>NC_065534.1:44117666-44467666 GCF_932294415.1 Quercus robur | reverse complement strand
CGGTTATATCTACAGCATTCCCCAAATAACCAACTTTGGACACATATGCCAACACAACTAGCTTTGGACCACTGCCAATTCATTTCTGGCTTAACAGCACACACCCAACACAGGCCTCTAGCCTCACCCCCCACACATGCTCAGCACTACACATACAAAACCCTCACATTCCTTACTGATGAGAGGAGGAGGATCCGTTAGGAGCCCTAGAAACCCACGACAAAGAGAGAAATCTCTCTAGCCCTCTCTCATTCTCTCCATTTTCCTCCAAAAATCCCAGAGAAAGACTAACGAGAGAGAGGGGAAAGGGAAGCATAGACACCAGATTTCCATGGCATTTACAGAGGACCTATCTACACAACCATGATTAAAGGCTACCAAATATGCAAAACCAAAGGCACAAGGGCGGAGCTGTGTTGAAGGTTGGGGGGGCCATGCCCTCCCCCCCCCCCCCCCCCCAAAATATTGAAAAATTTTAAATTATATATATAATTATTTTAACATTTTCAAAGTTTAGTCTATAAAAATAAGAGTTCCCCCCCCCCCCCTCAAATATTTGAATTAGTCCAATGATACTCTTAAAAAAATAATTGGTCCAATAGTTATAGAGATATAACTTTATTTTTCGCAATTTTATTTTTTATTGTAAAATGTGCTCTTACATCTGTTAAATATTTGATAAAGTTTGGCATCAAACATGTTTGAATTTATCTTTTTTAACTTGTTATGTGGCGATTAACAAGTCATCGACTCATTAAAAAAAATCTTATCACTAAAACTACACATGAAATGTGTCTTTAGTTGACACATAATAGGTTAGAGCAAAATAGTTTTAAATATGTTTGGAGCCTAACTTATTTTAATGTCTTTAGTTGCATGTTTTTGAAATTTTCATTAGTTCAATTGAAAGATTTTTTACTTTAGTATAAAATTTGATAATTTGTCTTTAAAATAAAACTTTTTAAGAATTTTCACTATGAAAATGGAAAAAATGAATTTTATTTTTTAAGGATCGTCATCAAACATAACTTTGATCGAAAATATTAAGTTCTTTTTTTTTTTTTTTTGTTGGGTGAGTGTATATATATAACTTATCAAATAAAAAAGCATATATATATATATATATATATGTGTGTATATATAATAAAAAAATGTGTGTATATATATATATATATATATAGGTATATGAGGGTTGTCTTGATAAATATATTAATGCCGCAACTTAGTCTCCAAACAAAAATTCCTAGCTCCGCCCCTGCAAAGGCAGAATAGCAAGCATCAAAACATAGAGTAAAGAAACAAAAAATGGAAAGTGAAGGATACATTAAATGGTAAATCCCAAATCCCTCTAGCTTTTCTTGTTTCTTTCCTTTTAGGGCATCTAGTTGTTTCACATGTGCATAATTCTACATTTTGTGACTCTCTACTTCACACACACACACTTGTTTTACAATGTCTTACACACTCACATACACAAGTATTCTATAACTCTTATTCCTACCCCTTTTCTTCTTCACACACACTTTGTTACACCTGCTCGGCCTCACAACACCAACACAGATAACACTACACTCACAAATACACCATAATCAGCACTTCACCTTTGGTCAAAGGCTGTTCACTTGTCCACGCGCCACCGCGTGTGAGCCCACGTGCCACCACTGCCTTGGTGTTTGGCTAATTTGGGACGACCTTAGTCTCCAGATCTCTGTTCTGCCAGTCACGCGCCATCTGAGGCACCCTTAGGTTGTAGATCGAGAGTGAGTTTTGTGGTTGAGAAGAGATAGTAGAAATCAAAAATATGATTGCTCTGGCACGGATTTAGAGAGATTGAGGTGTGAACCACCATCTGTGGTGGTGATGAGCATCGGAGATAGTTGAAGCTTGGACTTCGGCCATGAGAGCTTCAGAGATTAGAGAGTATGGGTTTGGGCCGAGTCTGACCTATTTGATGAGGCTTAACCCAATTAAAAGCCTTTAGCCTGTTTCTATTCACAACACCAACCTAGCCTGTGATTGGTCAAAGCACAAACTGTTACGTTTTTGCTTTAGCTTGCATTATGTTTTAAATAGCTTTTGGCGAGGGAATGTGCAAAATAACTGTTAATAGGGACTTAAAGTAGTAAGTTAGGCAACGTTTCAAAATTTTAAGAAAAATAGCATCTCGAGTTTTAGAAACTCGAGATCCATATTAAAACCCGAGTTTTATAGACTTGCTTTGCGAGTGTTTGGCTGGACGATTTGGACTGAAAATACCACATTGATCTCGAGTCTTTAAGACTCGAGTTCCATGCAAAAAAATTTTCCCCTATAGTGGCATTTTTAAGTCCTATAGTGACATTTTAAAGCCCTATAGCGGCGTTTTCCTGCAAAAAAATTTTTATAAGTGTGATCATCCCATACTAGGTTCAGGGAGCCCTATAATGGCATTTTTAAGCCTTATAGTGACGTTTTAAAGCCCTATAGCTGTGTTTTCCTGCAAAAAAAAAATTTGTAAATGTGATCACCCCATACCAAGTTCTGGGAGCCCTATAGTGGCGTTTTTAAGCCCTATAGTGGCGTTTTAAAGCCCTATAGTGGCGTTTTAAAGCCCTATAGCTGCGTTTTTTTGCAATTTATAGAAATCGAGTCTTTAAAACTCGATTTCCACGTGGATTTTTTTCCACATCAGCCCCATCCGCTTACAAATCGAGACTTAAAAACTCGAGTTTTATCTTGGAACTCGAGCTTTAGACACTCGAGATGCTAGTTTTCAGCATTGTTTTGAAACGTGACAACTAACTAAATTTTTTGATATTTATTGTTATTTAGAAAGGGTGTTCCCTTTCGGCACACCTTTTAAAATAAAAGGGTCCATGCATTTTGTCTATTAAAAAATAAAATGCCACCTTTTTCTACATTTGCATTCACATGCTTCGGCCATGCTTGCATTTTAGTTCTTCTTCTCATATTTGCATCTTCATGCATATTTTCCTATGTTCGCATAATTCCCAAAAATCAAGTTTTAATTCATAAATTCCTAAAATCATGTTTTTATCCCAAAATCTTGTTTTAGTCCATAAATTTCCCATAATCATATTTTGGCCTTGCCTTTCTCTAAAATTCACATTTTCATCTAAAAGTTCACAAAATTACATCTTGACCCCAAGTCTCTCTATAATTGCAATAAAACCCTCAATCTTTCCAAAAATCACAAAGATGTTCCCAAACCCCTTGGAAATTGTTTGAAGTCATTCAAACAACATCCAAGGTCTTTTCATCATCTTGTGTGATGTTTGCAGGCCATGTCTAGGTTTACATGCTCACATCTTTGCTTCCATGCTTTTTACCCCATCTATGCTTAGACCTGCATGCTTACATGCTTGTTTCCTAGCTTATATGTTCTATATGTTCTATGCCACCTTCCATGTGATTGTGCGCTCCATGCCATGTTTGTGTGCCTAGGCCTAGACTTTGTTTGTTATGCCATGCGCTATTGTAGTCCTTTTGTGCTCTTTGTCTCTCCTTCTTGCGTTTTGGCCTAATGGTTAGGACTCAATCTAGACCCTATGGTCCTTGTCATTGTCCATATACCAAGGTCCACATCAAAGGGTTTGGATCATCCTATTTGCATGTCTATGCTTGCTTGCTTCTATGCTTTATGCTTGTGTTAGCCTCTCTAGTTCTAGGCTTTGCCATGTTTGGCGCCCTCTGCAGGCTTGACCTGGTGTGGTTACATCCGATGCCCATAAGGCCTTGTTTGTATGTAACCATTTGGGAGGCATCTCCAGATGCCAGGTTGCCCCATGCGTACCCTTCCCTTTTCCGCTTCGTGCGATGCTATGCTTACCATGTTTGTTCGCACAACACGTTGGCTTTCTATGCATCTTTACACGTTTGCTTACATGTCCATGCATGAGTCTTGCTTGCTAGTGTGTCATCCATGCTTCAACACAATGAAGTTATGGACATTCGATCCAAACCTATATTAGTCCCTCACAGACACCACCTTTTGTTTTGCTTTCTACTTGTTTGCCTTCTCGCTTGTTTGCTCACTTTCTTGTTTCTTTGCTTGCCATGTCTATCTCGCTTATCTGCTTTATTCCTTTTTCATATACTCTTTGCATCTTTTCCTTCCATTTCTTGTCTGCTGGTTTCTTGTCTTTGCCTTTGCATGTACACACATGGAGTTAAGACGCATGGAGCTAGGGCACGGTCTCCCAAGCGCAAGCAAAAAGGGCGAGGATGAAGGCATGTGGATATAAGGCAAGCAGTTATGTTCAGTAGGTTTAGGGGTCTAGCCTCTCCCATTTGTTTATGTACTCTTTTAAACCCCATTTCTTTCCTCCCTCATTTCTCTCTTAGATGGATTGTATTAGGTATATCATGCCATGTACCATTCATCCTCATCTTTAGAGTATGGCGACTCCTGTTTACTTTCCTACACCTATATTTTGGGCCATGCTCTAAGGATGTAGGCATTTACTTTCTTGCTCTATGTGCCTGCATTGTGCATGATATATGTATATACATACCTGCTCGCCCTTTCCGGTATGATTGTCACAGTCTATGTCACCTAAGGCAAAGCGATGCCTAATTTCCACTACAAAAGCTTGTGAAATGTCGCCGGATTTTCATCATGGAAATCTGGTGCTTTGCCCGAATACCTTAGGAAAGCATACATTGAGACCACACCCATTTAAAAGCCAAACCTCAAAGGCCCCATGCATGCAAAGCCTCAAAAGTCAATGCCAAAATCATGTTTTTTACTACCAATCTTTGAAAATTAAGGTTTTATCAAAATAAAAGACTGTCCTTGGACAGGCATTGTGGGGTGCCTAACACCTTCCTTAAACGTAACCAAACTTCCGGACTCAAGAATCAAGATTTTTTGCCATCCACATTAGATTAGGAAAAATGCCCTTCTTCTTAGCCTAGGGTTGTTAATAAAATCAATTAGAAACAGGTGACCAATCACACCTTAGAAAAAACCCAATGATTGGTGGAGACTTCACTTACCTTTGGTAATCACCTAAAATTTGGCCAAGATTCTTGCCACACCTCTAAAGGTAGACCTACCTTCCTCCCCTCTGAGAGAGAGAGAGAGAGAGAGAGCACCTGAGGCACCACGTGAACCATAGAATCATCGAGAGGGGCCTCCAACGGGCCCCGCAAGTGCGAGAGCATCGCCAAATAGGGTCCCCACTAAAGAAGCCGAGGAATTCTTGAAAACCATTCAAAAGGCTGACTATAGTGTGATTCAGCAGTTGAATAAATCTCTAGCTTAGATTTCTATTTTAGCACTGTTGCTATCTTTTGAGGTCCATCGTGAAGCTCTATTGAATGTATTGAAGGAAATGCATGTTCCTACTGATATTACAGACTCGTCCTTCGAGGGTGTGGTATTATTAGTGTTGGCCACCAACTAGGTCTCCTTTTCAGACGATGAGTTGCCTTCGGTAGGTAAATATCATACCTTGGCCATGCATATCGTAGTCAAGTGTGAAGACATGATTGTCGCAAGGGTGCTAGTCGACAATGGATCAGCCCTGAATGTTTTTCCAATGGCCATTCTAGAGTTCTTGAAGGTGGATATGTCTCTTATTTGACCCAATGCCATGATCATCAAAGCCTTTGACGACACCCATCGAGAAGTGCAAGACGAGATCGAGCTAATGATTGAGATCAGTCCAAGATCCTTCATGGTCAACTTCCAAGTGATTAAGGTGGATTCTCTATACAACATGCTTTTAGGGAGACCTTGGTTACATGTAGTAGGTGCAATCACATCTACCCTCCATCGAAGACTTAAGTTCATATCCATAAATCAGTTGGTCACCATTATGGTTGAAGAGCCCACGACTATCTTCCATGAGACATCTATCCTCTACATTGATGCTAATGCTTTCCCTAAAGCATCATTCCATAGCTTCGAGCTAGTTTCCATGATTCATAATGCTTCAGAGCCTAAGTCCGGTTAGCTTGCAATAGTTTTGATGGCCGTAAAGGAGATGCTCTAGTTTGGTTATCAATTGGGCCAAGGCCTCAAAGCTGTTGGACGTAGGAGCCCTACTCTTATTGAACTCTCAAATAACAAAGGAAGATTTGGTTTGGGGTACAAACCCACTCATGAAGAACTCTTTCAAGCTTCTTGAGGAAAGAAGAGGAAATGTACCAGCCAAGAGATGTCTATTCCCCATATTAGGGCCATTTTTCCAGCATCAGCTGAAGTCATTATGCTAGAACCTTTCAAGGAATTGGAAGATGAAGAGCCTAATCTGGCTTGCATTATTCGGCTCTGTCCTAAAGAGTTCTCCGTGAATGCTATCACATCTCCCAAAGATAATCTAACATCTACTATCTGATCAGGGATGCCAAGAGAGACGACAGGCCTTTGGACCATTGAGCCTTGCTTTGTGTTTGCATCGGCTGAGTAAGGAGTATTCCATCATCGAATAATTGGGCCCCCCAATCACCCGAGAGGGTTAGCATAGCATATCTAGTTTATTTTGCATGCTTATGTTTTTTCTTGCTTTATTTGTATTCCTTGTTCATTTTCCCAAGTTTGTTTTTCCAAAAAAAAAGAATATCATTATTAGGCATGAACTTTGTTTTCCCCTCCCCATAATCCATTACTGAAATATTCAGGTGTATTATTTAGGAAATTCTTGCATCTCTTTATTTACTTTCCTATGAATATGTGTGTGCAAATTATCTTATGTTTCTCTATATATGTTTCGCTCTATAGTATCTGTTCTGATTCCTAAGTGGGTACATTGTCCATTTGCCATAATGAGGGTGTGGATGATGTGAATGAGACAATAGAGTTAGATCATGATGTTGAAGGAATGGAAGAGGTCCCAAACATACCTCGAGACATCCCAGAAGCTCTGAACAAAGAGAGTGAAGGGTCCAAGCCCAATATAGAGGAAATAGAGGTGATAAACCTAGCCGATGATGGCGAGAAAGAAAAACCCGTCAAGATCGGGGTAAACTTTCCTAAAGACATGAAAGATGAGCTCATAGCTTTACTAAAGGAATTCAAGGAAATCTTTGTTTGGTCTTATCAAGATATGCCAGGATTGGATATAGAGATTGTCATCCACAGGATTCAATTTAAATCTGAATGCCCCCAACCCTTCGAAGGATGATATCTGAGACCATCCTGAAGATCAAAGAGCAAGAAGAAAAGCAGTTGAAAGCCAATTTTCCTACTGCCATAGCCTACTCTGATTGGGTGGCCAACATTGTTCCCGTGCCAAAGAAAGATGAGAAAGTACACATGTGCGTTGTTTATAGAGATTTGAATTGGGTCAGCCTAAAGGATAATTTTCCTTTGCCACATATCGATACCCTGATTGATAACACCATGACCAACATGTTCTGCTCTTTTATAGATGGATTTTCGGGTTATAATTAGATCAGGATGGTTGAAGAGGACAAAGCCAAGACGATTCACCACTCATTGGGGAACTTGTACCTATGACATCATGTCATTTGGTTTGAAGAATGCTGGGGTGACCTACCAACGAGCCATGGTAACCTTGTTCCAAGATATGATGCATAAGGAGATTGAAGTTTTTGTAGACAATATGATCACCAAGCCGCGTACTCCTAGAGATCATTTGATAGATTTAAGAAAGCTATTCAAATGCCTTGTCAAGTACAAGTTGAGGCTTAACCCTAACAAGTGCGTCTTTGGAGCTAGTTTAGGGAAATTGCTCGGCTTCATAGTCAGCCAGAGAGGAAATGAAGTGGACCTAGGATTAAGCAGTATTAAGCGGCCTTTGACAGGATTGAGCAGTATTTGTTAAACCCTCCTATTCTGGTTCCCTCGATGCTGGGACGTCCATTAATCCTCTATCTAGCGGTGCAAGAGACATCCATAGGTTGCATTTTAGGCTAGCTAAATGAACCCGATCAAAATGAGAAGGCAATTTACTACTTGAGTAAAAAGTTCACCAGTTGTGAGATCAACTACATCGACATTGAGAAGACGTGTTGTGCCCTAGCATAGGCCTTGCGCAAGTTGTGGCAATACATACTCTACTTCACCACGAGGTTTATTTCCTGCATGGTTCCCATCAAGTACATATTTGAAAAGCCTGCCCTCACAAGGAAGATCTCCCATTGGTAGATGTTGCTTTCCGAATTCGATGTCGTATTTGTAGTGCGAAAGGCCATCAAGGGCCAAGCCATAACCGATTACCTAGTGGACCAGCTATTGAATGATTCAGATTTCTTAGAATCCCTCTTCCCATATGAGGATGTTTTGGCGATAGAGCCTGAATCAAGCAATGTGGAACTGTGGCATTGGAAGCTTTATCTTGATGAAGCTACCAATACCACTGGAAATGGAGTTTGAGCAGTCTTAGTGTCCCCGAAGGGCCAACAAATCCCTGTTTTAGTCAAGCTGAATTTTGATTGCACCAAGAACGTCATAAAGTACAAGGCATGCATAGAAGGCTTGTAAGTTGCCTTAGAATTCGACATATGATCTAAGCATCTTTGGAGATTCCCTATTGATTATCTCCCAAATAGAGGGAAAGTTGCAAGCTTGAGACATCAAGTTGATTCCATATAAAAAATGTGTCAGCCATTTAATCCCGAAATTTCGAAACATTACCTTTGCTTATTTGACCCAAGCACACAACCAATTTGTAGATGCTTTAGCAACCCTGGTTAGAAGGAGATGATATGCAACAATTGCACATAGAGGTCCACGGCATGCTGGCCTATAGCATGAACATCGAAGAATGTATGAATGTCGAAGTTGAGATCGATGGAAAGCCATGGTACCATGATATCAAGGTTTGTATCAAGAATGGTGAATACCTGTTCAGAGCCACAGACAGTGAGAGGTGCATGAATATGATAGATGAGAAGCGCATAACTGCAATTTGCCATGGACAGTTGTACCAACGCCGCATCAAGTGAGCATTTAAAAAAGAAGGTTAGACCCAGAGACTTTGAAGAAGATGACTTAGTCTTGAAAAAGTGCAACTAGGCCATGACTTATCATAGAGGAAAGTTGGCCCTGACCTACGAGGGCCTGTACATGGTGAAGAAGGCCTTCTTTAGAGGAGCCCTGATTCTAGCCGACATGGATAGGCACAATTTCAATATGCCCACTAATTCTGTTGCTGTCATACAGTACTTTGCATGAAGGAGCCTCCAAGTGCAACCTTTTTATCTACATTCCTATGTAAACAAAAAAGTAAAAAAATTAAAAATTAAAAATTAAAAAAAGAAAAAAAGCAAAAAAAATACAAAAAATATGAAAAGGTAGATTGAAAACCCGGAAGGGCGGTCTACGCAAAAGGAGAGTAAACGAAAGAGTGCGAGGGACCCTGCCAGATTGAAAACCCAAAAGGGCAGTCTAGGAAAAAATTAAGGCAATCAAATTTGTCATGTTTGTTGAACTATGTGATGACCTGATCCTTCCCAGTGGAGGTATGTAGGCAACCACCTTGGCCCAGTCACATTTTAGAAGAAAAGTTAGTCAGTTGAATCCACTCGGGTTTGTTATCAAGGTCAAGAAAGAAAGATGGACTCCGTGTCCAAGAGGAAGATATAAGGGTGCCTCAGGATCCTTAAAGGGTTGTTCTATGTTTGCAATGCACATGACCTACTCTGGTTTTATTCAAGGATTTTATGGCCCATGCCAGTGGAAGGTGTACCCCAATGGGAAAGGAAAAGATCCGTCTAGAACAGGATGTATCCTTTGGAACCTAAGATATTGATAGGCATAGACTTACATTTACCATTTTATTTATATGATATGGCATTTTCAAAATATTTACGCACATATTCATTGGACAAAATTGGCCAATGCCCTTTTCGCCCAAATTATATAGCCTTATGACCCCCTTCCCAAACTAATTAGGAAAATGCCCTCCTTTTGTAACTCGATTTTCTCAAAATCGAGTTTTAAAAAAAAAAATCCGGAGCCCTATAGTGGCATTTTAAGGAGCCTATAGTGACATTTTAAGGAACTATAGTGGCGTTTTGGAACTCGATCTCCATGAAATCGAGCTATAGGCATTTTTTTTTACCTATAACTCGAGTTCATGGAGGCCGAGTTCCAAAACGCCACTATATGTCCTTAAAACGTCACTATAGGCTCCTTAAAAACGCCACTATAGTGCTTAACTCGATTTTGAGCAAATTGAGTTTTAAAAGAATGGCATTTCCCTAATTAGTTTGGAAAGGGGGGCATAAGGCTATATAATTTGGGTGAAAAGGGCATTGGCCAATTTTGTCCCATATTCATTAAACATGCATGTTTTGTGCATTTCTAATCCTTTAATGCATTCATCATTATGCATCCAAACACAAATCTCATAGATATAAATATTTCCCGATGATATATATATATATGCAAAACACAAATCTCATAGATATAAATGTTTCCACAACTATGCATTAAAACCCCAAAAGTGGAAGGCCTCATGTAATTGCCTGGCAATTTATGCAGGACCTTCCATACATGGTGGAATACTAACTACATAGCTCATGTGCAGAAATTGAAAGCAGAAAAAACTCTAGTGAGTTAAACATGGCCCAGACAGTCTGACATTGCCCTGCATAGCATCCTGAAGCTGGTGAGAAGAATCGAAATGGATACGAAGCAACCCTATTGCATCAAAGCCCAAATCTCCGGTAACCTCTCTAAGTCTGTTGTATAAGTGTCGAAGACAAACCAGCTCCCTCTCCATACTGGGACTTGAGATGGAGCTCTACCTCTTTGTATCAAGTAGGACCTACAAGGTGCCAACCTCAACTATAGCAACTCTCAATGCCTCTTCCTTCTCGGCAACCTCAGTGTGGAGACGATGAAAAGCTAACTATGGCTTACTAGGCTCATCAGCCGGCCCATATTCCAAGCTCATAGTGGAATGGATGAATGATCTAGCCTCCAATAGCCTCAATGCTAAATCATTAGCTCTGTTGCTCTCCTCAATGCGACTAGCCTTCTTTATGGCCCTCTCCTTATCTTTCATCTGGCCCAAGATAGTGAATCTTTGAGTAAGATCCCCCAGCTCACTCTCCAAGCTAGTGACTCGAGATTTCAGCTGAATTCACTCCGCCTTTGTGGCCGAAATGACCGGACTTCTCTGCTCAAGCTCTACTCTAAGGGTGGTGAGCTCAACCTCATAGGCCCTCCCCATCTCATCATAATCCTCCACAATGGCATTAAGAAGCTCCTTGCAGCAATCCCCGTCCTTGATAGCCTCTGACAAGCACTCGTTTAGGTCCCTAAGAGTACTCTCAACTTTGACCTCAAACTCCAGTGTCAACAATTGATAGGCCACAAACTGAATGACCCATTGTGATAGTAATTAATTAATTAATTAGCCAAGTTATTAATTAATCAATTTATCATGCAAACGCGTGGTAGCACAAACAAATCACCAATAAACTAATAATGCAACGGAAAATAAATAACACGGTGATTTGTTTACGAATGGGGAAAACCTAACTGCAAAAACCCCACTGGGTGATTTTTAGGTCACCACTCCCGAAACTCCACTATTATCACAACAAGCGATTGCAAGTAAAGGAATCCCAAGTACCTTACCAACCTACAGTTGAACCCTTACCCCCATACCCAATTGGACTTGTTCTGTAGTGACAATTCCCCTTTTTGATGCACGACTTCCAAGTACGTGACTAACCAATTGCACAGATCCCAGTACACGACTTCAATCACCAACTAAGAAGATTGTTGTTTGCAAAGTTCTTCAGTTCATCCACACAATGAAGATCAAGAAGATGCTTGGTCACAAAACCCTATAATGCACATACACAGCAACTTCTTCAAGAGAAAGAGATGAACTAGGGCAAGAACTTCGTCTCTAGTCACAATTTGCTTGAACAGAATTTGCTCAAAACTTGTGCAACTTGTGAACTCTTTAACGGCCCTTAAAACAATCATTTTATATGTCTAGGGTTAGGAGAAAAGAAAGCCCAAAGACACATTCACGGATCCCAAGAAAATCAGATTTGATTTCTGAAAATCTTAAACCTCGACAGATAGGAGGTGTCGAGCAGCTGTCGAGAAGCTGTCGAGAACACCAAACTTTGAATAGCTTTCTTAAGCTCGATAGATGCAACTGTCGAGCCAGCTGTCGAGCTTTAATGAATTTGCACTATCAACTTGTTTTCTTGAACAGACTTGAAGGCTTCAATACTTGATCTTGAAACATGGTTTCTTAAAGTATTTAAACACATCCTAAATCTACCAAAATACAAGTAAAGTTTGTTTTGTCAAAGGATAAGCCAATTACATAACATCATGACATATGTTCTTAACATGTGAAACACATATGTCCTAACAATCTCCCCCATTGGCAATCCGTGACAAAACTACAACAAACAAATGAACATATGAGAAAAGTCATAAATCACTCAACTCATATTCACTTGTTGAATACAATAAAATCTATCCTAACACAACTCTTGAAAAACTTTGCAAGAAGAGAGTTTATGGCAAGTAAACTTTGATAACCTGTATTTCTGAAACACTTTAAACAAAACTCATCAAGGTATTTTTGTGTGAAGCAGAAATAATAGATTGCATACAAGTATAAGAAACATGTGTATTAAGGGAGAAAAGAAGCAACACATGAAGGGGTAGGTGAAAGAAAAACATACATCAATATAAAGAAAGAGATAAGTACAATGTATGTCTATAAATGGTCACAAGACATCATATACAAGAGTAATGTATCTAAAAGAAAGAAAAGAAAAGAAAAGATACATACTATCTTCACTACATCCCTCAAAACATATCAACACTCCCCCTAACAAAATGGTCCAATACTAACTCTTCCCCTAAGAATGACTACTCTCATATCCAAAACTACTCCCCCTTTTTGTCACGAGTGATAAAGGGTAAGAGTGTCAAGTAGACATCTCATCGGTAGAGTTAGCATCTCCATCAGCATCATCGTCATCACCATCATCATCATCCTCATCCTCAAAATCAGAAGCCACAGGAGAAGGTGGTGAAGGAGTAGCCTCAGGAGCAAAACCACCCATGGATGCTTGTCGCCGTGCAATATGACCAACACGAACGTTCACCTGATACAACTCCGTAGAGAGTGTATTTAGGCGAGCATCCATGTGCTGCAGCTACGCCATGATGTCCCCTAAAGTCATGTCGCCCAAAGAAAAGGGAGGAGCGAATGTGGATGGAGCTGAATAGGAAGGAGGAGCTACTGAATCCGACTGCCGTGACCGAAGCTAGGCCTCACTATGTTTAACGGTAGCGTAATATATGGCACACATAATGGTGAAATGGTCGGAAGAGGGAAAAGGAACGGAAAAAATGGCGTAAGATCCTCGTGATAGCGGAAGGAAAGATGAGTTTATCACGGGACGCCGAATCTAGATGAACATCTATAATAGACAGAATGAAATGAGAAGGGAAATCTATAGTAAAATGCTCAAGAAGAGATAACAAAAATCGAGCACGAGGCTCTGTAATGGATTTATAGTGAGAGAGTGGATGCAAAACAAAGTTCATCACCATGTTTATGAATCTAGGACCTTTAGCAAAAGGTCAACATGGTGTAAACAGACGCTCACCCCAAACAGAAAGGCGCTCATAGAAAGCAGACATGGAATTATTTCGTCATAGAGTTTCTACCTGAATCGATCTGTTCTCGATTCCTCTTCGATCAATCGAAAAGAACATTTGATCAATTGAAAGGAATTCTTGATCGATCCAAACTCACAAAACTGAATTTTTCTCAGAATTTTCTAGTAACCATTTTTGGCATCTTCATGGTTCTTCCATCAAAAACACCTTTTGATTTTATCAACGAAGATTTATAGATCAAACATTAGGGTTTTCAATATCAAGATCAAGAACCATAATAATGCTAGAAACCTTGAAAACATAATCCTAATCTCATTAGGAATAAATTTCATTAAAAGATTTTAACCAGTAACTAAAATACTTTAATTCTAGTATTAACATGAGAGTATCGATATCATTAATATGTATCATTATCGAAAAGAGAATCCTTGAATATATACATAGTTAACTTTCTCAAAGTCACATCATGCATATATTAATATATACTATCATATCAAGATACAATCTCATCCTAATGAATTTAGACCATGAATCCTTTATGAACATTGACGGTGTACCTCACTAATACAAAAACTAGCAAAGTCGGCACCGTAACTAAAAGATATACCATGGTCCACTTCGAAAAAACTGAATCCAACATATGTATCTCATATATAAAACATAGCATATGGATTCAAATGCTAATAACATAGAAAGCATGTTAGAGGAAGGTTTAATATGCCACATGGGTTCCACGATAAGAGCATAAATATGTAGAAATTTTACTGCAAAAAACTAGAACACCAAGAAAACGATTTTTCTTTAATTCTAAAACTCAATCACATGTTATACAAGCATGATATTGAAGACTGCTCTGATACCAATTGTTGGAAAATTTGGTTTTGCATCTCATACAAAACACACAGCAGAAGCAACAAACACGGATCTACTTCATTCATGAGAGATAACATGTAACCTTGAATTCTAGAACAAATATTCGAAAGCGTACCTTGATGCAGAAAATTCAAAACCAAGACTTGAGAATACCTCTAATCAACGTCCCAATTCCACATGGTGCCCGAGAAGAGTGGTCTCTCAATCAGTCTTTATGTACGCTGATTCTCAAAGAAAAGTTCTTTTTAAAAGATATTGTTCTTCTTCTTCTCATTGTTGTAGAGAAAAACTGTTTTCTTTTCTTTTTATCATACGTACATTCTAACTACCTTGGCAGTTACTTTATTTAATAACTCTTATTAAATAAAAACTGATTATCTAATTGGGTTAGCTTTTTGGGCCTGCCTAATTGGGCTTAGTTTATGGCTTGAGATGGGACCAAAGGGAACAAATAAGACTCTAGCTCCAATGGGCCTTGGGCTTATCTGTCAACTCTTGACAAGTCCAAAGTTATCATTAATTATACTTAATACCACTATATAAATATAATTGTACTCTAGGCCTTATTTATAAATTATATCCTAAGCCTCTAATGATATCATTTGACCCCTCCACGAAATATCATAATGAACAAAGTCATAATGAATTGTCACTTTGTAAACAACTATTTTATCCTTGAGTAACCGGTTTAATATTTTAGTTATTCATATTTATTGAAATCTGATTTCAATAAATATAAAATTAGTAACACTAGACTAAAGTGGGCACCTTGAATAATGAGTTCCTATTAAACTTATCTCAAGGGGATATTTCGTGTCTCTATAAAAAGAGATTATGGATTCCATCTTGAGAATATGTGTTCTCTCAACACTACGTGTGATTACCCAACATACTGAGATTTTGACCGTCAATATTAGATCTCACTCCTGATATATCAAAGTAACTAACATTTCATGATTGGGTTCATTATCCTCTTAGGATTGAGAGTCTATGAAATTAGAAGTCATGAGATTAATCATTCAAGTGACAGTTGTTGATTGAATAATTAATCTCACAGCGGTCCAGTTCAATATGTCTTTACACTTAAGACACATCAACACATCAATTAGAAGTCTCCACTTCCATGATCAAGACAAACCATCTTAGTTGATGTGTTATAGTCTTCGCAGATGAAACGCCCAATTTCATCACCGACTACAAACTATATTTTGAGTTTACAAGGAACTTGTGATTTATATTTTTTGTAACTAAATTACATAAATCACATACAATGCATCTCAAGGACTATGATAATGTCCCATTAGTTCATTTATAAATAGTCTCATATAATTAAACAATTTAATTATTTATGACATGCCAATAAATTAGATTTTAGGGCATAAACCCAACACAGGGTCCCCCATCTAAGTGTATCCAAGCATAAGTACAGATAGGCAAGACATGCCTGCTCCCAGTTAGCTCCCCTAGTAGCCCCAAAGTCACGGAAGTGGGCTAACCTCCTCAAGGATACGGTCTACCCTCCATTGGCAAAGAGATATGCCCCTAGAATGTACAGTAAGATTGCCTTAGCCATTCGAGCACAGTGCTTAGCCGTCTCTTGGGGAAAGGACTAGTAATCTGCCTCAATGTCGAAGTAGTAAATTGTGTCTGTGGAGTACCTTCTCCTGAGCAAGTCAATCGCCAACTGAATGCCCAATTCACCCTTCAAATTTCTGGTAGCACTATCATACCTAAGGCTGGTCATGTAGTGAAAATCACAATGAGTCACAATCATCTCCCTCTTAGCAATATGTAAGGTGTGGGTATTGTCCCACCACCTCTTAGCAAGAGATTGCACCAAGATGGCGCTTTCTGACCTCAATGGTAGAAGACGAACAATGGGCTTGAAGCCCGCAGCACGAATGTGGGCCTTCCTCACCTCGGCAAGGTCCTCGTACCACTCAGCCACGCGGTTGGAGCTGCCCCTACCAGAATATGGGGAGATAGCCTACAAAAAGGAGTGCGGCGATGTTAGATTCACAATTTGGATCAAGGAACAATGAAAAGGAAGTTTTAGATTTCCAATAAGGTGCAAAATGGTGTTAGAGTGACATTTCAGATGAAAAATTGGATGAGAAATAGATGAAAAAGGAGTTCAAAATGGTCAAAATAGGGTTTCTACCTGGTGGCATGCGTGCGTGAGCCCAAGCCTGCGTATGCCAAAGCCCACGTATGCAGACTCTCAAGAACAAGCTCGCGTACACAAGAAAAGTGGCTGCGTATGCATGAACATAGTCGCGTTGGAAGGCTCGAGTCCTCATACGCATGAACTAACCCAGAGAAGAGTTCTTCAACATTTTCAAGCATATCTCAACCAAATGCATTCTAAATATGTTCCTACACCTCCTAAGGTGTCAGGTTTTCATCTAAACCCATCCCACCACAAAATTCAAGCATTTATAGGTCCAAAAACATATTAAAACAGAAGATCAGAGGAAAACTCAAAAATGAGAAAAAATGGAAACCTCACTAATTTGGCTTGGGCATTTGTTGAAAGATGATCGATCCTCCGGCCTCTTTGTCAACAAAGAGGGTTCCATTAGTCTCACTGCCCTACTCCAATAAGTGAGATTGAAAGCGTTGCTTGAGAGCACATAAGAGGTCTTCTTGGACTTAGGTGCCATGGAGGAAATGAGAAAGTGTAGGGAGGGAGAGAGTTTCAGAGAGAATGCGAGAAGTAAGAATCAGATGGTGAAAAAGGGAAAGAGGGCAAAAACTTTTGTAGAAAAAAAAAAGGGGGAGAGAGAGAGAGAGAGAAGTTGAAGAGTAGAGAGATTATGAAGAGGTGAGGAAGATGAAGAAAAAAAGAAACGGTTGGTAACTGTTGAGGAAAAATGAAGAGGTAGGAACACACTTGATGACTAAACTACATGTAGTTTAGGCCACCACTAAACTACGTGTAGTTTAGCAACAAAAAAAAAAAGTCCTCAAAATCTCTAGTGAGTTTCCGGAAGGTAGGAAGTGCAAAAGAAAAATCCAAGAACATGTCGAAATGACAGAAATACCTTTAATTGGGTAAAGGACACAAAAATCCAAGGAACTTGTGGGTAGAGTCAACACAAGTTCCCTAGCGAGCCATGAAGAAAAAGAAAATCTTCCCCAATGGATTACACATCTTCAAAGACTTCCTTGTAGCTCAGAATCACCACCAAACTTATCAGCAAGTTCTTTTTCCCCAATAAGGTGGCTCCCCTGAAGTAACCAAAACTTCAAGAAGATCATACTCCCCAGTGAGTTCCCCTTTATCATCCCCATTGGATCTTTCACCCAAGACTCCTACATAGGTCAAAACAGACAAGACTCGTGCACATATCCTGAAGGAATTAAACATGTAGGCACATCATATAGATGTTTGCACATATCCCGAGGGAATTGAACATGCAGGCATAGTAAAAGAGGTAGGGATAGAGATAGAGACCAAGGTCACCCTAAGGCAAGAGCCTCACAAGAATGGGTAGAAATAAAGATGGAGAAGACAATAGGCGCAAGCCACCTAGAGATATTTGAGGCCAAAGCCCCAAATGAACACCACAGATATACATCCTTTTAAGATCGTAAGTTTAAGATCGTAAGAGCACCCTTGTTTATTTGGTTGTTTGAGATCGTAAGAGTACCTTTGTTTTTTTTTTTTTTTTTTTTTACGTGACTCTAGGATAGTGAGCCACTCACCTTTTTCTTGCAATTGGCAAAACAGATTATGGGATAATGAATTTGTTCTTGCTTGTTTACCAAGCCACAAAGGTGGGAATTCGGACATATGAATCCCACGTGACTCTACAAAGTCACACCCCACCCCATTTATGCGTGTTATGTGTCGTGTGCGTGGGTTAGGCCCGAGCCATACATCGAAACAAAATGTTTTGTCTCTTATTCTTTTAATTCTGTGAGCGAAGCTCATGAATCAAAATAAGAGCAACTATAGACACCACATTTTGTACCCGTTATGACTTGGGCCCCTGTTCCTCAATGATGCTAAAATTCTAAAGCCCAAGGTTGGTTTAGGGCCCAATTAGATTACAAATTGACTTGAGAGATGTTAAAATGGAAAAAAAAATAACTTTCTAATGAGCAAAAAAAATCTATTTTTAGAAAATAAAGGCCAAAAGAAACCCTAGGCTTGCATACCTAGGCATGAACCTGCGTATGCAGGCACGAGCCTGCACACGTAGGTAGGGTTTCAAAGCATAAGAAATGCAATTTTTCTACATTAATGTTGAGATTTGGAATGAATCCTACATTGACTAGGAGCCGTTCCAACCCCCATTTTCACAATATAAATAGCCATACATGGTACCATTCAATGAACACACAAAAATTCCACAGGAAAACACTAAGATTCACTAGAAATAGTGAATCAAAGATGGAGTTTTTTCACAAACATCCTCAAGTCAATTTTATTTGATTGGGGCATTTTCTGGCCTTGATCTTTGAATTTTAAGATTACTAATCACATGTTTATTGATTTGTGATAGATTTGATTGAGGGGATCGGTCAAAAATCAAGCCTAGGAGCTTTTGCTTTAAGGTATTAATTTCAAACTTTTTCTTTTATTTTCTTTAAGTTTAATTCTATTTTGTTTGTTTGTTTTCTTGTTTTATGTTTTAATAAGTTTATGTAGTCTAGGTTTACGTTTTTGTATGTCTTAAAAGCATGTTAGGGTGTTAGATTTACAATTTTAAGTCTTGTCTAGTTTCTATGTCGGTTGTTTTCTAGGTTAGGGTTTTTGAACAACCCTGCACACGCATGCTTTATGCATACATATGCAGGTCAAATCCTATGCACGCAAGTATTTGGCCTACGTACGTAGGCTTCTGTATGCGTACGTAGGTCGTTGTCTAGAAACCCTAATTTATGTTTCGCTTTGCTTGTTTCATATGTTATAGTCCGGCTTTGATCCTCCATGTATCTGTATATAGCTTGAGTCTCTGTTTCACATGTTTGTTTGCCTTTCACATGTTTAAATTAGGGTTTGTATTTATTCCTTTGTTAAATGCCATGCCATTCATTCATAAGTTCATGCATGATGCCATAAGTGCTGAGTTGCTGCAAGGTAAGTGAGGTAAGTCATGCATTCACATGAGCATGCATATTTAAATATGATTTTGCTTAACAATAGATTTGAACATGCTTGTTTGATGAGTTGTGCTTAATCACAGGTTTACTTGAATCTTTCCTGTTTATGTTTCTGCCTTGTTTTGATTACTACCTTAGATAATGTAATATGATAGGAAATGCCATGATTAGATGTATGCTAGGGTTTAGGATGAGATGATATGCTATGATTAGATGAATGTTACGTTGTTTGATATGTATGCTAGATGTATGTTAGGGTATGCCATGATTAGATGTATGTTAGGCTTTGTTTGATTGCCATGATGGATGTATGGTTGGTGATGATTGATGCCATGTTCAGTAATTAGATGTATGCTAGTATGTGTGTGAGTATAGATGCAATATTGAGTATGTCTTTAATAGGGTTAAGACATAAGACACAATGAAAGGAAGCCAACCTTAGGGTTAGGCAGTTTTGGGTGCCTAACACCTTCCTAAGACTGTACCTTAACTTCGAACCCATATCTCTGGTAGTAATATCAAAATGTCCTTCCTCAAAAGGACACTATATATATGTTTCTTAGACCATTGAAAAAACTAGGTGGTGACTTCTCGTTGTATCCACAGCACACGTAGGCTTGATTATGTGCACGCAAGCTTGTTCATACGTGTGTATGATCTGCCTAGAAACCCTAACCCTAATTTTTCTGATTCTGTTTCTCGTTTCCTTGCATAATATGTGATAAGCCAAAAACGAATTAACCCCTTGTGATAAATTAACCAATCAATTTAGCCAAGTGAATTAATTAAGTTAATTAACATGCAAACGCGTGGTAGCACAAACAAATCACCAATAAACTAAGTATACAACGGAAAATAAATTTGACACGATGATTTGTTTACGAATTGGGAAAACCTAACGGCAAAAACCCCAACGGATGATTTTCAGGTCACCACTCCCAAAATTTCACTATTATCACAACAAGCGATTACAAGTAAAGGAATCCCAGTACCTTATTCCAACTTACAGTTGAACCCTTACCCCAATACCCAATTGGACTTGTTCTGTAGTGACAATTTCTCCTTTCGATGCACGACTCCCAAGTATGTGACTAACCAATGCGCAGATCCCAGTACGTGACTTCAATCACTAACTAGAGAAGGTTGTTGGCTGCAAAATTCTTCAGTTCATCCCAAAGATGAAGATCAAGAAGATGCTTTGTCACAAAACCCTACGATGCATATACACAGCAACTTCTTCAAGAAAGATGAACTAGAGCAAACTCTGTCTCCAGTCACAATTTGCTTGAACAAACTTTGCTCAACACTTGTGCAACTTGTGAACTCTTTGACGACCTTTAAAATAATCCTTTTATATGTCTAGGGTTAGGAGAAAAAAAGGCCCAAAGACACATTCACGGATTCCAAGAAAATAGAATAGAAAATTTGTTTTTCTTAAACCTTGACAGATAGGAGGTGTCGAGCAGGTGTCAATATCACAGGCTGAAACAGCTTTCTTAAGCTCGATAGATGCAGCTGTCGAACTTTAATGAATTTGCACTATTCAGCTTGTTTCTTGGACAGACTTGAATGACTTCAATACTTGATCTTCTTCAATACTTGATCTTGAAACCTTGTTTCTTGAAGTATTAAAAACACCTAGATCTACCCAATTACAAGCAAAGTGCATTTTGTCAAAGAATTAGTCAATTACATAAAATAGTGACATATGTTCCTAACAAGTGAATTACATATGTCCTAACAATCTCCCCCTTTGGCAATCCGTGACAAAACCATAACAAACAAATGAACATATGAGAGAAGTCATAAATCATTCAACTCATATTCACTTGTTGAATACAATAAAATCTATCCTAACACAAACTCTTGAAAAACTTTGCAAGAAGAGAATTTATGGCAAGAAGACTTTGACAACCTGTATTTCTGAAACACTTTAAACAAAATTCATTAAGGCATCTTTGTGTGAAACAGAAATAATAGATTGCATACAAGTAATAAGAAACATGTGTATAAAGATAGAAAAGAAACAACACATGTAAGGGTAAGTGAAAGAAAAAAACATACATCTACATATAGAGAAGAATAAGTACAATGTATGTCAATAAATGGTCACAAGACCTAAGGTACAAGAACAATGTATCTTAAAAAGAAAGAAAAGAAAAGATACATAAAATCCTCACTACATCCCTCAAGATATTAACACTCCCCCTAACAAAAATGTCCTATACTAACTCTCCCCCTAAGTATGACTACTCTCATATACCCAAAACTACTCCCCCTTTTTTGTCACGAGTGACAAAGTGTAAGAGTGTCAAGTAGACATCTCGTCAGTAGAGCTAGCATCTCCATCATCATCAGCAGAAGCATCATCGTCATCACCATCATCATCATCCTTATCCTTAGAAACAGAATCAGAAGCCACTGGAAGAGGTGGAGGAGAAGCCTCAGGAGCAAAACTGCCCATAGATGCCTGCCGTCTAGTAATGCGGCCAACACGGACGTTTACCTGATACAATTCTGTAGAAAGTGTATCTAGGCGAGCATCCATGCGCTGAAACTGCACCATGATGTCTCCTAGTGACACATTGCTCGTGGAAGAGGAGGGAGTGGATGTGGATCGAGCAAATCGAGATAGAGTTGGACAGGTGGGAGCTGCTAAATCCGTCTGTAGCGACCTGAACTGCGCCTCACTACGTTTAATGGTAGCATAGTCTATGGCACAAATATGAGTGAAGTGGTCGGACATAGGAAAATGGACGAAAAAATGGCGTAATATCCTCGTGATAGTAGAAGGAAAGATGAGCTTATCACAAGACGCTAAATCCAGATGAACATCTATAATGAAAAGAATAAAATAAGAAGGGAAATCAATAGTAAGATGCTCAAAGAGAGATAATAAAAACCGAGCACGAGGCTCTGTAATGGAGTTATAATGAGAGAGAGGATGGAGTACAAAGGTCATCACCATGTTCAAAAACTGAGGGCCTTTTGCAAAGCCCGAATAGTAAGTGAACTGGCACTCACCCCACTCAGAAGGACGCTCACAAAAAGAGGATTTGAACTCATCCTTGGACACAGTCCGCAAACGCTCACAATCAGGGTAGTTAAGGAACTCTACCCTAGGAACCCGAAACATATCCGCAACAAGCTACGTTGTGACAGAAATGCACGTACCTCGAACACAAGTGAAGAAAAGAGGTACTGAATGATCAATCCCATGCATGTTGGAGTACAACTCCTGGTTAAGCACGAAAGGACAAGTGATCAAGACGTCACACAATGACTCCCATCCCCAACTGTGAATGACATCGGGAAGGTCAGTGTCGGTGAAGTCTGCTAGAATGACTTGGCATTCCGAATGAATGCCGCGTCTAGAAAATTTCTCCGAGAATGCCTTGTGGGCATCATCATCACGGAACCGAAGAGAGATAGGAGCAAAATCAGAAGATGAAAAGGCTCTAGAACGAAGAGGGTTCCAAGCCGGAGTGGATTTACGCTTAGGTGCCATAAACACGACTAACGTAAACAGAAAGAGAGGGAGAGAAAAAGAAACAATCAAAAAAGCTCCAAAACAATTCAAATATAGCCAGTATATTGAAATGGAGTACGTATGCATGGGAAATACATGAACATGTGACATGCAAAGTAAATTGCATCATGAGCTCAGCCCAATCCAATCCTACCAGCACACAATCAATTGCACATATCTAAAATGCATTATAATATTGTTATTATGCTAATGTGATGCAATGTATGAGATTTTAAACTCATTTAACCAAAAACCCATCCCAAAATTTCAACAAACACTCATCAATTTTGAAAAACCCCAAAATTTTCAAAATCCCCAAAACCTAGGCTTCAAAACATGAAATGCATGTAAATGAAGGAAATTAGAAGCTTACCAAATGAGGAAAAACTTGAAAAAGCTTGAAGAATCACTGAGGAAAGGTTTGGCGTGACAGAGAGAGGTTTGGGAAGTGAAGAGACAGAGCTATCGAGAGAGAGATCGAGAGAAATAAAGGTCGGATCACACAAGGATAATATATAGAACCTCAATAAATCTCGACAGAAGAAGGTGTCGATCAAGGTGTCGAGCCAAGTGTTGAGGATTTGGTTGTTGACAGATACAGGTGTCGAGGAAGTGTCGAGGTACAATACATCAAACATAAGAGATGAGGCTCGATCGATCCACCAGGTGTCGAGAAGCTATCGAGGGGACAGGAACTTTCTCGATCGACCCACCAGGTGTCAAGGAGGTGTCGAGATTGCAATAAGAAAAAGCTTGGAAGCTCGACAGATAGCCAAGTGTCGAGAAGGTGTCGAGGAGGTGTTGAGCTCGCTTTTACAAACAGTTTTTTGAGAAGAGAAAAATACAGACATGAATGCAATCAAGCAAGCAACTCAACCAATGATCCAAACACCAAATTAACCTCTCAAAATCATCTCTCAACAGCAATTTTAAGCACATGGATCCCAAAAACACACACACACACACACACTAAACAGGTCTAACCAATTTTATATTTCAAAAATAAGTCAAGACAGTTTAGTGAGCATACATTAACACATGTAAAACTTTGTGATGGCCAAATCACATTGTACCTGCACATGTATCAAGAGTAGCAAAGAATATTGCGTGTTGTGTGTGAAAAACATCACAAGATTGCATAAGTGTATACATGTTATGACAATTTGAGATATGAGAAAATCACTTTAACTCACACGCAATCATAACTATTTGATGGAGACTATCACCTTCGAGGTACATCCTATAACTCCCGTATCTTCTAGAATACACGCTTGCAATCATATTTAAAAGCATTTTTAATCTTTTTGCTTTTTAGTTTTTTTTGCATATTTTTCTTTTTAAGCAAATCATGCGTGGGCATATAAGAGAGAGAAATGAAATACCCAATTATGTTAATCTTTTAACATTCCAATTTTGCTATGCCGAAGCACACAGATGCATTTCATGATTGGCGGGCAACAATGGTGAGATGGTTATTTATGCCTTTCTCTTAGGATTTTTTAGTCCTTCTTGTCAAAAAGAGTGATACGAGTGTTAAGTACAAGAGATAACTTAATCTTACTCATCACTTAATCTAAGTTACAAAAGATACAAAGTTTAGAAAACTTTGTTTTAATGACCATCCAAGGTACACAAGGTACACAAACACACATTATTTTTGTATTTTTCTGATTTTTCAAATTTTTTTTATATGAAAAACAAAACAAAACAAAACTGAAAAATAACCAAACAAAAACATGTTAAACAAAGTAAAGCATAAAAATTAGACTGACTCAAAACAAAAGCAAAACACATAAGTTATGCAAAAACAAAACAAGAAGAGAGAAAGAGAAAAGTGATAGAATCACTTAGAGTCCTTTTTCTTCCACACCTTGGAAGAACCCTTCCTTTGATTAAACCCTTGAATCGACGGTGAGGGGGAAGAATTGAAACCGTTCAAGTTCGAAAGGAACATAGGGGCTTTAAGAAGATCTCCAAGAGGAGAAAGAGAGGATTGAAGTTGATTCTGGTTCCCAGATGTTATCATGCCGTTGCTCTGTTGAGTGACTAACCACTTATAGCAATTTGGTCGAGTATGACCAGCAACTCCACAATGATAACAGAGATGCTACTTCTTTTGTTTAGGCTTTTGAGAGTTAGCCACTTAGCCTTAAAGTTCTTAGCTTCCTTCTTATCTTGCTTAGGGGGTGCTCCTAAGATAGATTTACCTTTGTCTAAGTTCTCACTAGCTAAATTAGTATTAACATCATTGTTATCAATTTCAACATTATTGCTAGGAGGAACAAAAACAGTAGTACTAGTTGAAGCAATATTAGAGGAAGAGAAACCATACCCTAAACTTGTTCGATCAGAAGCAAATTTCTGAAGACTGAGCATCTCATCAAGCTTTGCACTTGAAGTCCTCTCCAATTGAGCTTTGACTTGAAACAGCTCCACTTCAAGCTCCTTAGTCTTCTCAACCAAGAAATTGTTCTCGAACCTCAGTGCTCCAATAGTCTAATTAGCCTCATCAAACTTTGTGGAAAGCTCTTCACAATCAAGTTCCACATCACTGAGCTTCTTGGTGGTCAGCTTATATAGTTTCTCATGTTTCTCAGAAATCTTGTATGAATATCATCTTGATCATCCATCTTCTCAAACTTGGACTCCACCAATTCCTCTCCACATCTTCAACAATCCCATCAGTAGGATTGACAGTGGCAGTGAAGGCATTTAAGATTCCGTCATCCTCATTGTCGGAGTCATCCTTAGGCTCGATGTCGCTCAAAGTAGCAGCAAGTGTCTTGCTCTTCCCAATGCTCTTGAGATCTGTAGGACACTTTTGTTTCATGTGACCGAAGCCTTGACACCTAAAGCACTTAGGTCCTACGGGAACAATGTACTGACCGTCATCCCTTGCATCCTTCTTCCCTTTGTCTTGGCTCTTAAACTAAGAAGAACTAGATTGCCTACGGTCCTTGTCGAAGCCCTTTCCATTAGCATTCTTCATAAATTTCTTGAACTACCTAGTGATGTAGGGCTTCATCTGAGAATCTTCATCATCTGAAGACTTATCTGTCTCACTGATCTTAGCCTTCAGTGCCATGTATTGGGTTACACGTGTGAGTAAAGTCCCACATTGAATAAAGATGAGAAGAACGAGTGGTTAATATAACATAATTGAGCACATATCCATCGGGCTTAGGCTTTTTGGGTTAAAGTGTGTCTCTATATGTTATATTAATTATTCAAGAAAACTTCCTAAGGTGTTTATCTCCCCTACAACTGGTATCAGAGCCTAGGGTTAGGTTTGAGTGGGAGCAATGGCAGAGGAAGCAGGAAAGGCGTCTGGAATAGAAAAGTTCGATGGCACAGACTTTGGATTTTGGAGGATGCAAATCGAGGATTACCTTTATGGGAGGAAGTTGCATCTACCACTTCTAGGGGAAAAACTTGAGGCTATAAAGGCTGAGGAATGGGCTCTTCTTAACAGACAGGTATTGGGAGTTATTAGGTTAACTCTGTCTAGGTATGTTGCACACAATGTTGTAAAGGAGAAGACCACAGCAGATTTAATGAAGGCTTTATCCGGTATGTATGAAAAGCCGTCCGCAAACAACAAGGTGCATCTGATGAAGAAATTGTTCAATTTGAAGATGACAGAGAATGCATTAGTAGCACAACATCTGTATGAATTTAATACTATCACAAATCAATTGTCGACTGTAGAAATTGATTTTGATGATGAGATTCGTGCTCTGATCGTCTTGGCTTCTTTGCCAAACAGTTGGGAAGCAATGAGGATGGCAGTAAGCAATTCTACAGGAAAAGAAAAGCTGAAGTACAATGACATACGAGATTTAATTCTGGCTGAGGAGATTCGCAGAAGAGATGCAGGCGAAACCTCAGGATCTGGTTCTGCCCTAAACCTTAAAACAAGAGGCAGAGGTAATGACAGAAATTTAAACCGAGGCAGATTAAAATCCAAAAATTCTAATCGGAACAGAAGCAAATCTAGATCAGGCCAACAAGTACAATGCTGGAACTGTGGAAAAACAGGTCACCTTAGGAATCAATGCAAAAGTCCTAAGAAGAAGAATGGAGATGATTCTGCTAATGCTGTAACAAAAGAGGTATAGGATGCATTACTTCTTGCAGTAGACAGTCCACTTAATGATTGGATTTTGGATTCAGGAGCTTTGTTTCATACCACTCCACACCGAGAAATCATACAGAATTATGTTGCAGGTGATTTTGGTAAGGTGTATTTGGCTGATGGTTCAGCCTTGGATGTTGTAGGTATAGGAGACGTTCGGATATTGTTGCCCAATGGATCTGTTTGGTTATTAGAGAAGGTTCGACATATTCCTGACCTAAAGAGGAATCTGATTTTTGTTGGACAACTTGATGATGAAGGGCATGCAATACTATTTATTGGTGGTACTTGGAAGGTTACAAAGGGAGTTAGGATATTGGCTCGTGGAAAGAAAACTGGTACTCTGTACATGACCTCAAGTCCAAGAGACACAATTGCAATTGCTGATGCAAGTACTGATACAAGCCTATGGCATCACAGACTTGGTCACATGAGTGAGAAAGGGATGAAGATGCTGCTGTCAAAAGGAAAACTACCAGAATTGAAGTCCATTGATTTTGACATGTGTGAAAGTCGCATCTTAGGAAAGCATAAAAAAAGTGAGCTTCTTGAAAACTGGCAGGACACCGAAGGCTAAAAAATTGGAGTTAGTACACACTGATTTGTGGGGGCCTTCTCCGGTTGCATCCCTTGGAGGTTCAAGGTACTACATCACTTTCATTGATGACTCAAGCAGAAAGGTATGGGTTTATTTTCTGAAAAATAAATCTGATGTATTTGAAACTTTTAAGAAGTGGAAGGCCATGGTTGAGACAGAAACAAGTTTGAGAGTAAAATGTTTGAGATTAGATAATGGAGGAGAGTACATAGATAGAGGGTTCAGTGAGTATTGTGCTGCATAGGGAATTAGGATGGAGAAGACCATTCCTGGGACACCACAGCAGAATGATGTGGCTGAGCGCATGAACAGAACTCTCAATGAGCGTGCTAGGAGTATGAGGTTGTATGCTAGACTACCAAAAACTTTTTGAGCTGATGCTGTTAGCACTGCAGCTTACCTGATAAACCGAGGACCATCAGTTCCCATGGAATTCAGACTTCCTGAGGAGGTTTGGAGTGGTAAAGAGGTAAAGTTTTCACATTTAAAAATTTTTGGTTGTGTTTCTTATATTCATATTGATTCTGACGCTCGTAGTAAACTTGATGCAAAGTCTAAAATATGTTTTTTCATTGGCTATGGTGATGAGAAATTTGGCTATAGGTTTTGGGATGAACAAAACAGAAAAATCATCAGAAGTAGAAATGTGATATTTAATGAACAGGTTATGTACAAGGACAAGTCAACTGTAGTGTCAGATGTTACAAAGATAGATCAAAAGAAATCTGAGTTTGTCAACTTAGATGAATTGACTGAAGGTACTGTCCAGAAAGGGGGTGAAGAAGATAAGGAGAATGTAAATTCACAGGTAGATCTGAGTACACCTGTAGTTGAAGTCCACAGATCTTCCAGGAACATTAAACCTCCACAGCGTTATTCACCCAATCTAAATTATCTCCTGTTGACTGATGGTGGTGAGCTAGAGTGTTATGATGAAGCCTTGCAAGATGAGAACTCAAGCAAGTGAGAGTTAGCCATGAAGGATGAGATGGATTCCTTGTTGGGGAATCAAACATGGGAACTGACTAAATTGCCAGTAAGAAAGAAGGCTTTGCACAACAAGTGGGTATACAGAATAAAGAATGAGCATGATAGTAGCAAATGTTACAAGGCCAGATTAGTTGTTAAAGGGTTCCAGCAGAAGAAGGGCATTGACTACACAGAGATATTTTCTCCAGTTGTGAAGATGTCAACAATCAAACTGGTACTGAGAATGGTGGCTGCAGAAAACTTACATCTTGAGCAATTAGATGTGAAGACAACATTCCTTCATGGTGACTTGGAGGAAGACCTTTACATGATTCAGCCAGAAGGGTTCATTGTTCAGGGACGAGAGAATTTGATAGTATGGCCTAAAACAACCTCCTAGACAGTGGTACAAGAAATTTGATAGTTTTATACATAGAATTGGGTTCAAGAGATGTGAAGCTGATCACTGTTGCTATGTTAAGTTTTCTAACAATTCTTACATCATATTATTGTTGTATGTGGATGATATGCTTATTGCAGGATCTAGCATTGAGGAGATTAATAATTTGAAGAAGCAATTGTCCAAACAGTTTGCAATGAAGGATTTGGGAGCTGCAAAGCAAATCCTTGGTATGAGAATCATTAGAGACAAGGCTAATGGTACAATGAAACTTTCACAGTCAAAGTATGTGAAGAAAATTCTCAACAGGTTCAACATGAATGAAGCTAAACCAGTGAGCACACCCTTGGGTAGTCATTTCAAACTAAGTAAAGAACAATCACCGAAGACAGAAGAAGAAAGGGACCACATGAGCAAGGTGCCCTATGCCTCAGCTATTGGTAGCTTGATGTATGCTATGGTGTGTACAAGACCAGACATTGCACATGTAGTGGGAGTTGTGAGCAGATTCATGAGTAGGCCTGGAAAGCAGCATTGGGAGGCAGTCAAGTGGATTCTGAGATATCTGAAAGGTTCATCAGATACATGTCTTTGGTTCACAGGTGCAAGCTTGAAACTGCAGGGTTATGTAGATACTGATTTTGCTGGTGATATTGATAGTAGAAAGAGTACTACTGGGTTTGTTTTTACTCTAGGTGGTACAGCTATATCATGGGCTTCAAATCTACAGAAGATTGTTACTTTGTCTACTACAGAAGCTAAGTATGTTGCAGCAACTGAAGTTAGAAAGGAGATGATTTGGCTACATGGTTTCTTAGATGAATTGGGTAAGAAGCAGGAGATGGGCATTCTACACAGTGACAGTCAGAGTGCAATCTTTCTTGCCAAAAATTCGGCTTTTCATTCAAAGTCGAAGCACATACAGAAAAAATACCACTTTATTCGTTATCTTGTTGAAGATAAGCTGGTAATACTTGAGAAGATTTGTGAATCTAAGAACCCGGTAGACGTGTTGACTAAGGGTGTCACTATTGAGAAGTTGAAGCTGTGCGCAGCTTCAATTGGTCTTCTAACTTGAGGACAGGAGGATGATTGCAGGGATAAGGGATTGTGTTATGGAGGATTGTGGTTGATGTTTGCAGCTTGTGAGCCCTTAAGGGCTAAGGTGGAGGTGATGGAGGAGTTTGCTAGTGTAGCTTGATCAATTCAAGCCAAGGTGGAGATTTGTTGAAGTGGGCTCGTGTAGCTTGAATTGCTACAAGCCCAAGTTGATCGAATTCAACTAGGAATATAATTCCTAGTACAGCCGACTTTGACATATATATATATATATATAAATATATATATTAAGTTTGAGATCAAGGGTAGCCGTGAAAGATAATTCCTAATAACCTAGCAGCCGCATAAGAAGAAAGAATAGTGTTTTCTTGTCTTGTGGGTGAGAGAGAAATATTATAGCCGCAACTTGTACTCTGTATTTTTTCCTGATAATAGTGAAATCCCTGCAACTCCGTGGACGTAGGCAAATTGCCGAACCACGTAAATATTGTTTTGTGCGTGTGATTGTTTTCTTTGGCGTGTGTTTTCTCTATTTATTTTGTTTCTCACAGGTTGAGATTGTGGTTAAATTCCCCAACAAATGGTATCAAAGCCCATGGTGGTGTGCGGCGAAGGTGGTGAGGTGTTCATGGTCCCTACCCAACAGGGAAAGAAAAAGCCTAAATGGCCCACACACAAAGATCTTGGAAAAGAAAAAAAAGAGCCCAACAAATGAATATTGCTAATGGTGCTAAATAATGGTGTGATGCAAGGTTCCTATGGACATAGACGTGTGGGGTTTCCATAGATGTGCGTGCGGGGTTGACACGTGGTTCCCATGGATGGCGTACGAGAGACTCATGGATGATGCATTGATGAAGTGAAAAGCCCATACAAGGGGGAGTGAGCAGGACTTGTTCATGGCCGATAGAGTGGTCTTGAAGCCCACAGAGAAGCAGAGACTCACACGTGAGGGGGAGATTATTGGGTTACACGTGTGAGTGAAGTCCCACATTGAATAAAGATGAGAAGAATGTGTGGTTAATATAACATAATTGAGCACATATCCATTGGGCTTAGGCCTTTTGGGTTAAAGTGTGTTCTATATGTTATATTAATTATTCAAGGAAACTTCCCAAGGTGTTTATCTCCCCAACACCATGCTCTTGCTCTTGCCCGACTTACCAATCCTAGTCAACCCTAGCTCGTAGGTCTGCAGATTACCAACCAGCTCAGTCAAAGGAATCATGTCAATATCCTTTGATTCTTCTATCGTCGTGATCTTGGCATGGAATCTCTCAGGTAGAGATCTGAGCACCTTTCTCACAATCTTGGGTTCAAGAATAGTTTCCCCAAGATTGAACGCTAAGTTCACTATGTCTTTGAGCTTGGCATAAAACTCATCGAACGACTCATCCTCCTCCATCTTAATCTCTTCGAAGCTTGTAGTGAGCCTCTGTAGCTTCGAATCCTTGACAGCCTTGGTTCCCTCATAGGTTGTCTAAAGGATGGTCCATGCCTCCTAAGCAGTTTCAGTAGAGGATACTTTCTTGAACTCCTTATTGGTGACTACACTGAATAAAGCATTCAATGCCCTGCTGTTGAAGTTTGTCGCCTTGATCTTGGCATCATCCCAATCAGCCGGCACTTCTGTAGGCTTAGTCCAGCCTATCTCCACAGCTTGCCACCCTTTCTTATCTAAGGACTGCAAGAAATCTCTCATGCGTACTTTCCAGTATGCATAGTTAGTGCCATCAAATAAAGGAGGTATGATTAAAGACTGTCCTCTATCCATGACAAACAGGGTTCAATGGATCAACACAACAAAGAATAACCCTAATTAGAGTGTGCCTGCTCTGATACCATTTGATAGGCCAAAAACAAATTGACCCCTTGTGATAAATTAACCAATTAATTTAGCTAAGTGAATTAATTAAGTTAATTAACATGTAAACGCGTGATAGCACAAACAAATCACCAATAAACTAAGCATGCAATAAAAAATAAATTTGACATGGTAATTTGTTTAGGAATGGGGAAAACCTAACAGCAAAAACCCCACCGGCTGATTTTCAGGTCACCACTCCCGAAATTCCACTATTATCATAACAAGCGGTTACAAGTAAAGGAATCTCAGTATGTTATACCAACCTACAGTTGAACCCTTACCCCAATGCCGAATTGGACTTGTTCTGTATTGACAATTTCTCCTTTCGATGCGCGTCTCCCGAGTACGTGACTAACCAATGCGCGAATCCCAGTATGCGACTTCAATCACTAACTAGAGAAGGTTGTTGGCTGCAAAATTTTTCAGTTCATCCCAACGATGAAGATCAAGAAGATGCTTAGTCACAAAACCCTATGGTGCACATACACAACAACTTCTTCAAGAACGATGAACTAGAGCAAACTCTGTCTCCGGTCACAATTTGTTTGAACAAACTTTGCTCAACACTTGTGCAACTTGTGAACTCTTTGATGGCCTTTAAAATAATCCTTTTTTATGTCTAGGGTTAGGAGAAAAGAAGGCCCAAAGACACATTCACGGATTCCAAAAAGACAGAACAGAAAATCTGTTTTTCTTAAACCTCAACAGATAAGAGGTGTCGAGCAGCTGTCGAGAACACGGGTTGAAACAGCTTTCTTAAGCTCGATAGATGCAGCTGTCGAGCTAGCTGTCGAGCTTTAATGAATTTGCACTATTCAGCTTGTTTCTTGGACAGACTTGAATGACTTCAATACTTGATCTTGAAACCTTATTTCTTGAAGTATTAAAAATACCTAGATCTACCCAATTATAAGTAAAGTGCATTTTGTCATAGGATTAGTCAATTACATAAAATAGTGACATATGTTCCTAACAAGTGAATCACATATGTCCTAACAATATGCTTCTATTTTAGTTCCTTTTTATACAAATTCATGCTTTTGAGCTTCTGTTTCACACGTTTGTTTGTTTGTTTGCTTTTTTCACATGTTTGAATTAGGGTTTATCTTTTTTTTTCCTTACTTTGGTGCTGTCAATGCCCGACCTCAACTGGCTGAGTGAAAAACCACCACCACCGTGCCTTCATTCGACCACTCGTCGTGGCGATAGCTCCCACGTGTGTAGGGTCTCGTTGGAGGGCCCCTCTCGAATGTGTAAGCTGTGCGTTTCGCATAGAGCTCCGGGTGCTCTTTCTCTCGGTGGAGGAAGATAGGTCTAACTTTAACGTTATGGCAGGAATTTGGACCAAATTTTAAGGGATTGCCAATGGTAAGTGGAGTCGCCACCAATCATTGGGTTTTTCTAAGGTGTGATTGGTCCTGTTTCTAGTTGATTTTATTACTAATCCTAGGCTAAGAAAAATATCATGTTTCCTAATCTAATGTGGATGGAAAAAAAAATCTTGATTCTTAGGTCCGGAAGTTTGATTACATGTGGGGAAGGTGTTAGGCACCCCATAACGCCTATCCAAGGACAGTCCTTTGTTTTGATAAAACCTAAATTTTCAGAAATTGGTAGTAAAAACATGATTTTGGCATTGGCTTTCAGGGCTTTGCATGCATGGGGGCTTTGAGGTTTTGGCTTTTGAAAGGGTGTGGTCCCAATCTATGCTTTCTTAAGGCATTCAACCAAAGCGCTCCAGATTTCCACTGCGAAAATCTGGCGAGAAGTCACCTTACTTTAGCAGCGGAAATTAGGCATCACTATCCTTAGGTGACACGGATCATGACAATCACACCGGAAATGGGCAAGCAGGTATATATATACATGTGTCATGCACAATGCTAGCACATAGAGTAGGAAAGTAAATGCCTACATCCCTAGAGCATAACCCAAAATATGAGTGCAGGAAAATAAATAGGGGTGGCCATACTCTAGAGATGAGGTCGAATGGTACACAGCATGATATACCTAATACAGACCATCTAAGGAAGAAAGGGAAGAGGAAGGAAGGGGTTTTTAAATGAGTACATAACCAAAGGGGAAAAAGCTAAACTCCTAAACCTACTAACTACAGCCGCTCGAATTATATCGACATGCTTGTACCCACGCCCTCTTTGCTTGCGCCTGGGAGACTGTGCCCTTGCTCCACACATCCTCGCTTCATGTGTGTACATGTAAAGGCAAAGACAAGAAACCAACAGACAAGCAGGGGAAGGAAAGGATGCAAAGAGCATATGAAAAGGCATAAAGTGGATAAACATAATAGACATGGCAAGCATAGAATGTGACAGGAGATAGGGCAAGCGAGATGCACAAACGAATGAGAAAGCAAGCAAACAAACAAACAAACAAACAAAAGGTAGTGTCCGCTAAGGAGAAATGTAGGTTTAGATCAGATGTCCATAGCTTCATTGTGTTGAAGTATGGACAACACATTAGCAAGTAAGACTTATGCATAGACATGTAAGTAAGCGTGTAAAGATGCAAAGAAAGTCAACGAGTGGCACAAACAAGCATGATAAGCATAGCATCACATGGAGCGGGAAGGGGGAAGGGTATGCACGAAGCAACCGGCATCATGGCAATGCATCCTAAGTGATTACATCCAAACAAGGCCTCATAGGCATCGAGTGTAACCACACAACCACCTACCCGCTAAGGTTGTCAAACGTGGCAAAGCCTTGAACAAGAGAGGCTAACACAAGCACAAAGCATAAAAGCAAGAGAGCATAGACATGCAAAATGGGTGATCCAAACCCTTTGATATGGGCCAAGGTGTATGGACGATGACAAAGATCATGGGGTCTAGATCGGGTTCGAACCATTAGGTCAAAATGCAAGAAAAAAAGATAAAGCGACGAAAGGGCTACAATAGCACATGGCATGACAAACATAGCCTAGGCCTAGGCACACAAACATGGCATAGAGCGCACAAGCACATGGAAGATGGCATAAAGCATATAGAACATAGATCCAAGCACGCAAATATGTGAACATATAGATCTAGGCATATAAGCATGTACGAATGCAGATTTAAACATAAAACATGGCAAAAAGTGTACAAACACATAGATCTGAGCAAAGCATAACCATAGACATGACATCGAGCATGTGAGCACATAACCCTAACATCAACGCAAAGCAAAGAGAGGAACGAATCAAAGCAAACATGGCATAAAACCCTAAGCATGTAGATCTAAAAATATAAGCATGTACAAACATAGATCTAAGCATAAAAACATGGCAAAAAGCACATAAACACATGGATCTAAGCAAGGAACATACATAAAGCAATAAACATGCTAAAGAAAGTAATAAATCATGTTATTATGGCAAAAAGAGAAAGAGCATGCAAGGAAAAAGATTTAGAAGGTTAAGGGTGTGGATGATAGGTAAAAAAAATGCTACATCCACACCCCTAAACCCCAAATCCAAAGTGTAGAACCAAGGAAAGGAAGATTAGGTAAAAAAGCAATACCTTGTGTTCTTGGTGAAGAGAATTAGGAGACTTTGATGTATTTTTTGGAGTGTTTTTGGGAGTTCTTTGGTGTTTGGAAGAGAGAAAAAAAAGTAGAGAGCAGCTGGGGAGAAGGCAAATTTCAGAAAATGTCTTCTCTATTTTGGGGCGTGCTTGGGGCTATTTATAGCCTTGACATGCTTTTTAAGGCAGAGGCCATTGTAGAGTCATCGACAGCCTTTCCTTCAATTTGGGAGATGATCAATAGGGAATCTCCAAAGATGCTCAAGTCATAGGCTCCAAACTCTAGGGCCATTTGCAGGTCGACTATGCATGCTTCGTATTTGGTGACATTGTTGGTGCAACTGAAATTCAGCTTGATTGAAACAGGAATTTGTTGGCCCTTAGGGGAAACTAAGATTGCTCCCACTCCATTTCCAGTAGAATTGGCAGCTCCATCAAAATAAAGCTTCCAACGCCACGGATTCACACTGTCTGGTACTAGCTCTAGTGCCATGATATCCTTGTCAGGGAAGAAGAATTCTAAAAGTGGCTGATCCGCTAGGTAATCAGCTATGGCCTAGCCCTTGATGGCCTTTCTTATCACAAACACAATGCCGAACTTGGAGAGCAACATTTGCCAATGGGAGATCTTTCCCATGAGAGCTGGCTTTTCAAAGATGTACTTAATGGGATCCATGTAGGAAATGAGCCGCATGGTGAAGTAAAACATATATTGTCACAACTAGTGTGATGCCCAAGTTGGAGCGCAACGCGTCTTCTTAATGGCAATGTAGTTAATCTCACAACTGGTGGACTTCTTGCTTAAGTAGTAAATCACCTTTTCTTTCTAGTTGGGTTCAACCGCTTAGCTTAACATGCATCCCATGGAGGTTTCTTGTACCGCTAGGTAGAGGATTAACAGATATCCCAACGTCAAGGGAACCAAAATAGGAGGGTTCAACAAATACTGCTTGATCTTGTCAAAGGCCGCTTGGCACTCGTTTGTCCATTATATCTTTGTGTCCTTCTTTAAGAGCTTGAATAATGGATCACATGTGGTGGTCAACTGTGCAATGAAGTGAGATATGTAATTGACTTTGCCTAAGAAGCTACGAATCTGTTTCTCGGTCTGCAGTGTCAGCATATCTCGGATGGCTTGGACTTTTGCTGGGTCCACTTCGATTCCTCTTTGACTGACTATGAAGCCAAGTAATTTCCTTGAACTAGCTCTAAAGACGCATTTTTTAGGGTTTAATCTCAACCTTACTTGATGAGGCACCTAAACAGCTTTCTCAAATCCACTAAATGATCCCTAGTGGCTTGCTGATAGGTAGCACCAGCATTCTTCAAGCTAAATGGCATGACATCATATGTGTATGTTCCCTAATGTGTGGTGAATGTTGTCTTGGCTTTGTCCTCCTCAACCATTTTGATCTAATTGTAGCCGGAGAAGCCGTCCATGAAGGAGAAGAACCTATTAGTAGCGGTATTATTGACCAGGGTATCGATGTATGGCAACGGAAAATTATCCTTGGGACTAGCCTAGTTCAAATCCCTGTAATCAACACATATGCGTACTTTTTCATCTTTCTTAGGCACGAGAACAATGTTGGCAACCCAATCCGAGTAGGCTATTGCGGTAAGGGGACCAGCTTTCAACTACTTTTCTACTTCTTCTTTGATCTTCAAAATGATCTCAGATTTCATTCTTTGAAGGGCTTGCCGTACTGGAGGGCATTCAGGCTTGACTGGAATTCTGTGCACGACAATCTCAATATCTAACCTTGGCATATCTTGGTAGGACCACGCAAAGATCTCTCTAAATTCCTTAAGTAGCACTATGAGCTCGGGCTTCATGTCTTTAGGAAAGTTTACCCCAATCTTAATGAGTTTTTCATTCTCGCCTTCGTTGGCAAGGTTAACCATTTCTGTCTCTTTTATGTTGGGCTTGGACCTTTCGCTCTCTCTATTTAGAGCTTCCAAAATATCACAAGGCAGACTCAGAATTTCCTCTAATCCTTCGATGTCATGTTCCAACTCTATTGTTTCATTCATGTCATCAATATCCTCATTATAGCAACAGGACGATGTACCCGCTTAGGAATTAGAATAGATCTATAGAACGGAACATATACAAGGAAACATAAGACAATTTACGCGCACATATTTATAAGGAAGTAAATAAAGAGATAAATGCAAGAATTTCCTAAATAATAAACTAGATAATTTCATTAGTGGATTATAAATAGGGGGATAACAAAGTTCATGCCTAATAATGATAGAAAGGGGAACATATATTTTTGGAAAAAGAACTGGAAAATGAAAACAAGGAATGCTGGAAATAGGAAATAAACATGCAAAACAAACTAGATATACTATTCCAATAGTTTCGGGCAATTGGAGGACCCAACCACATGATAATGGAATACTCCTTACTTAGTCGGTGCAACCACAAAGTAGGGCTCGGCGGTCCAATGGCCTACTATCTCGCCTGGCACATAAGGCCTAATAGTAGTAGTTAGATCGTCCCTTGGGGATATGATGGCATTCATTGAGAATTCCTCTAGACAAAGACGGATGAGACAAGCAAGATCCGATTCTTCCTCACATGATTCCTACGCTGCTTCTGATCTAATGACCTTGGTCGGAGCCGGAAAAGTGACCTTGATGTGGGGAATAGACATCCCTTGGCTAATGCACTTCCTTTTCTTTCCTTCGGAAGCCTGAAAGAGTTCTTCATCGGATGGGTCATAGCCTAGACTGAAACCTCCTTTGTTGTTCGAGAGCTCAATCAAAGAAGCCTTCCCGTGTCCTACGGCACCAAGGCCTTGGCCTAACTGATAGCCAAATTTAAGCATCTCCTTGGCAGCCATTAGAGTAGTAGAGGGCCATGACAACTCAAGTTCTGGAGCTCTGGAAATCATGGAGACTAGCTCGAAACTATGGAAAGTTTCCTCTAAGAAGGCATTAGAACCTATGTAAGAGACAGAAGTCTCCTTGAAGAAAGTCATGGGTTTTTCAGCCATAATAGTGACCTTCAGATCCTCAAACAGGAACTTGAGTCTTTGATGAAGCGTAAAAGCAACCACGCCCATGGTGTGTAGCCAAGGCCACCCTAGAAGCATGTTATAAAGGGAATCCACCTTGATGACTTGGAAGTTGGCCGTGAAGAACATAGGGCCAACTCTAATGGCTAACTCGATCTTGCCTTGCACCTCCTAAAGGGTGCCATCAAAAGCTCTAATAATCATGGTGGTAGGGTGGATAAGAAAGGTATCCACATTCAAGTGCTCTAAAAAGGACATCAGGCAAACATTCAGGGCCGACCCATTGTCAATCAATACTCTGGCGAAGATCATATTCTCACACCTTACCATAATGTGCATGGGCAAAGTGTTGTCTCTACCTTCTAGCGGTAGTTCATCATCCATAAGGAGATCTGGTTGGTGGCCAACACTGTTGAGACCATGCCTTTAAAGGCAGATTCTATAGCACTTGTAGGAACACGTGTCTCTTTCAAGACTTTCAATAGAGCATTATGGTGGACCTTAGAGGATAGCAGTAATGCCAAGATGGAGATCTGAGCAAGCGACTTGTTTTGCTACTAAATCATACTGTACTCTGAGTTTCTGATAACTTTCAAGGACTCCTCTGCTTCTTCAGTTGTGACTCTATTCCTAATGGGTTCAACGATACCCTTACTCATCTCTTTCCTTCTCTTTTCTAGCTCCTTGGGAGTATAGCAGCGGCCACTCCTAGTAAGCCCAAATAAACCTAAGGAGATATTGGAGTGGACCACCTTCTTTCTGGTTCGAGTGGAGATCAAGGACACATCATATTTCCAGGAAACACGGTGACTATCTTTATAGGGGAATGGCTTCGGCATATTGATGATAACACCCTCTTGAGTTTGCAAATTGGGTTCTATAGAGAACGTATTAATGACCACCAGACTTGGCAAAATAGCTTCAAGGGCTTTTGAGTTGGATACCCCAGAGATTCCCGAGGCAGGCTTTGGCAAAATAAGAGTATCAAAACCTCAAAGAGCGTAAACGATGGCAATTTCCTCCTGAAATGATGATGAAGCTGTCCATGCGACTATGGGCAATGCAAGAACTAGAGGAGTGAATCCCTCGATGGTTGGCGAGACTTGCCCTTTCCCTAAATCTGATGACCCCAAATCCGCAAGTGATTCTACTATTTCCTCAATGACCATTGAAGAGGACGGTGTTGGAGCAATCAAGCAAGGCGTTTCAGTAAATATTTGTCCCATTCCTTCTTGGACCCAACTAATATAGCATTGCAGCTGGTAGCTAGAGGACATAAGCTGGCTGCCTTACAGTCACCTCTTCGCACAATTTCACTTTCAACCTAAATGATATTGCGTTCGGCTAAACTCTACACTTGTGCTAAGAGCACTTTACAATAAAACAGGGCATGGCTATCTTCACTGCCACAGAATGAGCAGATTCCTCAATCAAATCCTAGGGTTCCCATACCCTGTGATTGAGGTGGCTCTCTTGGACCAAGGCTCAAAGCATAGCCTTCCATGGGATTGATGGTAAGGAGAAATCTAGAACCCTTTCTTCCACCGTGATAATGGCATTCACATTCCCTTTCTCATGGGAAGGCAAAGGGTTAGTGATGATGTTTGGAGTGGCTGCATTATCGAACTGTATTAGCTTGTTGTCTATGAGATCTTGGACATAGTCTCTCAACTAGAAACATTCTTCTAGAGTATGTCCCTCTGCCCTAAAATGATGTTCACACTTCTTAGACGGATCGAATCTTGGTGGGAAAGGGCCTTCTCGGCCTTTGAAACAGTGGGGTCACTAACTTCCTTTCTAGTAGGTAAGCATAGAGATGTGCCATAGGCATGGGTAAAGGAGTGTACTTCCAGTTTTCCCTCCTGGGGTGATGCGGTAGATCTGGCCTCCTTCTCTGATTAAAGGCTCTATTAAGTGCTTGAGCAAACTGATTCTGTTGCTGATAAGGCCTAGTAGCTGAGGGAGCATAGGTAAAAGCAACACCTCTAGGCCTTTCTGATGCATTATTGCCCATATGAACATTGGCTTCCTTGGTCTTGCGACCAGTCATTCTCTTGACTTGTTGTTCAACCATGGAACTCAGGGACTCAGCATCCATGATCTTCTTACTCCTAATACCCTCGTCAATGCGCTCCCCAATTAGGATGAGGCTAGCGAAATGAGTGACTTGGGTGCTGATCATTTTCTCGTAATAAGGAGGCTTGAGGTTATCAATGAACCACTTGATCATCTCATTCTCCATCTTGGGGGGTTGCACTTGTGCAGCTAGCTCACACCACCTCTGGGCATACTCACGGAAGGATTCCTCACTTTTCTTTTATGTCCTCTGAAGAATGGTGTGGTCAGGAGCTATCTTGGTGTTGAATCGGTAATATTCTAGGAAATAGTTGTCCATTTCCCTCTAGCTAACGGTCTTTTCCAATCTCACATACCATGTGGTCGTAGGGCTAGTCAAGCTATTAGGGAAAATCTGGTAGAGCAGAGAGTGATTATCCCTATAGGAAGCCATCTTCCTATAGAACATGCATAAGTGCGCGTAAGGGTCTCCTGTACCATCATACTTGATGAACTCTAGTGCCTTGAACTTGGGAGGCATAATGACCTAAGGGAAGTTGGTCGAACTGTCTAGATCAATGCTTCCATGGACACTAGAGCCTTTTATGATATGAAGCTTCTCAACTAGAGTTTCCACTTGGCTCTTGACTTGGCCATACCCAGATTCATGGTTCTTGTCCTTAGAAAGGTCTGTTTCTTGGTCATTGCCCTGGGGTGGTACATGATGGCCCTGTTCCTGTACTGGCAGAGGCTGATTTTCATTCTCAGTCTGGGGACTTCCTTGGCTATGACCGGAAGAGTTTGTCCTTCTCCTACAACTAGTTGTTACACCATGTGCATCAATTCTGACACTTGCTCTTTTAGAAGACCGACTTCTTGAATAGTTTCCTTATGGGAAGAAGTACCACTAGTAGACATCTCTCTTGCACAAGACCTAGTGATGATGGGATCACGATGTGGTGGTAGTTTAGAATGTTTCTTTTTAGCAATCTTTTGATCCTAAGAAATAGTGGGAGGTAAAAGAAACGAGTGCGTTTGACAAAGTGGAAACACAACACCAAAATCAAGTTAGTTTATGCTTTTGCTATTTAACATGCACCTACCATTTTCAAAAAAATATGGCTTTGCACCCTTGATTGGGTATTTATCGTGGTGAGTTTCTACTATGATGCAAGATTAATGCACAAGACTGGCAAGTAACCGAAACTTTCATGACATGCTTAACAATGTGGGAAGGACTCATCCTTTGATTACATGCTTGTACAAAATTTTCTTTTACAATGATGGGTTCATTGGCTCCAATAATGGGCTTTTTACAATACAAGAAACGTAACTACGAGGAAAAGCTTGGCTTCTGATAATGTGAACTTCTTAAGGGAAGCTCTTGGACACTTGGACCTCTTAGATCTTTAGACTGCGTGGATCTCTTGGACCTTGTGATTTCTTGGGGGAGCCCTTGTATTCTTGATGTCTAGGACCTTTAGCAATTTTGACATCTTGGCAATTCAGATCTCTTGACAATGTGGACATCATGGGCCTTTGGATCTTTGACAGTTTTTCGGCAGCACCTCCCCTTTAAACAGAGTTTCGATTACTTGCCACAAATTTTATCTTTGCATAATTAGGTGATGGAACCAATTGGTGAATGCATGAGTGCCCTTGTAGGGTTGTAAACCCTTAGGGATAGGATATGGTCTAGCATGTACAAGCAACGGGGTTGCTTTTCCTAGGGGTTTAAACATGAATGCTGTGCAAATAGGATAGAAAGAAACTGGAGCAAAGCACAATTTCCTTGGCATAAGCAAAAAGGGTGCACCTATTACAAAACACTTTCCCCTAACCTCTAGCCCAATAAGGGTATCCTTCCTAAGGCTTGAATGTTCACTCTTTAGGTTTTTCCTAGTCCTGATGGGCTCTGGCTTGATCTAGTCCTCACGGATTTGACATAACTAGGCCAACTGTATGTAAAGGCTTAACTGGTAGGTGGTTCCCGTCCTAGGGTACTCAATCGCCATACCCCTCCTTTCATGGAATTTATGGGGTAGGAAGGATCGAGGGGGCCTTTTCAGCTACTCTTGTCCACCCATGGACCTAGAAGTGCCTACAACATCAGCCCCAAAGCTAACTATGGGTAACACTGCCAATGTTCTATCCACACACTTGTAGATGGGGTGATGAAATCCCCAAAAGAGGTGAGACCTCGCAGCAGTGCGGAGCTTGAGTTTGGCTGAAAAGGGTGTATATGTCATGCAATCCTTAATGAAGGGGAAAGACTTTTTCAAAGCACAGCATATGTGTGTATATATATATATATATATATATATATATATATTTATATTTTTATATATATATATATATATATATATATATATATATATATATGGAAAGCTGATAAAGTGTAGCGGAAATTAAATTTTGCTACCCTACATTAGCATGTGAAGAAAGCGGTAAAGCATGTGAGGAAAGCAGTGAAGTCCCATGTGAAAATACCTCCAAGCCACCTTTTTGGAAAAGGATTTTTGGAAAAAAAGATTTTTTGCTCTTTTGAAAAATGGTTTACTAGGATATAGCAGAAGTCTTTTTCAAAAGGAAAGCCTCGGAGGTCAATGCCAATTTCTGTGTTTTTGAAAGCCAATGTCCAAAGATTATGATTTTATCAAAAACTCTAAAGGCTAAACTCTCATCAATCCCAAGTGAAGTCGCCAATCTGTCGACGCCGGCCTCGACTGGCTGAGCGGAAAAACCACTACTGCCATGCCTTCGTTCGACCACCCGTCGTGGCGACAGCTCACGCGTGCGCAGGGCCTCGTTCGAGGGCCCCTCTCGAATGTGTAAGTGTGTGCATTTCACGCAGAGCTTCGGGAGCTTTCTTTCTCGATGGAGGAAGGTAGGTCTACCTTTGGCATTATGGCAGGAATTTGGGCCAAATTTTAAGGAATTACCAAAGGTAAGTGGAGTCGCCACCAATCATTGGGTTTTTCTAAGGTGTAATTGGTCACCTATTTTTAGTTGATTTTATTACCAACCATAGGCTAAGAAAAATGTCATTTTTCCTAATCTAATGTGGATGGCAAAAAAATCTTGATTCTTAGGTCCAGAAGTTTGTTTACATGTGGGGAAGGTGTTAGGCACTCCACAATGCTTGTCCAAGGACAATCCTTTGTTTTGATAAAATGTTAATTTTCGAAAATTGGCAGTAAAAACATGATTTTGGCATTGGCTTTCGAGGCTTTGCATGCATAGGGGCTTTGAGGTTTTGGCTTTTGAAAGGGTGTGGTCCCAATCTATGCTTTCCTAAGGCATTCTAGCAAAATGCCAGATTTCCACTCCGAAAATCCCGTGAGAAGTCACCTTACTTTCACAGCGGAAATTAGGCATCGCTAGCCTTAGGTGACATGGATCATGACAATCACACCGGAAAGGGGTAAGCAGGTATATATATATATATATATACATGCATCATGCACAATGCTAGCACACAGAGCAGGAAAGTAAATGCCTACATCCCTAGAGCATGGCCCAAAATATAAGTGCAGGAAAATAAATAGGGGTTGCCATACTCCAGAGATGAGGACAAATGGTACACAGTATGATATACCTAATATAGACCATCTAAGGGAGAAAGGGAAAAGGAAGGAAGGGGTTTTAAAAAGAGTACATAACAAAAGGGTAAAAAACTAAACTCCTAAACCTACTAACTGCAGCCGCTCGGCTTATATTGACATGCTTGCACTCGCGCCCTCTTTGCTTGCACTTAGGAGACCGTGCCCTAGCTCCACGCGTCCTCGCTCCTTGTATTCATGTGTCTCTTAATTTAACAAAGTTTCAAAGAAAGTACCAAAGCCCGCTTCATTGATGATGTTTTTGATGTTAGGAGACAATGATTCCCATGTGTTCTTCAACACTTAGAGACTACCTTTACTCTTAAGGCTCTGCAACACAAAATTTTAGCTCATCATTCCATGACAAATCACATGCAAAAGAAAAAAATTTCATGTCCAAACTCTCATATCAGAAAAAAAAAAAATCCCGAGCAAAAAAAAAAAAAAAAAAAAACTCACATGTCCAAAAATTCCATACCAGAACAGAAAACCCATATAAAAATAATTCCCACAACCAAAACCCATATGACCAAAAATTGTTCACAACCAAAAATCATGCGCCCAAAAAGGTCAATGGCCCACCAAAAAAAAAAGAAAAACGAATGCCCCACCAAAAATTTCACCACAATTAAAATTTTTCACATGTTCATACACAAATTACCAAATCTTTTTTTTTTTTTTCCCATAACCATGCATAAAAATTTCTACATGACCAAGATAGCCAACGAATAATTTCTACATGTCTATGCACAGCAAGTAAATTCTCACATAGCCAAAATCATAACCACAAAAATTTTCCATGAAACAACATCACATACCCAACAAAATTTTTTCCATAAGTCAAAATTTCATGCCCACAAAATTTGTCCATACCCACAAATTTATCCATACACATACCCACAAAATTTTGCCATGTTCACAAAACAAAGTTTACACATGCCTACAAACTTTTCCACATATATCATGAGTATATTCATACAAGCCCACAACACAAATTTTTCACAATGCCAATGCTCTCAAAATCCAAGCCAAAATTCATCCAACAATATGATGCTATATATGACATTATGTGTGACATGATGTATGACTTAATGTCGTGATTAATAAAGTTGTTTTATTATTATCTAAGATAATGGTAACATGAATATTTGGACATTATCATATAGTCCATGAGATGCATAGTATGTGATTTATGTGATTTAGTCACAAAAGATATAAGTCACAAGTTCTTTGTAAACTCAGAATTTTAATTCGTAGTTGGTGATGAAATTAGGCATTTCATCTATGAAGATTATAACATATCAACTAAGATGATTTGTCTTGATCATGGAAGTTGAGACTTCTAGTTGATATATTGATATGTTTTAAGAGTTAAGACATATTGAACTGGACCGCTGTGAGATTTATTATTCTCCTAACGATTGTCAAATAAATAATAAATCTCATGACTTCTATTTACATCAACTCTTAATCCTGAGAGAATAATGGACCTAATCATGAAGTGTAGGTTGCTTTGATATATCAAGAGTGAGATCTAAAGTCACATTTAAAACCTCAATATGTTGGGCAGTCACATTTAGTATTGATGGAACATATATTCTCAAGATGGAATTCATAATTTCTTAATGGAGATATAAAATATTCCCTTGAGATAAGCTTAATGGGTTTGATTATTCAGAATGTTAGGTCTAACTACTTTAGTAAAGAGTTATTAAAGTATATATTTATGAAATTGGATTTTATAATTATATGATGAATAACTTAAAGGGTTAAACCAGGTACTTAAGGATTAAGATGTAGTAATCTTCAAAGTGGCAGTCTACATTCATGACTTTGTATTACTACAATTTTTTTATGAAGAGCTTGCATGTACAATAAAGTATTGGGATATAATTTATTAATAAGGTCTAGAGTGCAATTATTTTTATATAGTGGTATTAAATATAATTAATGGTAACTTTGAATTTGTCAAGAGTTGACAAAAAAGCCTAAGGCCCATTGGAGCTAGTGTCTTATTTGTTCCCTTTTGGTTCCACTCCAAGCCACATACTAAAGCCAAATTGGAAAGGCCCAGAAGGTTAGCCTAATTAGATAATCAATTATAAGGAGAAAAACATACAGAATTTGGTATGAGAATGAAATGATTTGTATGTGAGTGTTGAACACTCTCTTATTCTCCCTTGAACATATTCATATAAATTGAATGAGAGACCACACTTATTGGACACAAGTGGAATTGGAGTGAAGATTAAAAGTGTTCTCAAGAACTTCTGATATTTGGTTTTGAATTTCACCGCACCAAAGTACACTCTCTTGTTTTTATATTCTGAAACTTACATAGTACATGTTATCAATTGTAAATGAAGTAGATTAATTTTCCACTGTGTATGTTTTGTATACGATACAAACATGTGTTTTTCCAACAGAATATATTGTAAGCCCATGTTTGAGACAAAGAGTTGAAAATCTCTAAGTACATTCTAATAAAAGCTCATGAGTGTAAGATTAGAGCATTATTGTAAATGGACCAAAACCCAATGAAACAAAGGGTAAGGTTCATGAGAGGAAAGGGAGTAATTTTGTAATTGGACCTTCATTAAAATGGACTTAAAGACTTTCTAAGAACATTTAAAAATCTAAAAGGACATTTTAAATATATATACACACACACTTTCTCAAAAAAAAAAAAAATATATATATATACACACACACACACACACACACACACACACACATGTTTTGTGCCTCAACATTGGTTTTGTAATGTAATAGAGTTCAAGCTGAGACAATTAACTTCAGGAAAATTAAGGTTTCTCCTTGTGGTGAGAGAGCTCTTTAGAGTTTGGGTTTTGTGAGAATATTTTGATACTTTCTTTGTAATCTACATCTTTTCCTTGAATCATACAAATTTGTGTATTCTTTTATACACAAATACATGAGAGAGAGAGAGAGAGAGAGAGAGAGAGAGAGAGAGAGAGAGAGAGAGAGAGAGAGAGAGAGAGAGAGAGAGAGAGAGAGAGAGAGAGAGAGAGAGAGAGAGAGTCAAACTTAAATTCAAACTCAAAAGTTGATCATTTATCTCCAAATTTGCAAGGTTAATCATGAACACTATAAAAATAGTGCAAACCCCAAAATATTTTTTTAAAAGCTGAGTATAGGTATGAGCTCTTCTTCTTTTATTTTCTTCTCCTCTACTTTGTTTAAAAAAAAAAAAAAAATTATTTTATGGTTTTTCATCGTTTAAAGTTTAGACCCGTTAAAATTTAAAACTTATTGTTTTATGGGTTTGTATACTTTTTTCTTTTTCTTATATTTCTCTTTTGAATTGTTTCAATAACTTATTCTTTAATTATATATCTTTTTTGACATTTTGGAAGTTTTAACATTTGAATTTGTGTTATTTTTTGCAATATTTGAATATGTTTAATAGATTTCAATGACTATACCATGTATTATTCTTTTGAAGGTAATCAATTTTTCTTTTATATTTCTCTATTGTGTAATCATTTTTTTTTAAAAAATTTATAGGAAGTAAATCTTATGATTCTTTAATATTTTTTAGTCTTTTAAAAGTTTTAACATCTGAATTATTCTTTTGATGATAACACATATTTCTATTATATTTCTTTGTTGTGTGTGTGTATATGGGTGTGTCTATATATACATATATAGGCTCTGAATCTTTTGATTCCTTTCAATAGTTATAGTCATGGATTATTCTTTTTAATGTAATCCATCTTTCTCTTACATTTCTCCATTATTTAGTCATACATATATTTTTTTTTTGTTTTAATAATTTCTAAGTAGTGATTCATCTAATTCTTTAATATTTTTTGGTCTTTCAAAAGTTTTAATATCTAAATTTTTGAGTTTTTTTTTGTAGTATCTGAAACTGTTTGACAAAAAAAAATTTTGTAAGCCATTGCAAGTTCAAGCAATGACTTCTTTATCAAATTGTAATACAAATTGAAGTCATACAACAGCAAATCATGCAATGATGTAGTTTGTTAATCAATTTAAGATTTTATAAAATTATTTCAGTTTACCTCACAAATAGGTAGGTTCCCGTGCATAGCATGGGTTAGCGACTATTGTATGTTTAAATTGCTTCTTTGTTATTTACTCTTGAGGTTTGGATATCAATTATCAAGTACTAAACAATTAAAATTCAACAATAAAACTCATAGATAATAAATAATCAAGAGCTTATTGCCAAAGACACTATGAGTTGTGAGATCACAACTTCAATAATATTCTATATACTCAATAGTATATTTTAAATTGCTTTTGAAAGAATTGGGATTTGTCTCAACTTTTTTTTTTATATGAACTTTTGGTCTCAAATTTAGTCATTTCTTTGTTTTGGATTACAGGTTTGGCCATATAGTGGATCTCACTAGCATTACATCGGTTCTTTATCTTAAAGATAAGGCTTCTATTTCTACCGCAAGAACTATTTAGCTATCTATGTATTCCATGCAAGCATACATGAACTTAAATTGTCTTTTAGCTACCACAGGATTTAATTGATGTATTTCAGTTTGATTTACCTCAATAAAATTGACTTACCTATTCCTCAAAAAAAAGAAAAAATTTTCTTTTAATATATGCATGCTTTATTATTTTCCAACAGTTTTCTCGGGTAAGCGACTAGTTTATTTTGTAAAACTAAATCTTGAAAAAGATGATTTGTCTAAAGAATTTTTTTTTTTTTTGGAGGAAAGTTTATCTAAAAGAGTCTTTCTTTTTTTAGGATCAAAATTAGGGACAACAATTTGGGCCCGACCCGCGGGTACCCGGTCTGGCCCGACCCTAATGGGGCGGGTTTTACCCGACCCAATAAAGAATAGGGTCGGGTTTGGGTTTAAAAAAAAAACCCGAAGCGGGTCCGGGTTGGTTCCAGGCTTTAAAAAAACCCAGCCCGAACCCGGACCCCGACCCGACCCGACCCGGTTAGCTAAATATAAAATTACAAAAAACCCTACCTATATATATATATATATATATATATATATCATAAAACTAACCCTAAAACTCATTTCTCTCTCAACTCTCAACTCAGCCGCCTCTCTCAAGTCTCACCTCACCCTTACTGACTTTCACTCTCACCCTCACTGACTTTCACTCTCACCCTCACTCACATCTCATTTGCCCCTCACCACCTCACTGACTCTCACTCTAACTCACATCTCATCCTCACCCTCACTCTCATTCACTCATCGATCCACCCTCACCCTTGTGGAGGAGCACGGATCTCGTGGTGGTCGTCGTTTGTCACAGAGGAGCACGGATTTTGTGAGGTCAGGCGAAGATTGTTGAAATCACCGTCGACGAAGCTACTGTCTGAGTTCTTCATTTTTTTTTTTGGTTCATTTTTTTTTTTGGGTTCATTTCCTCAGTAGTTTTTGTTTTTGGGTATTTGATGTTTGAGGATTCATATAAGAATCAGTCCATAAATGAAGTTTTGTTTCCTCTATTTTTTATGTTTATTTATTATTTATTGTCTAAAAAATAAAAATCTCATTTCAACAAGACTGATGCTTCAATGTTGATTGATTTGTATTTGTGTTGCTGTTGCTGTTTGTGCTTGTGCTTTTTTTTAATTAATAAGATTGGTCGGATTGGGCCACGGATTAGGCCCAGAAGTGGCTGGACGGGGCCCGCGGAGACCCGATGGGACGAGTATGGGGCTAAAAAAAAGACCCATTTATTAAACGGACCGGGTCCGGATAACAGGGGAGGGCCTGCGGGTCAGGTCCGATATCAAAAAACTCGCCCCGAACCCGATCCATGGTCATTCCTAATCAAAATGAAACCAAACACGCTAAGTCTGGGATAAATATTTTTTTCAAAAGCACGTTTAACAGGAGCCTCATACCAAACACAAGCATGATTCGATTCCTCAGAAAAGTGAAGGTGCTTCCACTCTCCAAAGAAAAGCATCAGCTAATAAGGAAAGAAAAGAACCAGCTGCTGAAGTAACAATCACTTAAGAGACACCGTCCTACAAAGGCTACAATAAGCATACAGCCGCCAACATTTCAACAAAAGGTCACTGATACTGATAAACACGCTTTCTCTTTGAAAATTCAACCAATTTGCCCTTTTTTTCTCTCATCATTCTATAATAATAATAATAATAATAATAATAATAATAATAATCTATCTTACCTTTCTCTTCTTTCTTTCACTCTTTTGTTTATTCTACTTTCAAAGGCTCTCTTTCATATTGAAAACTCATTTCCAGTTCACCTTCTGTGGTGAGATTCAATTGGTATGCTTCAAATCCTCCATGCTCCATTACCCAGATCTTAAATTTTCTTCCAAATTGCTTTTTGCCCAATAAACCCATCTGGGTCTGCTTCAAAATCCAAAATTTCCAATACCCAGATCCTGAATTTTCTTCCAAAGGTTTCGATCGCCTTTGAAAAAGTATGGTTTTGCTGTCTGGTTCGGCTCTTTTTCCTCTGACTATACCAAATGGGGATTCTCGGTCCGCTAGATTTGCAGTTTTAGGTGGGAAGAGGATCAATTCGTTTTGTTATAAGCAAAGGAAGGAGCAGAGAAAGGTTGTTTGTGCTTGCGTGGCGTCTCCACAGAACTTGAGAAGTGATGAATCCTCAGCCACCAAATTCAATGTATTTCTTTGCATTTGTGATTACTCAATTTCGTATTTGTTTGTATATATTGCTTTTTTTTTTTTTTTTTTAAATTTGCTCATTTGCAAAAGCAATTTGTTTTATCTGTCAGTTGTGAATGCTATCACATTGGGTTTCATTTATATCGTTATGTTGTTTTCTTTAGACATGTCATTATTTGTGTAAACACCTTCCTTGTGTAGTTTAGACTTTTAATAGTTATTTTAAAATTTTTAGTTTTCTGTTTCTTGCTAAGAAGCATGAACTCATACACTGATCCAAATACAACACAGGACACGGAAATTCTTCAAAAATCAAAATTTGGACATAACATGGAGGGGATACTACAATGAACTAATTAAAACATATCTTTAGGTATATCTGATTTTTGTAGTGTCCATGCTTCTTAGGTTTTTTGTTTGTGCTCTTGTGATTTTTTTTTTTTTTTGGTTATGGGTAAATATCAAATTCTTTCACTTTTTTTCCAAATCCTTGAGCAATTTGAATTATTGGATTTAGAATACATGTGGCCGACTCTAACTAATCTATTGAGGATCAATAGCCGCCCGAAAAATTTTGGACTAAGGCTTTGTTGTTGTTGTTGTTGTAGACTTAATTGATGACAACCAAATTGCATTTTATTAACTTCAACTGCAGTCAGTTTTAGTTATATTGTCTCTTATTAGTTTGTATTGTAATCAGATACAGATGTCTTCAATTAACTTCCTATATTTAGCAATCATATAAATTTTAAATTTCTAGTTTTCTTGATGAACATATACAGTTCCTATGTTCATAGTTGGATTCGTGACTTATGGGTAATATAATGACTTGCTTTTGTGTTCAACTGCCAGAATTCACTATGCATTCTGTTCTTTTTCTTTGTAAACTTTGGATTTTATTTTCATTTTGTGTTGGCCGACTAGGATTCATTTAAATCGGAGAATTTAAGCACAGTACAGGAGCCTGAGGATGATTCAGATGTTCTTATTGAGTGCAGAAATGTCTATAAGTCATTTGGCGAGAAGCATATATTGAGAGGTGTGAGCTTCAAGGTGAATCTTAATATATTTAATTTCATGTTATTATGTTTATTTCAAGTAATGTAGACCAAACTAAATGACGGTGATGTTGGGCCTGGATACTGATATGGGTGGCTCTTAATGGTTTTATATCGAGAGAAATACTTATACCCCCAGTCTGTGTGTGTGTGTATGGGTGGGTGGGTTGATGCGTGATATGTAATATATATGTATATTTATATTTTGATTATCATTATTGTCAGTTTTTTATTTTACCCTTTTAGTTGTTTTTAATCACCTAAAAATTATTATCCTAAAGATGAAATCTAGATTTATATTGCAGGCTTAATTTTCATGATGATTCTAGTGTTTCAATTGCTTGGTAATTAGCCAATGAGCTTGTCCAAAATGCATTTCCTCTCCCTACAAAAATGGGTGAAGGGTGAAGTCATGGATCTTGAAGTTTAAGATCCATTGGGTGCAACAAATTACCTAAAGGAAATTTAGAAAAAAAATTCTGGTGATTAACTATCTAAACTAGTGTGTGTGCATGTGCATGAGGGCATGGTTTGTTAATTAGAAATATGCAGCATATTATGCTGAAAAAATGGTTATTTATTATTACTACATATTAGGCATGGGATTCTGTAGTAAACGTCACCCACAAAAGTGCTACATATGATGATACTATTTTTAATAATAATGTTGCCAATCTGTTTTTGTTAGTCCCATTATCATCACCCCCCACCCCCTGAAATGTATCTGATTCAGGACAACCGGAACAAAATTGAAATAACGGAAAAATAAAATATATGACCTAGGAGTCAGCACCTAGGCCTTGCTTGGAGTCAGCACCAAGCGGGGAAACCACTAAGAGTCAGTACCTAGAGTAGACCTGGAGTCAGCACCAGACCAAAGAAAGACCAAACGGCCATTGTTTTCATTCATCAAAATATCAACTAACTCCTCAAGGAGTACAATAGGTTGCTTATAAAGGATTACTAAACCCTAGTTCTAATTGGCTAGGAAACCCTAATTGCCTCATTACAAAAATACCCTTGCTTCTAAATTAAAATACTAATAACCCAATAAACTAATAAGACCTAAAACATAAAAATACAATTGACTAACAAACATAAATAATACTAAATAATAATTTTCTTGCATCTCCCGCATCAGTATCCATGCAATATCCATGTTCTTCCTCTCTTATCATCCTAGATTCATGATAAAAGTTAAATTTCAAATTTACAGATTTGTATCCAATACGTATCCAATATACCGTTGTATAACGGCATATATGGTATGGATTTGTATCAAATTTAGATACAATGGATATTTGACGTATCCATACCTCCTAGCTAGGGAAGGATTCTTTGCTTGATTAATTTAATTTCTGATTCTCTTGATTTTTGGTTTATGTTGCATTAATTACGCTTTATTTCCAATGTATAGATTAAACATGGCGAAGCTGTTGGAATAATTGGGCCCTCTGGCACTGGAAAATCTACAGTTCTAAAAATCATTGCTGGACTTCTTGCTCCAGACACGGTATATGATTGGATCTGTCTTCCATATGCTCTTAAAATTGCTTAATTAGTTTATTTTGATCCATTTAGTAAGCTTTTAGCATTATACTTTAATCTGCTGCTCCTCAGGTACTCTTGTTTAGACTGATATTCATTGTTTAATAAACAGGGTGAGGTTTACATACGAGGTAGAAGGAGAGCTGGTTTAATCAGTGATGAGGAAATAACCGGTCTAAGAATTGGACTTGTAAATTTCGCATTTAAGCTTTATATAATTATAGTTATATTGACTTAAGCTATTGGCCCTTCTAAATTATTTACTATATTTCTTACAGGTGTTTCAAAGTGCAGCACTTTTTGATTCTTTGACTGTTCGTGAAAATGTTGGTTTCCTTTTGTAAGAGGCTGTCTAGATTATCTTTAGAAATGTAGTGTTGTCTTGTATCATTTTCTCCTTGGGACTTATTTTTTAAGCAAGAAATGACCAATTTCTGTGAATTGCTTAGATATGAAAACTCAAGCATGCCTAACGACAAAATTGCAGAGCTTGTGACGGAAACCTTAGCTGCTGTTGGCTTAAAGGTATGCTTCAAATATCAAGTTATCACTCTTGATAGAATCAATCGTGGCTATCTTTCCAAACTTCAAAGATTTGGCTTGAGTGATTGTGACTAGATCAGCAATTTATCAGTTTTAAGATACTGCTCAATTTCCATCTTATATTTTTTTTTTGGGGTGAAGGGGGGGGGGGGGGGGGATCTTTTGTAGTTTTTCACATAAAAATGTTCAACCAAATGAGTTTTCTTCAGATATTTTTCCCCTTGCCTATATCTACATTTTCCCAAGGTTTCATAGAAGAATTCTATTTAGCCATTTGGTGCTAGTTTGCTTTCCACTGTATTTGGAGAGTGGTAATTTAATGTACCGTAAATATTCTTAATTTAGTTATTCCAATTGAAATTTCTAGTTATATAATTGAGTTTAAGTTCCAGCCAATGCATAAAAACTGCATTCAACTATTTATACCAACCGCTAGCACTGCTTGCCTAGCTCCAGTCACTTCACTCCTCCCCTGCCACTGAAGATACCTAAACTTCAAATATTACATCTATTCACAATCTAACTGAGTGTTGTTGTTCAGGGAGTTGAGGATCGGTTACCATCTGAATTGTCTGGCGGAATGAAGAAACGTGTTGCTTTAGCTCGGTCTATAATTTTTGATACCACACAGGAAGCAGTAGAGCCTGAGGTATGTTGAAGAAATGAGTAGATTTATTAATTCTTTTCCTACCATTATTTTTCTAGTTTTTTCCTGCATTAGTACTTAAATTGATGATTGGGTATTTCCCCCAAATTATTATTATTTTTCCAGTTCTTGGTGTACATGTGGGTCGGACCCTCTTATACAATAATAATTTACTTTTATATATATTATTTTTCCAGTTCTATTATATTTTAATTTTTATGACTGAATGTGAATGATTGGTATTTGCTTCCTTTTGGGATACATCTCTCCGTTGTTTTTTGACATGGTCTATCAAATTTGAATTGTAGTAGTACATATGAAACTAGAATCCACAACGACACAAATATCCTAGATTTGTATGTAAGACCCCTATTAGCAATAGGCTGTTCACAAAGTTTTTTTTTTTTTTTTTTTTTGATAAATGATAAAGATGTATATTGAAGAACACTACCTTATGCAGAAAAACATAAGGCAAAGAGAAAAATACAAAGGGAAAAGAAAGGGAAAAAAGAAAGGAAAATATACTAAATACACAGGAGAAAGCTAAGGAACATAGGGAGAGAATCACTAGAGGTGAGTCCCCAAGCCCTAGACCAGTCAAATAGAGAGCCACGGAAAGAAGCCAAGAGCTTGTCATCCAAACTTTCCATGTCCTCAAAAGTCCTCCTATTTCGCACCCTCCAAAGACACCACATCAAGCATAAAGGAGCTAAATTCCAAATGCTAGACAAATGCTTTCCAGGCCAATCCAAAAAAGGTATCCGCAACCGATCTTGGCAAGACCCAAGAAAACCCAAAAGATCTAAGCACCAAACTCCACAACTAATAAGCCTTACCACAATGTAGTAACAAATGATCCACCTTCTCCCCATTACTATGGCACATGATACACCAGTCGACAAAATCCATCCCTCTACCCCTCAAATTATCACCTGTAAAGATCTTATCCCATACAACAATCCACACAAAGAAGGAAACACGCCACAGAGCCTTAACGTTCCAAATACCTTTCCAAGGAAAGATGATGGGCAAGGGGCTTCTCAACTTATTGTAAAACGATCGGACATCAAAATCCCCATTCTTTGACAACTTCCATCGCATACGATCTCTGTTCTCAGTGGGAGGTAGATTTGAGCCCAAGGTACGGAGAAAATCATGCACACCACCCATTTCCCAATCATTCGGTCTCCGAGTAAAATGAACATCCCAGCTTCTCTGTTCCTCTAACCCCAACCGTTCAAGAGAAGAGGCCACCGATGCCCCTTTATTGGATGCAATCCCATACAAACTCGGAAAAGTCAATTTAAGTGGAGAATCCCCACACCATTGATCTGTCCAAAGCTTCATTCTATCTCCCACCCTTACCTCAAAGAGAATATTCTTGCTAAAATCCTCCCATCCCATGCGGATACTTCTCCACAAGCCACTCCCATGTACCCCTCTACCTAGCTTGGAAATCCATCCCCCCCATTCTTCCCCAAACTTGAGAGCTACAACCCTTCTCCAAAGCCTTGTCTCCTCAATCCCAAACCGCCATAACCACTTCCCTAGTAAGGATTTATTAAATGTAGTTAATTTTCTTACTTCTAACCCACCGTTTTTCAAAGGTGCACATACCTTGTCCCATCCCACCAAATGTGTCTTGGAGTCCCCCCACAAGAAATCCCTTTGCAGCCTCTCAATTTATTGGCCACATGCGTAGGAATGGTAAAAAGGGATAAAAAATAAGTGGGAAGACTAGATAACGTGCTTTTAAGCAACGTTAGTCTTCCACCTTTTGACAAATACTTCTTCCAACCGGCCAACTTATGCTCAATTTTCTCCAAGATAGGATTCCAAACAGTAGGAGACTTGTGAGAAGCTCCCAATGGCATACCAAGATAGGTCATAGGCAAAGACCCGATCCGACATCCCAAAATCTCAGCCAGGACATCGACATTAGGAACCTCCCCAATGGGAACCATCTCACTCTTCAACGCATTAACCTTTAAACCTGTCACTGCCTGGAAACAAAGAAGAAGCATCTGAACATGAAGAATCTGCTCCTCATCTGCATCGCAAAACAAAATCGTGTCATCCACAAACAAAAGATGCGAGACACATACCCCTCCACCCCATCTACCATCAACCCTAAAGCCTTGAAGCAAACCAGCCCCTTCAACTCTTTTCATCATCTTGTTGAGGACCTCCATCATAACCAGAAACATCAAGGGGGATAGCGGGTCCCCTTGTCTTAGTCCCCTTGAACTCCCAAAAAAATCTGCTGGAGACCCATTAAACAAGACAGAGAATTGGACAGTAGATATGCATGTGCGGATCCACCTACAACACCTCACCCCAAAACCCATTCTCCTCAGCAAATCAAGAAGAGCCTCCCAGTTCACATGATCATAGGTTTTCTCAATATCTAATTTACAAATAACTCTCGGAATCTTACTCTTCACCCTACTATCAACACACTCATTAGCAATGAGAACTGAATCAAAAATCTGTCTACCACCCACAAAACTATTCTGAGACTCAGATATCAGCTGATCCAAAACCTCTTTCAAGCGGTTTGCCAACACCTTAGCCAGAATCTTGTAAACACTCCCCACCAAACTAATAGGTCTAAAATCATGAATATTGGAGGCACCATTCTTCTTAGGGATTAAGGCTATGAAAGTTGCATTAAGAGATTTTTCAAACTTATTGTGTTGATAAAACTCTTCAAACACGGCTAAGACATCTCTTTCCACAACTCCCCAACAATGGTGAAAGAAAGCCAAAGAGAAACCATCGGGACCTAGAGCTTTATCTCCTTCCAACTCTTTGACAACTCGAAGAACCTCCTACTGTTCAAACCTTCGTTCAAGTCAGTCCCTCTCCAACCCTTCAATCTGATCAAACTCCAAACCTTCCACGAAAAGTCTCCACTCCTTTGTCTCCTTGTACAAGTTTTTATAAAACTGTACAGCTTGGTTTGCCATCTTGGATTTATCCTCATAGATAACTCCATTCACCTCCAACATTCTAATATGATTATACCTTCTCCGAGAATTGGCCACCTTGTGGAAAAATTTGGTGTTGTTATCTCCTTCCTTAATGCAAAGCATCCTAGATTTCTGTCTCCACGAGACTTCTTCCAATGAGAGAAGGTTCTGTATTTGAGATCTCAATATAGCCCTCTCACCTAACTCCACTTCAGAAAGGCCAAGCTCCCCTTCCTTAACATCCAATAATTTCAAAGCCTCCAATAATTCTTTTTTCTGACGCTCTACATTTCCAAACTCACTCCGGTTCCACCGAATAATGTCTTCTTTCAATGCCTTCAGTTTCTTGGCAAGTACAAAACTGGGAGTACCTCAGAAAGAATATCGATTCCACCAAGAATGAACCCTATCTTTGAACCCATCCGTCTTTAGCCACATGTTCTCAAACCTAAAAGGACTTTTCCCCCTTAATATCCCTCCTGCCTCCACTAATATGGGGAAGTGGTTTGAAATGGGACGAGGTAAAACCCATTGGGTCACATTCGGAAAGTAATCCTCCCAATCATGAGAAACCAGAACCCTGTCTATCCTAGACATTGAAGGTTGATCTGAACCACTCGACCATGTGTAACTCCCTCCTTCCAATGGCAAATCTATCAAGCTAAGCTCCTTAATGAATTCAGAAAAATTCTCCATAGTCGGGGTAAGTCGTAATCCCCCCAACCGTTCACTTGGGAACCGAACAATGTTGAAATCCCATGTAGCACCATGGAACTTCCCAAAGTTGCTGAATTCCAATCAACTCATCCAATATCTGCCCTCTCAAGTTATTATCATTTGGGCCATAAACCCCAGAGCATGCCCAAATAAAACCATCCCCCAAACCTTGCCACCGAACTGAAATGAAAAATTGACCCACCATTACTTCCAACTTTTCTGAAGCCCTCCTATCCCACATCATCAAATCCCCACCAGCTGTCTGAACCGCATCCAAAGCTACCCAGTCTACATAGGGACAACTCCACAAGTTGCAAATCAATTGTCTATCCATGCCTGCAAGCTTAGTTTCTTGAAGGCAAACTACATCACAGTTCCATTCTCGTAATAAACTTCCAACTACCAAACGTTTCCACGAATCATTCAAACCTTGAACATTCCATGAAACCATTCTTAACTTCATTAAAACTGTAGACTCCCTACTACAACCTCAGACAAAAAGACACAGAAAAGAAAACTATCTCCCATCATAATTAACCGAGGAAATCAAATTCCTCAACTCCGTCTTCCCTTTAACCTTGGAGACATCTTTTCGGTGTGCAGCATCTTTCCTATGCACCAGCTTGGCTGCCTCAATCTCCGTCTCAAGTCTTTGTAATAGCATTATACACCTCTTCTCATGTCGACCCAAAGAAAGCCCCATCATCTTACTGAAGCTGGGGAGTCTTCACCCAATTAGAAACATTCAATGAGGTATCAAACCTCCTCACCTTAGCAATACTATTCAATTCAGCCGTCACAACCAACTCCAGAAGATTAATAGACATCAAAGGGGAAGAGCTGTCCATATCACCCAAGACCTCAATAGCATAAGCTGTTTGGACCTCAGGCAAAGCCACTGTCCCCTGAATATCACTTGCACCCTCAACCCGACCACCTTCATCTCCACCTGAAACACCCCTTACCTCAATCCCAACTCTCGGTGGACTCAGAGCGTAATTGGATAACACAAGGCCATTGAATGCCCTATCAACCTCTGTTTCTACCTTACCCAGAGTGAACGGAGGCTCATTGGCGCGATGCCCAATAGAAATTAGACACTCAGCCACTGCCGAAGTCTCCGCAAGGCAATCCATGTGCTCGGTTGGAGGAACGGACTCCATATCTGTCCTTGTGGTGTGGAATAGAGCTATATCGGCCCTATCCAGTGTCGCCTGTGAGTCCCCGACGCGAAACCCATCGGAAAAAGTATCACGGTGCACCTCCGATACCTTTGCCAGAACACAGAACTTCTCGGTTTGACCCGTTGAGCTCATCACCATCATCGAGGCTTCAAGTTGCGCTATACCGGCCATTTCCAGTGGCGCTGACGACTCCTCAGCAAGATCTACGGCGGCACATGTGGTTTAAGAGACTCGGTTTAGCCAGGGATGGGCTTGGACCCCTTTCCATTGTAATTGGGCCGGTGGGCTCTGGAAAAGGGATCACCGGTAGGCCCACATGAGAACCCTCTTGGTCTAAGTCCATCACAGAAAAATTGTAAACCCGTGACCCACTAGACCCACTAGACACGTGCTCCCTCTGCTCCCTCTAACCTTTTGAGATGTAAATAGAACTCCTCAGTCCCTCTTTATACCACGCTACACTCCTTTTTCCCTCCCCATTCACTTCTACAGTCAATCTTTTACCTGCCCAGTCAGAATTTCCTAGTTCATGATATTTTCTATAACCATGTTCAAACCCATTTGATTTGAAAAGCAACGAAGATCTTCTATTATTACCTACCAGATTTGTCTTTCCAACATTAAACTCCTCAAAACTGCGTCGAGAACCCCCAACCCTACCTCCTAGAGTCGTTAGACCTGGTAAGCTCACCGGCGCTGCGCTCAATATTCTTTGTTTAATAACTGGGTTTTGCTTCTCTAACTGGTTTCTGCCCCTGACCTACACTTGATGCCCACGCACCGTATTGGCAAAAGATTGAAAGGGTTGAACCCCTGAGTTATCCTTACGAAGTTGAGCCACAAAATTCGACTGTCCAATCCCACCATTCACATAGTTTTCAGGTTCTAACAACTTCCTTAACTCTAACCCAAAAACCCTCCATCCATTCTTTGCTCTACCCACTGGAATAGTAATGGACCTCCTAGACCCACCAACTTTAAATTTAGTCAACAGTAGGAACAAGCCAAAAGAATTGGAGCTCCGTTGGAGGGTGTAAGCTAAATCACCTTCCTTGAACGAATAAAAATACTTAGGACTAATCCCAACGACAATCTGTTCTAAACTCTTCATCAGCCAATGTGCCACATTCTTACCCATAAAGACCGACTTCATGAAGTACCTGCTTCGCTCAAAAATCCTTAAAGAAAAATACCGTCCTCCTTCCTCTACCACCAGTTGAAAAAGTTTGGATTCAATAAAAAAACTACGAACACCACCCATAATGTTGCAAAGAAAATCCTAATGACTATAAGAAACTAAACAACAGAAACCAAACTCCATGCACAGACACTCAAGTGTGAGAAAAGGGTGAGGGTGAAGTTCTCTTGGACAACTATGTTAGGAAAGATTTCTTTTGATCGGTTCACAAAGTTTCATGCATAGCTAGATGCTTAAGCCAGAAAATGTAGCCTTATGTCATGAAAGGCTGAAACTTCTGTTTTCCTATGAAGGACTTAATTATCCCAATCTCACTTTCTTTCTTGAAAGTTGAAGCCAAACACCATGGGTTAAAACCCACTATAATTATTCATAGAATCATCCGGACAAACACTCAACTCAATCCCATCAAAAGTACAAAGATTTCTCCCCCTCCAAATGGTCCACATCACACAAGGAATGGTCTCCCTGATCTCAACAGCATAATGTCCTCCAAAGCCCTGTTTCCAACAGCATAATGTTCTCCCCATTATTTTCACACATGTAACACCAATTTACAAGGAAAATATTATGCTTCGAAGATTCTCCATCATGAGAATCTGTCCCCAAGCTGCTTTCCTTGCAAAAAAAGCTACCTTCAGAGGAATCTTAACCTTCCATATACTTTTTCCATGGAAAGTGAGGGGTATGTCCCATACTAAGTATCTGATAGTAAGACTTTACCTCAAAAATACCACTCCTAGTAGGGATCCATAACAGCCTTCCTCATCTGTATTAACTTTAATGGGATAAAGAACACAAAGAAATGACTGCAAACTCCCCACCTCCCAATCGTTAACTCTAGTAAATGAAACATCCTAGTTGAGAACATGCCAATTTATTTTAGCCACCAGAAGAGCCTCTTTATCTCTGGCTGTACGTTACAGCATCAGGAAGACATTTTTCAAACTTGTATTCCCACACCATAAGTCAAGCCAAAGCATAACACAGAAACCATTATGCACCCTGAATTTGACATACTGAGATAACCTCCCCCACCCTGTCTGGATATGTTTTCATAGGGACACACCTTAAGGTTCCTTAAGCACACCAGAAATCCAATCTCTCTGGATATGTTTTCAGAGGGGCACACCTTAAGGTTCCTTAAGCACACCAGAAATCCAATCTCCCACATTTTGCCCATGCTTCAAAGCCACTACATTTCACCAGTAAGAATTTAAGAGTTACTTTCAGTGGCATACTGCCAAAGGCCAGTTTCCTGACAATGCATTATTAAAACACACAAGGCTTCTAACTCCTAGACCACCACAACGGATCAGTTCACAAACTGTCTTCCAGTTTACCAAGTGATATTTGACATAATCCCCTAACCCTCCCCACTGAAAATCTCATTATAGCCATTGCTTTTTTGTTTTTAACAGAAAATAATTTGTAACAGCTAAGCTCCTATCTCAACCTTGTTTATTGTGGAACCCTAAATTTAGGTAAATGCTGCAACCACTGTGCAGTGTTTAAAAGATTTATTCAAAGATGAGTCCTACTTCAGGAAATGGTTTTGCAAAATTACTCTTGGCACTTGAACAAAGCTAACATAAATTCCCAACTTCTGACGTAAAAAGTGAATTCTTCCAAAATATCCTATTATGTACATTACTGTTTCTGTTTTTGACTAGTCTTCAGAGATATGATGATTTTGCTGCTTCTAATATGGGTTTTTTTTTTTTAAATGATGATATGCTCTAAAACCTCCTCTGCTACACCTAGACCTTAGCACCTGAGGTGCTTGGTAGCTTGTTTAGGACCTTTAGGTGGACTTGCTGGTCTATGGCAAGCATATGTTTGAAACAGTATTTATAAAACATTTTATACTTCTACAGATCTAATATTGGGATAATTCATTTGTCCCAAGTTGGAGTTACTGTATTTAATCTTGTCCTAGGAATATACATGCTATGTGAGAGTGAGAGAGAGCACTCACAAGCTCTTAATTTCATTTGCACCAAATTTGTTGCTTCTTGTGCTTGTCTAGCTGTGTAGTGGGCCTAATTAGTTTGGTCAGTCGACCTGGATTAAGCCCAACCGTAAAGTTCACAATCTCAACTGCAACTGTACAAGACTGTTACCTAAAGCTGTGGTTAAACAGGCAGTAGGTTTGATGGGTAGCATATCAAACTCACAATTTATATCAAGCTCACAAAGATCAACCTCCTGCATCCCCTTTCTCATGTTCAAGCCCACTCATTAGCATTGAACCTAATGTGGGCCTTGCACATACAGATCCAAAACAGAAAACAAACACTGGAACTGATACTGAACAAATGAGGCTCCCAGGATTCTAGGTTCTGATACAAGACTTATTAGTCAAATCAAGGCTTTGATACCGTATTAGAATCATCAAATTCAATAGTTTAAGGTGTTAGGAAGTGGGCCAACAATGTATATCAAAGCTCATAAACATGAACTCTAACAAAGTTGTTAAGCTCCTCCAATAAAATTTTTGATGTGAAACATGTTTTGACTGTAACATTGTCTTTGTCAAGAGGTTCATGCTTGGCTCTGGGACTTACTCTGTGTGTTATGCTGCGTGCTTACATGCTGGCATGTCTTTAAGCCTTAAACTTGCAGTGTCCTATTTCTTGAGCCCTTGTCATTGACAAGGTGTCAATAATTTTGGTTCAAGGCTAGTTTTTAGAATGTAATGTTATTGTATATGCAGTCTGATGCTTCAAGTGTCTGAATTATTCCAATATATTCACTTCTTTTTTTTTCTTTTTCTTTTTTATAGGTTAAAGACTATTTACTCATCAATGGATATGGAAATTACTCTGAATGTATCTAGCTTAACATTTGCTCTAATATTCACTTCTATTTATGCATTGTTTCTCGTCTTTTTCCCTCCCTCTATCCTGTTGAATTATGAATGTAAGGAAGATCTGTTGGTAAAAGGGAAGTAAAAGTTGTGTGAAAATGCACACTGAATTTATCTATTTGAAAGATGAGGAATTAATTTCACAATCAGGGACTGGGTTTTGGTTTGGTGTTAATTATTTCTATGATACAGGACTGTAAATGGAGAGATCTGGAAAAGAGGGTTAATATGACTGGAGCGAATTTGTATTAGGGTTTTTAGCTATAGGAATTCAGTAGTTTTTGTTATTCTTTGCAATTTTGGGAAGCATCCATAACTTATATGCAACAGCTGGTAGTTTTGGTTAGTTTCATTACTTGCCATGGAGTTGGAAGCAAGACCCTGCATGTGCGAAACTTATAGCATGGGTATCCTCACACCCATCTCCTGACAGTCCTTTGCACCACTGAACAGGTGCTTTTGTATGATGAACCAACAGCTGGACTTGATCCAATTGCATCTACTGTCGTCGAAGATCTCATCCGTTCAGTCCATATGAAAGGCGAGGATGCGCTGGGAAAGCCTGGGAATATTGCTTCCTATGTCGTTGTTACTCACCAACATAGTACCATTAGAAGAGCCGTGGACAGGTTATGCTTTGTCCAAACTATGTCTTTTGGTTGTGCTTGTTGCTAAGTGATTTTACTTCACTAATTCAAGTAGCTATTCAATTTTTATAGGTTACTTTTTCTTTATGAGGGTAAGGTTGTCTGGCAAGGAATGACTCATGAATTCACAACATCAGCAAATCCAATTGTTAAACAGGTAATGAAAAAAAAAAAAAAAAAAAAAAAAATTGAGTTTACAATTCAATCAATAAACACACACACAATAAACATGTCTATGTTTTATTTCCTGAACTAGTTCAAATGCAACCTATGTCAACTTTCCTGATATGGTTGTCATTTTCATGGTGTGTTTTATTCCTTGTAGCAGACGGCTTGCCCTTAAAAGTATCAGATGCTTATCCTTAAAAAACTCAGATTAAACCCACAATCAATAATGTGCTAGCTGGAATTTAAAATTCTCATTTTATTAAGTTTTTGAACTTTGTGATGATTCTAATAAGAAGGCTCACATTCGTAATTGTTTTTTCAGTTTGCATCTGGGAGCTTGGATGGACCAATAAGATATTAGGAATCTAGTCTATGGTGGATATATGAGACGATGCATGGTCATTGATTCATAGGTACCGGTAGAATTTCCAGGAAGAAATGGGTCTGATGGAGACGCAAAATTTAGACTCTCCCCCCCGACCTTCTCTGTAGACTCTCATAACAAGCAAATCTTAGAGCTCCATTTTTAGGCTTCAAAGATAAATTATTCCCTTGCATCTCTACTCAGCAACCTGCAGTCAGAAGTGCCTGCATTTAGACATATATGCTGAACAGGCACCACCGTGATATTTGTTGTCATCAATTTCTTTTAAGTTTACCTTTAAATTTTTGTTGTTGGGACCTGCATTTGGCCCCATTGTAGTGGGGTAAAGAAACTTATTCTAATCAGAATTTCAGAGAAAAGTGAACTCATCCTAAATGAAAATTCATATTGAAGATATCATTTTCTAAGGTAAAAATTCATATTTAGAACTCCGTCAACAATAAGGAATTTGATTTTCAGCCAGATTTTGGGCATATCATATCAAGATTCTTGTTTCTGATGAGGCGAATTGGAAACTCTTATCAAAAAAAAAAAAATGGGAAACTAGTGAGCATGTCTTTAGAGATGATTCATTGATGATAAATGACATTGAAGAAATGAATTCTCACTGCCAGGTTCCACTGTTTTCTACTACATCCAAAAAAAAAAAAAAAAAACCAAACAAGCAAACAAATCAATATATATATATATATATATATATATATATATATATATATATGATTAAAAGGAAATTGCATTGAAAATTAACTGGCCATATCAGGCCTAAAAGTAATAATAGTGGCAGAACGCCTTAAGGAATACAGACCATCAGCATCAAACATTACAAAAGAAGCAATATCAGTGGAAGGGTGATCATTAGGTTTGACCTCACGTTGGAGAGTAGGATTGACCATATAAAGTATTCTTTGTAAAGAGAATTAAAATATTTTCAAGTGATACATCAAAGATCAGAGAAATTAAATATTGACTTTTTATTTTATTCGTTTCAATGTTTCAAGATTTTTTAATTTAAAAAATAAGGATTCTTTGTTTCCTTTGGTTTAATGTTTCAAGACTTGAACTCAAAAAAAAAAAAAAAAAAAGTTTCAAGATTTTTCATTCTTCATACATACACACAAAACTCTTTGCACTTCAATTCACCATTTTCACCTCTTGCATTTGTACTCCTTTATGTACACTTACCCATAATTGTTCATGGAATTCCATGTCAAATACACAAACAAAAAATGATCTACTTACTTTTAATCTTTTGATAACACTTACCTAACTACAATATTGATGTCTCATTTAATCCTAACCCTTATGAGTTGGCTACAATTAGGGAAGGAGGCTTGTATTTTATATTGAGTGATAGTGGCAATTATGATTTTAATGTTAAGGTCGGACATTATGGGATTGTGGGTTTTGTAAAGGCTGTAATGACGTGTTTGGGATGTTAATATGGGAAAGTCATAAGTATATTTTTCTTTAGATTTGAGGAGAAAGAGAAAGATACATTCTATATCAACTTTCATTCTACAATATTCCTCCAAAGTTTTTTTTTTTTTTTAATTACTTGCACTAAATAATTATAATGGATATGTGTGTGTAATATAATTGTTGCCTTTTATGATGAACTCATTACTAACAAAGTTCTATAATAATTATGCTATACTATGTAGAACATTCTCCAAAACCATCTTATATAAAACATTACAATATTATTTGTGCATTGCACAGACAACTTACAAGTTGTATTAAACTATCAATTACTAAAACAAACACAAAGCATTGAAAATTAATGCTGGAGTTTTGAAATCATATAAGTTTACTACATAGAATTTACCTTAACTTTACTGCCTTCTCACAGCTCTTTCAAAAGATGATATGTAATTGAACCTTGATATTTTCCATTAGAAATACTAGGAAGTGTCAACCAGTTGAGTTACAAGGCTATTGGCATTTACACATATACTTTGACTAATATTAATTCATGTATCAATACCATAATTTGACCCTTTAAACAAAATTTCCTAGTCTCAATGTGCCAAAAGCTCTATCAATATCTTCTTATTCATGGTTGTCAAAATCGCAATCCGGATCGTAAAATCGCACGATTTTACAATCCCATCTCACCAAAAAGTTTAAAATCGTAGCAGGATCGCAAAAATGGTAAAATCGTATGGAATCCTACCGATCTTACCGATCCTACCATTTGGATTGATTTTTTTTTTTAAGTGGGATTCATTTGGGTAAGATAATCCACCTAAATCCATAAGCCCAACAGGTTATCAAAAGCCCAATAATGAATTGAAGTCCCAAATTTACCCCTATGTCAACATAAAATCTCAAAAAAACCTATAGTACCTAAGTTTAACGTTTTTAAAAACAAAACCTAAAATATTTAGATGATGAAATGGGATATGACAATGACAGTGATTAGATTAGAAGAACCTTAGAATGAGAATTCTCTTTTGGATTTCATATTTGTAATTAGCTAGTTTACCTTAGATTGAGAATTCTCTTTTGGATTACATATTGTAAATTTGTAGTTAGCTAGTTTTTATATATATGCTAACTAGCCTAACTTATTTTGGATTTGAAATTTAAAATTTGGAAAACATTTTCCATATGTGTAGATAATATTTTGGTACTTAGTTGCTACTTAAACATGTACTGAATTTTTTAGATACATTATATCAAAAATTAAATATATTTTGTTTCGTTAGAATGACATAAGAACGATGTAGTGCGTGCAAATTACATTTTATGATGCAATTTTTTTTTAATAGATGGATTCATATTTTAAGTGATTATATAGCATACAAAGTCACTATCAATAGTTTTTTTACTTAAAATCTGAAAATAGATAGGATCTTATGATCCACGATTCGATCCTATGATCCACGATCCTACCTACCTCCCACGATCCTACGTAGGATCCCGATTTTAACAACCTTGTTCTTATTCTTGTTTTTTAATAATTAATTCAAAACAACAACCAATTAAGCTACAAAACTATTGACTATTAAGATGTTCCCTATTTCAAAAAAAAAAAAAAAAAATGAGATAATTTATTTCAATGTAAAGATTTAATTTTTAGGAACTCAAAAAGTACACAATACCATTGCATTTCTTAAAATTCTATTCCATCTTATAAGAAATGAAAATTGATTTTGAATAAAATCATCAATACACTAGATTCGTTAACACCAAAAAAAAAAAAAAAAAAAATGAGGGCCTATTTGATAAATATTTTAAAAAATTGTTCTAAATATCACTAAAAACTTGGTCTGAGAATTGAATCTCAAAATTGGGTTTCTTGTGAAATAGGTTGTCAATTATTTATTTAATTATTCCTTTGAATAAGTATGAAAGTATTATTGCACAAAAGAAGTTACACCCGAGGGACATCTACAATTCTACATCTCCTCGGCCCCAGGAAGGAATAGAGGAGATGTCTACGGGCCTCGAAGAGGTAACAGGAAGAGCCCACAAAGCTAGTATATGGGCCAGGCTATTAGCCTCTCTAGGAACAAAAACAAAAGACCATTCATCATGCAAATACAGCTTAGCCACTATATCACAGACCACGTTATGGATTTCCCAAAGTGCATCAGAGGCGTAGTTATCATGAACTTTTCTCATTTGTCCATAATAGATTGCACTCACTTTTCCCTCTATCCTCTCATTATACACGTTTCCTGTTTGTGCTTCTAGAATTATTTGTGATAAAATGGGTTTTCCAAACCAGACATTGCTCCAAATTGCTCCATTTTGCCATTAAAGTTTGAACCCTAAATGACTCTGATAGAAAAACAAATACCCAAAAGCATAGTTGTTAAAATCCCGATCTAAATCCTACAATCCTACGATTTTACGAACCCACTTGCCCAAAACGATCTAGATCTTTTAAAAATCTTTGCAATCGTTCAGGATCGATACGATCATATGATTTTGACGATCCTAAATGATTTTGGTTTTTTGTAATCTTCTTTAACTTGATAGAAGACTTAGTTGGACTTAAATAGAAGATAACATCCTAAGATACCAAGTTTTGTTATTCTAATGTAGAGAGAGAGACTTTCAGTTGAATCTAAATGAAAAATAACATCCCAATGGAGTATCAAGTTTTGTATTTTTGACATTTTTAAATGATGCTTACAAATGAATACAGTGATATATGGTAATTACATCAAATAGATGCAAATTTTTTTATTTTTTATGAATGAATGTATGATTTATATCACTATTTAACATACCAATGTGTGTGTTTTTTCTCAAATAATATAGAATCTTACGATCCACAATCCGATCTTATGATTTACGATTCCACGTACCTCTCATAATCTTACGTAGGATTCTGATTTTGACAATCTTGCCCAAAAGTGCCAACCAATTAGCATTACTGTTGTCATTATTGTTTAATCAAGTGAGATTTAGAAGGTCCCAACCTTTGCAGATGCCATTATTGCTTGTCATCATTGCCACTCTATGATAAGATTGGCCAACCAAATTGTGCTTTTGTTGTAAATTCGCACTTTTTTTAAAATCTAATCCCTTTCCAATAATTTTTCCATCAAAATATAAAACATAAAAATATTTTCCTCCTCCGGGTTCATTGCAAAATCAAGAACAATGAAATGCCTTCGGTCACAATTATGCTACAAGATTGCAAGAGAAAAAAAGGGTGGCAACTGGAAATGATTTTGTGGAAAAAGGGTGGCAACTAGAAACAATTTTGTGGCTAACTTTAGGCTCCGTTTGGTAATGGTGTTTAAATAACGAAAACTATTGTTTAAATACCACAACATGTATTTCCACACACTTTTTCCACCTACATATATTTTCACAAAACTTAAACAACGTGGGTCCTAAGATACTTTCTTTTCTTTTATTTATTTTTTGGTTAGAAAAGGAGTTTACTTATCTAGAAAAAAATGAGCATTCCGAAAGTCCACTTCAGGAGCTCTATCAAGGGCTTTTGGGAGAAGGGAAGAATTAACCAACCCAGAAAGCAAAGAAGTACCTGTCTATCGAGTAATGACCCAATTCATGAGCGGCAGAACTAGCTAATCTACGTTAGCTAACTCACATGCAAGAAATTTCTTCTATTCATTGTTTCAGTCCCATTCTTCATAGAAGCATCCAATCTCAAAGTGGCATCACCTTCAATCAAAATCTCCTTTCAATTCATCTTGCTAGTTGGGTCCAAGATCCATTTCATTGTAAATGCTTCAACCTATTTTCGTTCACATGGAACAACAAGCTACATTTATATTAAGCTTGATGTATTCACCACACAAGGGAGTCCATTTTGAATCACTGTTGAGGCTTTCTTTAGAAACACAATCTGTTAACAACCCTGGAAAGCTATTGAAGTTTTTATAGTGATATGTTGGACATCTTTGAAATGAACTTGCTCATTTCCTTTCCATACAAACTGTTATATAACTTCTAGATAATATCAATTGTGATGACAGCAAATAAGAAGAATTCATACTCTAATATTCTTGCGCAAATTACAGCTTACCCACCTGTATTTTGGTTGAAATTTAAGTTGCCTATCTATGATTTGAAATTTGACACTTTACTCACCTGAGATTTGACTAAAATTTAAGTTGCTTACCTATGGTTTGAAATTCATGATGCATATGTAACACCCCTCTCATATTGTTACATATGTCTCCATTACATCATATACTTTTTCCTCCATAATAGAACACTGACATTTGTGCAATTTAGGTTTTCCATAAACCTTTCCACATCTTTCCATTAGCATTGTTAAATCTTCTTTCTTTATCCAGCCAATATGCCTACTTTGACGATAAATCCAACACTCATATTTGTTATCCAAACCAGTTTATCTAAGCCTCCAAAAGTAGGAACAGAGATTTTCAGCACTTCCTAGCTGGGATTCAAACTCCCACCAGAAAAAAATGCAAATATATAATAGAGGAAAGTGGTTCATAGTGGAATGTAGCTACTCTAAAATCTAAATCTCTAATCTGTGCGCTAGCACAATGTTCTAGAAGACAAACATTCCAAAAGGTCCAGTGATAATATTCAGAAACTTAAAAACAAGTTCTATTATTATTATCTATTATCTCTAACTAATCTATAAAATAATTATCTATAACTATAAATAAATAGAAATTGAATACATGTTTAGGTATTTTATATAAACTATCAACACAAGATATACAAATTTCTAATAGATTTAAATATTAGATAATATCTCAAAGACCCCCACGATTCAGTATATTATTCATTAAATACATGTTATATAGGGACAGTTGAAATGAAGATGAAAAAAAAAAACAAACAAACTGTTTAGACAATGGAGAATTGGGTTGAATACTTGGTTTTTTCCAGAAACCTTGTTGAGCATTACTTAAAAGCTGCTATAAGAAAATAAAGACTCACTCAAATTAAGGAAAGTTCCCAACCCAGTATCTCATTCAGGATGGTTCTGATACAAGATAGCAGTTTTAGAGTTCTACAACAACATTTGGAAAGATACAGCTTCAGGTGGTGGATAAAATCCCTTTAAACATTCACACAACACATACAGAATATATGGTTCAAGATTGTTAACATGGGCAGAAGATTTTTTATGATCAATTCAATCTTAAAAAGTGAAATTGGCTACTAAAATGAGGCAACAAGAATGTACATGATAAAGTTCTCAATCTCACATATAATGCATTAAACTTTCATATGGAGAATGTAATTTCTTGTTCGAGCAGAACAAAATAAAGCAACAATGCCAAAGTAGAAACTAACAAAAAAGCTTAAACAGAACACCCATACAGAAATTGGCCCCTCAACCACTCCATCATGAAAAGACTTACCAGGCACCATTGGAATGCTCTCTGTTTCACACCTTCCACTTGAGGTTTCCACGCACAGGTCTGGATTTCCAGCAAATGCTCCTGGAAACCTCCAATACCCTTGTTTCTTAGGAACAAATCCAGAGAAACTGTTATATGACAAGTTTAAGAGTGTCAGATCTTTAAGGCTAGAAACATTTCCAGGGACCTGACCTGATAAAGAATTATGTGATAAATCCAAGGCCTTTAAACCGCTCATCTTCTCTAAACCAGGAACATGACCGTCAAGAAAATTGTGTGACAAATTCAGGTATTCCAAGCCCTGTAGTGCAAATAGGCCCTGTGGAATCTCTCCATGTAGCAAATTATTGGATAAATCAATTCCAACTGTTGAAGATAGATGGTAATCGAAGCTTGATTCACTACTACCAGTGACAACCATTGAAACTCTGACATGCACATTTGGCATTGCAACAAATGGCTCTCTAGACATTCTACCAATGTCTCTTTTGTTGAACTTTACGCTAATGTTGAAGTTACCATCTGCTATTAAGCCAGAGAATTTGTTGCCTGATAAATCTACTGTTTGGATTTCTTCAAATGTGAATAGCCAATTAGGTACATTTCCATTGAATTTGTTCTGAGCCAGGGAGAGAAACCTGATGTTTGACCATTTGGTTATTGCATCATTCAAAGTTCCGGAGAGATTGTTGGAGCTAAAATCTACAAACTCTAGAGATTTACAGCCTGCCAAAGTTAGTGGGATCTCACCAGAAATCATGTTATTGCTGAGATCTAGTATCTTCAGGCTATCCAACGCATCAAGCTCTGGATGAATTTCACCAGAAAGATGGTTGTTATTGAGCATCAATGAAAGTAACTGATAGCACCCAACAATGTTCAAAGGAATTGAACCCGATAACAAGTTGTGCGAAAGATCTATCACTTGGAGATAAGTCAAATTTCCAATCCTTGCAGGAATTTCCCCTGTAAGAAGATTGTGTGAAAGAAACAATGCCTGCAAGCTTTTCAATTCCGTTATCCTCAATGGGATTTCACCTGAGAACTGATTGTGGGATAAGTCAAGAAGAACAAGCCCAGATTTATCAGTTGTCTCTGCAATCTTGTGTGGTAGGGGACCCAACAAATCATTGTTACTCAAATCCAACACAAGAAGATTCTCGGAAAATACAAGTCTAGGAGATATTGCATATTTTAAGTGATTGAAAGATAGATTTAGATGAGTCAAAGCTTGAAGAGAAGCAACACATGTGGGTATTCCTCCCACAATAGAATTGTTAGCCATATTCAAAATATTGAGAGACTGAGCAGAAGCAGAAAGGCAAGGCAAGGTACCCGAAAACTGATTTGACCCAAGATTAAGAACCAGCAAAGATTGGCCAAAATCACGAAGATTACCCGATAAATTATTGTTACCAAGATCCAAATACTTTAAAGGTTTCAAATACAACAAGCTTTCGGGGATTTCCCCGCAAAACGAATTGGAAGCCAGATCAAGTTTTTCCAAATTTGTTGAGAAATTACCAAGCCACCCAGGAACAAGACCTCTCAAATCTCGGTTCCCATTCAAAACAAGTTCTTTCAAATTCCTAAGCCTCATGAGTGTGTCAGGCACAACACCAAGAAACCTATTGTGACTAAGATCGATGGCTTTGAGACTAACCAAATTACCAAAACATAATGGAATTGGGCATGTAAAATTGTTACGGGACAAATTCATGTCTTCAAGAAACGAAAGCTTGCACAATTTTGGGAGAACTTTGCCGGACAAGTTCATGTTGGTCAAGTTGATTGAAACCACCCGGCCGGTCTGGTTCTCACAGGTGAGCCCGGACCAGCTGGTGCAGTTAGTCCCAACCCAGCTTGACAAGCTCTGGCTAGGGTCTTGGACCCTTGATTTGAATGCCAGAAGTAAGGCTTTGTCATCTGGGTCAAGATCAACAACACACTGACAAGGGCTTGAACAACGTAACAGAACCAACAACAAGAGTAGTGGCAGAACATGTAATTGAAAGGCTTTCCAGGGGCAAACAACTGAAACCCAATTAATTTCCATGACTGAAAAAACACAGAAGGTTAACTGAAGAACAACACACCTCAGTGGCAGAAGGTGTAAATTAGGGAAACTATAGGGGTGAAAACATGAAACCCATCTTCATCTAACTGAGTTGAGTGCAAGAACTAAAACAAACATAGAACATTATAAACTGAAAAGAGTCCTAAAAAAACATGCACATAGGCACACAGAGAGAGAAAGAGACTTACAGCTAAGAATCAATGGAGCAAGATAGCAACTAATGTGGAAGTGGAAGTGGAATTGTATGAAAGTTTCTCTCTTACACTGAGATCAGATATTCTCTCATTCTCGTTTTTGTTGGGTCCTAATTTAGTCTTTACTTTGCTGAGGTAAATAATAATTGAAAAAATAAAATAAAAAAAGTCTTTAGATTGGTACCTTGGTTTGTTCCAAATTTCACTTTTTTTTTTTTCTTTTCTTTTTGGTCCACTGACTGACTGACCACTGTTACCAAATGAGCTGATGCGTGAATATATTCTTTTCTCACTCTCTTTCCTTTACCGTAAGAAAACGACTCTCCTTTCTTGGCGCGTCAATTTCACGTTCTAACTGAGATTATTATTTCAACAAAGTTTTGTTACAAACTCCTATGACATTATTATTGTGGACTATTTTAAGTATTTTTAGTCTTAAATTATAATATAAAAAGTAAGTATATGAATTGAATAGTAAATAATATCTTATTTGAATAAAATTTAATATATATATATATATATATTAAGAACATATAAAACATACCATCCAACCGTTAAAGTTTTAAAATATATAATTATATCATTGTTAGGATACATTTATTTTTACGCCTAATATTATTTAAGTATCACCTATTTATTTTCAAATACCACTAAAAAGTTATTGGGCTTTCACAAAATATTTTTTACCCTATTATTATATTAACCACAAATATTTCATATCTTATTATCTAAATTTGGTAATGATATAAACTATCACAAAAATCCCAAAACACTCATATCTTATCAAATTATTATTATTATTATTATTATTATTATTATTCTTCTTATTTAGTTAAGCCCAAAATCGGTCATATGAGCCCAATACACACATCTCGTTCTATTTAAAACCCAAGAATACTTATACTTGGCAATATTTGAATAGCCCATAATTCAATTCCATGTCAAAACAATTTTATCAATCGAATTCAAATTTTTAATCAAAGCTCATGGTTTAAACCCATGACAATTTTATCAATGGAATTCAAATCAATAATCAAAACTCATTGTTTAAACCCATGACAATTAATTTATTAAAAGCCTAATTCACATTGGCAATATCAAAAACCCAATTCATATTGACAACATTAAAAGTCTGATTCTCATTGGCAACATCAAAAGCTTAATTTACATTGGCAACATCATCAAAAGCCCAATTCTCATTGGTAACATCAAAAGCCTAATTCTTATTGGCAACATTAAAAGCCCAAATTTTCATTGGTAATATCAAATCCCAATTCTCATTGGCAATATCAAAAGTCCAATTTATGTTGGCACTATTTTATCAAAAGCCCAAGGTTATTAATACTTGATAAAATATTATATCATAATTATTTCACTTAAAAGTCTAATAATGAACAATACTTCAAGTTCTTAAACCTATTACTATAATATTACATGCTCATGGAATTTATGGCAATTATATATTCTCAACCCATGGCAATCATCTTATAAAAGCCCACGGAAAGTTATGATTATCTTAAACCCATGACATTTGTTTATTTATACCATATTATAAACCCATGGAATTTATATAAGAACCCATGGTCACTATTTATCTTATACATTCTTAATATCTATTTCCAAAATTCATGATAATTATTCACCTTATTATGATTATTTAAAGAAAAACCCATGAGGATATCATATTATTCCACTATAGTGGTTGTTACCATATTTTATTTGAAATCCATGGATATTGCCTCTATTTAAAACTTATGGTAAATATTATTCTCAAGAAATATTGGAGGTCATTATTTAAAAGCCCCAAAGAAAATATCATTTACAAAATAATCCATAGCAAAAATTATGAGAAACTATATAAGTTGTTATTTAAAGCCCATGGAAATTAATACCCAAAATCTATCATAAATATTTATTAAAGCTCATGGATTCATTTCATTTTTACTAGCAACTAAAGCCCATGTGGAATAAAAATCTATGGCAATATATGATAGCTTTGTCCATTTTGTAGGGCTCACAATGAGAAAGCAAAAGGATAGGCCTAAGTGGAGAGAACCACCAAGTCAGATGCCCGCTAAAGTACTCAGCCCTCATGGCCAAGCCCAACATGAAATTTCAGCCAATATAGCCCATGTGTGCAAACTGACCCAGCTGGAGAACTCCATTCAGTTCTGTCTTCTGTTGGAGGGCACCTTAAGAAGCAACCAAACTCCTAAACAAAGTTAGGAGTTGGCCCCTTGTCCCAGCAACCTCTCTACGACTACCAATCATGATCTAAACAGAACTAAAGACTGGGTTGACACCTAAAAGCTAATGGGGAATAAATACTCTTCCTCTCCAAGTTTTGATTACAACTTAAGGAAGCCATGACCAAGACCACCAAGCTCATGAAATTATCAACTAAATAGTTTATTTTATTATTAAAAATGTATGTAATTGATTCATGAACCAAGCCCTTGAATCCTAAGGGGGAAAATTTGGGAACATATGGTTTGGAGGGTATAAAGGGATCTCCAGCAGAACCCTCTAAAGTAGGTTTAAACTTTGACACCTGGCTTGGGGTGTTAAATCCTACTTCTTAGGGTTCAAATCTCAGTTGCAGCACTAGGATTTCCTTCTTAATACCTGCCTTAATCCCACTGGCTGTACACAATCTCAGAAATCTTAGTATTTAATGCAAGATTACCCCAAATACTCACCATGTGTCATATTACCCAAAGTAGTAAAGCAACCCCAAAAGCAAATCTCCCATTTATGGCCAAATCCTAGGATAATTAAGTCTACTATCTACCCCCTGATCAACCCTACGTTTTTGGAATTTTATTAATTAATACCTCCCTAAACACCACTATAAAAGGGTAAGCCCACCAGCCCATAAAACACACACCAACCCCTCTGAAATTTCTGATTTTCTTGTCACTTTGCTTGTGGTTCAACTCTCCCCAAGCTCATAAATCATTCCCCTCAGCCCACACTCACTTAACCTCAAACATTCCCTTTCTTTTTTTGCATATTTCAAGCCCATAAATGCTTGCTAATCAGTCACAAATAACCTTTTACCCATTAAAGGCTTAGCTTCAGCATTAACTCCATCATACCACCACAAGCTTAAATAACCACTCACTCAAAATAGCCTACATTGCCCCATTCATGCCCCACATATATATTCCTCAAGAATCTTAGTTCAACATTTGCTGCACGGAGTTGGATTCTCTCTCTCTCCCTTCATTCCATCCTATTTTTTCCTCTTTTACTAGTAATTATGAAGCATTTGATCCTTGTTTATTGTTATTATGATGAAGGCCATAATGTCTTGGATACTGTGGAAGTTTTCCCTCATGTTGACTCTATAATAATGAAGAAACTATATGATTTTTGATCATGTAAACACACTTATTAATCTGTCAAACATCTACTACTGGAGGTTTGTCATATTCACTGTTGGACCATTTTTCCTCTTAGGTACTTGTTATAATGGGCCCACTTTTATATTAACCAACTATGAAGCAAATGCATAATTTTTACTATGCAAATTCATTTATCAATTTTCCAAGCATCTATCGCTGGACGTTTCTCTTGTTTACCGCTAGACTATTATTTAAGCATTTTTTGGTGGTGGGCCATCCTTTGTGCTATCTTATCTTTGCAGGAGGTATTTTTGGTGCCTTATTATAATCTTTGTTGGATGCAACCTAGACCTTGAGCAAAATGAGCTTTTCACACTTCACAGATAGCCTTTGGGCCATGTTCCAAACCTAAAGTCAAGTCTCGGTCTTGACTTCCCAAATATCATGTGGGCAACGAGCAAAAATCACCCCCAACAGCCATTTTTTAGTAAGAGTTTGTGAACAAATGTTGTCTACATTATTATTATTATATAATACTAGCTTTTAACCCGCACTATGTGGGGGAACCTTTTTATTTACATTTGTTAGAAATAATTTTTTTTTTAATAATATGTAAATACACTTTCACCACATACTAAACACCCAACACATATCTTCATTTACAAATCTAATTACAAACACCGTAGGTAGATACCAAAAACTAATTTAACCCAATTATTTAAAACAAAGCCAAATCTAATACAAATACCCAATACATAATTTATTTTAAACCCAATACCATAATTAAAACCAAATCTAATTCAAATATCTAAATCTAAAACAATCCGACCAAGTCCACTTGAAGATGTTGATTCAACATCAGCTAATTTTTTCAACATCAGCTAAGGTAGATGAATAAATATCCTCCTTTTGAGACAAAGTGAGAGACAGAGAAATGAAGAATTTGAATGATGTGAGATTTGTTCCTGCTACCTTCCAATCGGCCAAATTTTTTTCCCCTTCTTATTTTTTGCCTATCATGTCCCTTTCATGAGGAATGAATATAGACCTTTGTAGATTTCGTTCAACCCCAACATTTATATACTGCACAAAGTAAATGTATCTTAGAACCTTGATAAGAAACTTAAAAAAAAAAAAAAATCATAAATGCATATAGACCACAAAGTTTGATAAGAAACTATGTTTTGTTTAAGCTACCTTAGAACACAAATTTTCTCAACCTCATTAATTTAAGACACATATTCTCTATACACTATCCATTCAATAGATGGTTAATTCAATTTCACAACTCCTAATAAATCATACTAACTAAAAAAGAAAAAAGAAAAATCCTATTGAAGTCTAAACATATATGCATTTTTTTAACACATGACATACATACCAACCAAAAAACTACACAAAACATATTGTTTATAAACCAAATTATTAGCTGTATGTTAAAGGACAAAGAAAATGCTAATTTTGAGATTTTGCTGAGATATTATATATGAACACTTTAGTTTCTATTCAAATGCATGTTCAGTTACAAAAATGATTTCTTAATTCTTTACTATAAGTGGCTAAAGTAAGATTCTACCAAAATTAAGCACAGATATTGAAGAAAGAATTTTGTGCTTGATCTGAGCTCCAAATCACAATGGTTTCCAAATTAAATCAAGCCCCAAAGAAAGTAATGGAGAAACGGAGATAAAAAAAATATAGATTCAAAAAGCAAAAAAACACTAGAAAGATGTCCATGTTCATCAGTTTGAGTAGTAATACTATTGCCAAATATTTACCCTTTTTTATCCTTTATTCTCTATTGTCTCTTTCTGCATCATTATTGGCAGTATGTTTTGAGGAAGAATAAATTCTTTCAAACAATTGTGTGAACCTTTCACTTTGAGAGAGATAAAACACAATAGAAAATTTTTAAGAACATAGATAACACAATTATTTTTTCCTATAATTTTAACCGAATATGGGATCAAAACATATACAAAAGGTAATAACAATAAGACATAAAGAAACAATAATTGTAGCAGTGACAAATTGACAATCATAATCAAATTAAAAATATCAAACTTTTTCAATTTCCCTCTCGGTCTCTAATGGAAGAAAAAATCTGTTTTTCTTTCCTCTAAATGGTATTTTAAAAAGTAGTTTATGAGAAAAAATGTAAAAAAGAAAGACTGAAATAACGCATAACACTAATCTACCATATGTTTCTACCAGTTTTATAGTAATATTCCAAACGTGTACCAGACAGTACAACCAATGCCCAAGCAGACCTGAACCAAGAAACGCCCATACATACTAATAAAATAACCTGTAGCCAAGCAAACTGCCTATTTGGCTAATCTCACCTAATGTGTTGATAGCCACAAATATCCTACACTAATTCAAGTAAGTCTTAAATAAAAACCATACAAATTTAAAAGGAAGAAATCTAACATAAGTAAATCAATTTCAAGTAACATCAATTAGTCAATAAATTTCTTCATAAGAGATTCAGGAAGCATGAAGTAATTCTACTATAAAAATTAAATCAAGCCCCAAAGAAAGTAATGGAGAAACAGAGATAAAAAAAATTATAGATTCAAAAAGCAAAAAAACACTGGAAGCTGCCTTTTTTTTAGTACAGAAGGCCATTTAGACTCGGAAGAGGATAAAAAAAAAATTTTGATTATAGAATTTTGGAACAGAAAGTTGAAGAAAATAAATGTAAATGGAACCCTCAGTTTTATTCGCATCCTGCAAATCATTCACGATATTGATTTTGCAGTAAATTTTGTATCAATTCTCTTTCTAATAAAAAAAGCAAAACAAAAGACCATAAAAGAGCAGACAATATGAAAGGCAAATCTCAACACCGAGTCCTTTACATAACCAAAAGGCCAAAAATAAAACGCACATAATAGAATCTCACATCAAGTATTCACATTTTAAATTGCTACGCTAGCCATTTACAAATTATTTTACTAAGAAATTACAGTACATATTTAATTTGATGCACTAACTCTAGCAACTTAATATAACAAATTCAGCAATTCAAATATTTTAGTTGACTATAACAAAGAAATTGTATATGTAAAGAACCAGTTATTGTGTAGGAGAAGATGAAGAGTTTATTGCGAAGTGATTGTTTCAATCTCTACTACCAAAACAAACAACCCTAAACAAAATTATATTTTGATTAAAATTAGTTTTCTGTTCAGTTTTCGGGTTAATCTTCATATTTATAACCAAATTATTCATCTCCATTAAAATTATATTTTAAACAGCCATAGTATAACTGCTCAGTTTTTTATCATGTTGAGGGAAAAAAATCTAATGATAAGATTACATAGAAAATTTTAAGGGAATTTCATTGAATATATATAATGTAACACCAAAAGAACATTTGCTGTTATATCCAAATTAATAAATTCCATAAATATACCCATAAGTACAAAACGTTGACCACCAGCTTTGATGGCCCAAAAACTTAAATTCTTCATTTTGATTGAACAGTACACTCTTAATCAAGTGAAGATTAAAAAATACAAAACCTAAAAATGAGTGTAAATGTTAAAGTATGAAAATGCAGAACTGAAATAGGCAGGGAAATTTTCTAACATGTTCCCAATTTTCCTAAAGTTCCAAAAGATGCTGATAATATGTGAGTCACAGCATGATGTACAAAAACTAATTTTCTTTTATCAAGGCCATTGTTTTAACAATGCCAATCAATTCAAAGGAAAATATGCCATTTGTGAGATATAGGAAAAAGATGACCATAAGGAAAAAACTTAAGTGCAAAATTTGTTTAACTTGGCAGTATTAAGCAATGACCATTCACCAATTTAAACTCAAGCATCAAGAATGTTGTTAGCTACTGCAATTAGTCATATGCAATAGAACCCAACATTTGCAAACCAGAGGACATAGAACCAAAGTCTTTTTAATTTGAAAACATAACAGAACCTACAAAAAAAAAAAAACAAAAAATTGAACATGCATAACAGGATGAACAACACATTCATCAAAGGAAAAACGACATCAAAAGGGCTTAAAACAAAAAAATGGAACATAATAATAACAAAAGCGATAATGTTGAGTTGAACAAAAACAAAATTTAATCAATACAACAATCGAACAAACAGAACTCAAGAAATTGTAAAAAAAAAAAAAAAAAAAGGGAAATTAAGGAAAAAGTAGCAGATTGGCATCAGTGGAGACAGAAAGGCATTTTAATGTTCAATACCTTATTATTCCCTATGTTCCAGGGTTCCATTTTTTAAAATCAGAGCAACTACAAACGAAAAACTTTAAATATATACTGCAAAAACCTTTAAAACAATGGTAGAGAAGAGACGTGGGTAACGAAAATATAAAAAGGGAAAAATATTTCAACAAAAAAATTCAAAACAACAAAAATGAGATGAAGGAACTTTATTTTTTTGGCATCACATAAATCTATGTTCTTCAGCATCAAATCGATTTCAGTTTGAGGGAAATCATCAATAAATTTCAAAACCCTAGAAACGGTAATTGAATAGAAAACCAAAAAAGGGGGAAAAATGCCAATCTTCTGAATTATCTGTTGTTGAAGAGCAGAGACGGTATAGATTCTAAATCGTCTGTTGTTGTAGAGGACGAACGAAGATTTTCAGACTTCACTATTGCAGAGGCTTTTTTTTGTTTGTCTGTTTGATGGGTTGGAACACGCTAGTCTGATTTGTGTGTATATGGAGTTGCAGCGAAGAATTGCAAATTAGAGTGAGTATGAATCTTGATCGGGAAATACGGTTTGGGTTTTAGGGTTTGTCTTTCTTTTTTTTTCTTTCTTTTTTTTTTTTTTTTTTTGTGGATAAGCGGCTTGGTCTTTTTTATAAGGGTCTGCGTTTTGTTTTTTTATTTTTGGGTGAGCAGGTTGGCGTCTGAAAAAGAGTCTTTCAGACGCACCGTACGATTTTTTAAAAGAATTACCCTATACGTGTCAGTTTTTGAAGGGGGCATTTTTGCTAACGTGTCAACACCTGGTTAAAAGCTTCTGCTTTTATATATTGTATTAGATTAGATATTGTTAGAGTAAGGGATGAAAGATTTAAATCAAATTATTCTTGTAAATGATATCAATTAATGTCACTAAGTTACAATGTTCTTAGCATTAATATTAGTACTTACTAGTATGTAACTCGTGCTTACACATGAGAATGATCAATTATAGTAGTGCTATTGATATTAGCTTGAGTCATTAAACATATAGGACATTAGTTCGACCATGACATTTGAAGGTACTAAAATAGTTTTCCCTTACAATTTTCATGATATTGGTTACGTTCAGTTTCTCATTACATTGTACGGTTAAATTTATTACATTGTATGGTTACGTTTACAAATAATCACAATTAAATATATAATAATTTTGGTCAAATATACATATTAATTTCAAATTTTCATTGGAGGCCATCATTAAAAAAAACTATGTTATGTGCCTTTTTGTTTTTGATATTACAGAAAAATATATACATATTTTGACAATATGCTACTTCCTTCGTACCAATCAAGGATAAAGATATACATATTTTGAGTATTGTTGACAGTCATTTCGAAAGCCCAAGTGGAAGGGAGAAGCCCAGCAACACGGACAGAAAATTGGCAAACAGATAGAAAATCCATTAAGCCCAAGCGGCAGGAATAATGGATCACAGGCCCATGAGATAAAAAAATGGGCCTTGAGGAGGTAAATAAGCTTAAAGGAGCCCGAAAAGAGAGAAAAAGCAAACCATGGGTAGTATATGATGTGGAAAAGTGAGAATGGGCCGCAGCAGACCCAAAGTAATGAAAGTAAAGAAAGTAAGGGATTGAAGGCAAGCCCATGAACCCCAAGAATGAGGAATAATGTAATTGGACTAGGGAAGCCCAAATAATTCAGCAAAAACCCATGGTAATGCAAAGTTAAAAAAAGGGCCGAGGAAGCCCAAGGGAAGAAAATGGGCCTGGGACGCCCAAGGGAAAACAAATGGGACACAAGAGCCCGCCAGTGATGTAACAAAAGAACCAATGGCCTTGCTGGGCCATTAGGAGAAGAATAAACAGCAGACCCAAAGAGGCCCAGCCAAATTGAGGCAAAACAACTTCGCAGCAGGAATGATAAAGTGGTATGGCAAGAGATGGTAGCAGGAAAAAGGGTGGGCTGAAGAAAAAGCAAAGCCCACCGTTAAGCAAGGCCCAGTCCCGAATAGGGCAAGCCATAAAAGGAAAGGGAAACCAGAAAATAGTCAAGAACGGACGGCAGACTGTGCAGGCCAACCATGGCAGACGCATAAGCAACAGGCAGATTTTGGACATATATGGAAGAGAGGCACACACAAGGCCCAGACCTCATCAGCTTGTACTTAGCCAATACAGGACACGGTGAGGTCATGGGTCAGAGGTAAGAGGGCATGGTTTGGCGGTGGGGAGAGGGGAAAACCTATTTTGAGGTTCCTACTAGGGTTCTTTTGGGGGAAGTGTCCTGCTAGGATGATATACCACCCAAAGGGGCAAAGCTGAGCTAGAACCACTAAGTTCATGCCATGAGGGATAGGCACTCATACCGTAGCAGGAAAGGATGCCACGACAGACAAACAAACAAAATAGCTTTCTTTTGATTGGCGATGGGGAGTGGCGCACAAACAGACCAGTGGTGGTCGGCAGGTACACCCATACCAGACAAAGGTGGTTAAGGGCTAAAATAGTAAAATCTGGTCACGGCAGGCACTATAAAAAGGCCCTTGCCATATGCAGGAAGGGGGGAGGAAAAGCACCACAGTATTGGAAACTTGAAAACCAGGAAATAGATAAACAAGGATTAAGAAAAAGAAATAGAAAGAAAAAGATAAGAAAGGGGAATATTAGAAAAGAAGGAAAGAAAAAGAGTGTTCTTGTGTACCAACCATTTAGGTCCACTTCCCTCAAAGTGATTAATTTCCACGGTAGGATCTCCCTGAGAGATTATTCACTTTGAGAAGAGGCATTCTTCCCTCTTTGGTTTTGGTCTTGCGGATCAGACTTGACCTGATTTATTTCCTCTCTCAATCAACTTATATACTACTCACTTGTTCCCCTTACTTTTCTTATTAAATAATTGTTGTTAAACTATGATTATATTTTTCTTAAGTAGGGATTATCTGTTTACCTTAATAAAAAAGTCAAAGTACTTTATTTTATCTTATTATTATCATATCTGTTTGCCGCAATCCATCTGAAACAGTTCTGCCCGCCGTAAGCGTGCTCTTGGTAAACGAGGCATAGTTTGCGCACAAGCCGGACCAAATTGAGTTACAATTGGACCGGTCTCAACTCCCTTACTCAGAATACTTGGGCCCAGTACCGCAGGAGGCAGCCCAGCCCACTTTAACCACAAAAGGCCCACTACATTAAATTGGCGACTCCACTGGGGAGTTGAGAAGCAAATAGGGACAGAAGCCCTCGCAAAAAAATGCCTCCAAAGTCCAGAACAACGCGAAATATGAGTATCATGCCCTCACAAGCAAAGTCCAGGCCAACGACGCCTCATCAACAACAGCCAAACCAGGCAGAAGGTGACAATGGAGTGGGGGCTAGACCTCAACCACAGCCAAGAATCCCTACTGACAATGCCAACATCTTCATTGAAGTTTTGCAGTCCTTGCAACACTTACAGTAAAAATGATGGAAGAAATCCATCAGCTGAAAACAGACAAAACAAAGGAAAAAGAAAGCCAGCATGACCTAGAACATGCGGTAAACAAAGAAGAGACACCAGTAGGAGGTGTCCCATAGAATGCAGAACAACGTTTCATTACTATGGCCAAAGTAGCGGCTCTCTTGGAACAAGAGAGAGCTAGAGCACCTAAGGAGAGATTCTACGCATGAAGGCCTCCTTACCCATTAAGGGTACTCAGCAAACCGTACCCCGAGAGGTATGAGCTAAGGGCCTTTGCATAGTACGATGGCAGGAAGGAAAGTGCAGTTGAGCACGTAAGCAAGTTTATTGATACTCTTGGCCCTTACGTCGCAGATGAAGACTTATGTCTTCGTGAATTTTCCAAGTCGCTATGCGATCGGGCATACACCTAGTACATCGGCCTAAAGCTAGGATTGATCCCAACTTGGGATGACATGGTGGATGTATTTTGCATTAAGTACTTTCACGGGGAAGAAACAATAACGCTTGCAACCCTGCAAGCAACCAAGCAAAGGAATGACGAAGATTTGATGGAATACATCAAAAGATTCAGGGACATAGCACTTGATTGCTATGATCATTGTGAAGAAAGAACATTGGTAGAAATGTGTATGACAAACATGATCAGGGAGTACAGGGCAGTCCTGGAAAACTTAGAAATCTCCTAGTTTGCGCAGTTGTTGCAAAAGGCCAGAAAGACTGCCCAGTCCGTAAAACCAAGTTCGGACAAAAGAAACGCTCCGTAAGCTATGGCAGTATCCACTGGCGAGGGGAGAAGGAAGACTGATGGAAGGGAATACGATACTCCACCACCAATACCATGCATTCCAAAAGAATTAGATGTGCTGCTAGACAAGTGGATAGCAGATGGAATTTTCAAGCCTAATCAAGTTTCCAAAGAACCCACAGAAGAGGAGCAGAGGGACCCCCACTTCTTCCGTTTGCACAACTACGTGCAACATCCTACCGCGTCAAAGAAGGGACTCTAGAACTGTCCCAACAGGAGGTTCAAAGAAACCCACTTCCAAACCACAAAGGGAAGGGTGTAGCAGCGGTGGTGATTTGCGCGGATCTAGGGGACGACGAAGAAGAAAATTCAGCCCTGCCTGCCGCAACAATTACCACTTTACAGTGGAGCTCCAAATTCAAAAATTTGTTTGACTAGTTGGCGTTCACAGCAAAGGAAAGAAGGATAGTCACAGAGGTTCTGGTGAGCATCACCTCCAGGGCAGGAGTAGAATGCTTATCAGCAGAAATCCCAGATGACAGAGCCCTCTTATAAGAGTCAACCGAGATCACTTTTAGTAATGAGGATATGGAGGTGGGATACCCAGATCACCGGAGGCCCCTTTACTTGGTGGCATCTATAAATCAAATCCCCATCAAGAAAGCCTTGGTAGATATAGGTGCTTTTGTAAATCTCATTCCATTGAGCACTTTACAAGTAGCAGGAATTTTGGAAAGAAAGATTCAGGGATGCCCAATGGAAGTGATGGGGTTTGGCGAAAGGGGCAAGTACACCACAGGCCACATTTAGTTGTGGTTGAAAGTGGGCCCCATAGCTTCTTTAGCACGATTCTACATGATGAAAATGGAGGTCTCCTATCATGTGCTTTTGGGGAGGCCATAGTTGCACAAACACCGATTGGTCCCGTCCACCTATCACCAGTGTGTAAAAGGAAGGTTGAACGGCAGGATGATATGCATAGCAGCAAACCCCTTGCCGTTCGAACAGGCGGAAGCTCATTTAGTAGAAACTATGTTCTACGACCAATGGGCTCCATCTGGGGAAAGTTCAGTATTAAAGCCACGAGGTACCTTTGTGCTTAAGTGGGAAGATGTTCAAGGTGACCCAGAGCCTGACTTAAGGGAGTTATTAGCACAAAAGAAGCACCCATCGCAGAATCAGATGACACACCCTAATGTGTCAGGGTCTGAGGCCCTGATGGCAGGATTGTGTACAAATTATGAAGGTGCACGGGGCCCAAGAGTGAAATACAAGCGGGCCTCACCCAAGAGGAGCAGCGCAAGAGTTTGGCATGTTGCGTGGTACAAGAAAGTTCGGGGGAAGAAAGTAATAAAGAGAAAGATGAAAAAATCGTGGCAGAAAAAGGAGGTGCAAGTTGTGGCAGAAGAAGAGTTGGAGGAAGTTGACTTAGGGTCTAGTTCACAAGAACCAAGGCCTATCTCAATTAGTGCAAGTCTGACAGAAAAGGAAAAATTAGAGCTGATACTACTGTTAAAAGAATTCAGAGACGTTTTCGCATAAGATTACAGTGAAATGCCAGGGCTAGACCCTAGGCTAGTGGTGCATATGTTGAATGTGGACCTAGAAGCCAAACCAATGGCCTAGCTTGCTAGGGTATTCCATATTGAAATAGAAGGGCAAATAGTCAAAGACGTACAGAAATTGCTAGCTACAAGATTCATCAAGTCTATTCAACACCCGCGCTGGCTATCCAACATAGTACTAATAAATAAGAAGAACGGGCAGATAAGATGTTGTGTATATTTCAGAAATCTCAAAAGAGCCTGTCCTAAAGACGAGTTCCCATTGCCAAACATGGATTTACTAATAGATTCTGCGGCAGGAAGCGCCATGTTTTCATTCATGGATAGGTTCAATGGATACAATCAGATTAGAATGGCACCAAGGGACGAGGAGAAAACTGCTTTTAGAACACCCATGGGCAACTTCTACTGTACTATGATGCCCTTCAAGTTAAAAAACACAGGTGCAACCTATCAACGAGCAATGACGGCCATATTTCACGACATGATGCATCAGGAACTAGAGGACTACGTGGATGACATAGTAGTTAAATCAAGGAGGAGAGAAGAGCACTTCCACTCGTTGAAAAGGGTATTCGAAAGGTGTAGAGCCTTCAAACTGAGAATGAACCCTCTCAAGTGCGCATTTGGAGTGTCCTCTAGGAAATTCCTGGGCTTCCTAGTACACAACAGGGGAATAGATGTGGACCCAGCCAAACCCACGACCATAGCCACTATGAGACCATCGGCCACAGTAAAGGAGTTAAAGAGCTTCTTAGGGAAGGTCTTGTATATTCAGAGATTCATCCCTGAGTTGGCATCAATCACCTCTGCTTTCACCAAATTGCTTAGGAAAGGGCAAAGCTTTGAATAGGGAGAAACGCAGCAGACGGCCTTCAAAAGGCTACAAAAAATCATGATGAACCTCCCAACGGTACAAGCCCTAGTCCACAGAAAGCCATTGCTACTTTACTTGGCCGCCAACTCTTATGCCATTGGTGCATTAATAGCCCAAGAGGATGGAGGTGGTGTTGAGCAACTAGTATACTACATCAGTCGTGCCTTAAAAGATGTAGAAACTCGTTACCTAAGGGCAGAAAGGGTGTGTCTAGCTATTGTGTATGCTTCGCAGAGGTTACGCCATTATTTCTTGGCCTACGAAGTATGGCTGATGACCAAGTCCCTTGCCATCAAGGCTCTGTTGCAGCAACCAATCCTCTCAGGCAGAATATTCCAGTGGTTGTTACAATTGTCACAGTATGACTTAAGAATAGGGGCACTCAGGGCGGTGAAAAGCCAAGCTATAACAAATCTATTGGCTTAGTTTCCGGGAGAAGAAGAATTCCCGCTAGACGATGAAGTTCCAAGGGAAGTAGCCATGGTAGAAGAGGTCAAAGAACAATAGGTAATGAAATTTGATGGGTCTTCTACCACCCAATTAGGGGGAGTGGGAGTAGTTCTGTACCATGAAGAAGATAAGGTAGTAGCGCTATCATTCAAGCTAGAATTCCTCTGTTCAAACAACACGGTAGAATATGAAATCTATCTAACCGGGTTGGCCATGGCTCTTGAAATGGGAGTCAAGCATTTGAAGGTGATGGGTGATTCGAACTTGGTGGTCTGCCAAGCCAAAGGGATCTTCTCCCTAAAAGAACCCAACCTAGCCCCATACAGAGCAATAGCCCAAAAGATGGAGGAGAAATTTTCAACCTTCGAAATAGAACATGCTCCAAGGAACGAAAACCGGTTCCTAGATGCGTTGGCCGCACTAGGCTCGCAAATAATGTTCGAAGGGGATAACACTAGGGTAGTGGCCAGCAAGAGGGAAGAATCTATTATTAAAGTGTTAAAGGAAAGATTCCGGGAGGAACGGTGTGAAGGGGATTGGCAGATCCCCATAAGGGAAGCCTTGATGAAAGAAGAAGGTGCCACAGAACTGAAAGTGCTGAAAGACTACGCCCTAGTGAGAGGAGAACTGTACCGCAGGATGCCTGGCGAGGTCTTGTCTAGATGCGTGGGGCAGAAGGAGGCCCAGAGAAAGTTTAAAGAAGTACATGACAAGACTTACGGATCCTGCGGGGAGGTCAACCTTTACCGCAGACTTCAAAGGGCAGGCTTTTATTGGCCAAGCATGGGTAAAAACGCAGACCGAGTCCAAATCCAATGTAGGACCTGCCAGCCCGCAGCAGACAGAGAAGAAAGTTACGCTGTGTTCATCAGCGAAGACTGGAGAAGCCCATTCATGCAGTACTTGGCAGAAGACATCCTGCCACAAAAGCATAGTGAAAGATACAAGTTTAGGAGGTTGGCAACGTGCTACTTTTTGCATAACTCGGTCCTTTTCAAAAAATGGTATGATGGTGACCCCTTAAGATGTTTGGGCCCTGAAGAAGCAAGAGAAATGATAAAAGAAGTGCATTCGGGAGAGTGTGAGGAGCACCAGGGGAAGAAAAAGCTTTACAGATGCTTGCTGCAAATGGGCTAGTACTGGTCTACCATGAAGAAGGATATGACAGAATTTGTGAAGAAATGCCAAAGTTGCCAAGCACAAGCCAACTTGATTCACACTCACTCACAGAACTTACATAGCATGGTCACCCTATGGTCCTTCCACACTTGGGATCTTGATTTGGTAGGACCAGTTAACCCATCATCGCGTGGATACATGTGGATACTAGTGGCTACGGAATACTTCACTAAGTGGGCAGAGGTAGTGCCACTCTAAAAAGCCATAGGAGGAGCAGTGACAAACTTCATCAAGGAAAACATAATTGTGAGGTTTAGAGTGTCCCACAGGATTATCAGCAATAATGGCATACCGTTTGTCAACAGTGATGTAAGAAAAATGCTGGAGTTCTACCAAGTCAAGCACCATCGTTCATCGCCTTATTACCCTCAAGGAAATGGGCAAGCAGAGGCAACAAACAAGGTTCTTATAAAGATCATCAATAAAATGAGCCAAGAGTACACAGGAGGATGGGCAACGCACTTGCCAGATGCCTTTTGGGCTTACAGCAAATCACCAAAGTCTGCCACAGGATTTTCACCCTTTTCCTTGGTATACAGGATAGAGGTAGTAAGCCCAGCAGAAGTGATGACTCCATCTTTGAGAGTTATGCAGATGCAGGGGAAGGAAAAAGAGGAAGAAGCCTTTATGGCAGAAAGGTGTGAAGATCTAGAAGGACTTGATGAAAAAAGGGAGGAAGCCCAAGAACGTAGCCGCAGATACAGACAAAAGATGACAGAAGCCTATGGCAGGATGACTAAAGAGAGGGTGTTCGCAGAAGGACAACTTATGCTGAAAGTGGCAGACTATGTCAGGCGAGGTATGGCAGGACCATCTAAGTTTGGACCAAAATGGAAGGGACCCCTCGTGATAAGAGAGACACACCCAAGTGGGTATTATCTTCTAACCCAGATGGATGACAAGGACCTAATGAATCCCATCAATGGGAAATGGCTGAAGTTTTATTATGCCTAAGTTAAGGTTATGTAGTCGTCCCTTTTATTCAATGAGTTCAAGGTTTACTTTTTGTTCTTTTTTATTTTATTTTATTTTTTATTTTCCTTCAAGTGACCATGTCACAGACAAGTTTTGTAACATGCTTTTATGAGTACATAATGAAAAGGACATGAAGTATTTTAAAAAGCATTCCATGTCATAAGTAATAGCATAAATAGCAAACAAGTGTAGCATTTTAAGAGTTACAAACCCAAAATGTAGCAACTATGCCAAATTAGCCAAATAAGTGTTGTAAAAAAGGAAGTATGTAGATGAAGTGTACTAAGGCAGGATAGTAAAAGAAGGAAAAGAACAAAAAAAGGGTGGGAAACTACATCAATGAAGCCCAGAGATAAGAGGCTGGTCTCCAAAGCGGTTGGACGCACCAATGCTAGCAAGAAGATGCTCACGACGACCCTCCAAATCTGTCACCTCCTTCTTCAAAGTCTCAATCCGTGTGTCAATCGCATCTAAAGCAGGCTGAACCTTTTTCATGAAAAAGGCTCAGGTAATCTCATGGAGATGGTCTAAGATGAACTCCACAGTAAAACCCACACTAATCAACTCCTGAATCACAACCCTCCACTGTAGGATCCTCTGAAGAGACAATATCAACAAAGTTATGTTCAATATCATTTATTACGGTTCCTAGCAATTTCAAGAAATGCTCCCTGGCAGAACGACCAAGGCGGAATCCCTGCATAAAGTCCCCCCGGCTACTGAAAACTGCCTCTAAGTGAGAAACACAATCCTGGGGAACCCTAAAGCCAGGGAAGTCCACATAAAGAGGGCCAGAAACCCAGAAGTCTACAGGATCAAGGTTGTTAATCTCAAGCTGATCAAAATGTACAAAAAAGGTTGCAGCCTCACCTACGGGGTCTGGAACCATGGCAGAACTGCTGCCCACCTTAAACTGAGAAGGGACAGTAGGCAATAGACCTAACAAGGAGCATGAGATGAAAAACCATAAGTTAGGAGCAATAAACTTGCAAGAAAGAAAATAAGGGAGGAGCCGAGAAACTCACCAAGACCCGTGAAAATGGAAGCTGTGGGAACGACAGAAATAGGTACAGAAGGTACGACAGAAACAAGTACAGAAGGTACGGCAGAAACGGGCATTGTGGGAATAGCAGAAACAAGTGCTATAAGTGTGGCAGGAGCAGTGGCTGAAGGCATATCTACGTCTGCTATGACCTCTGGCCCCTCAAAAGTCTCTACAAAATACGGAAATAGACATACAAATTAAAGGGAATTGCAACAAAGGGGAGACGCAAATACATATGCCTAAGAAAGAGATGACAAAAAAGGGGGAGGAATGGACTTAGCCAAAAACAAAAAAGAAGGGAGAGAGGCACATACCCATAAATTCGGTCTCGGGGGAAGCACCCTCCTCATCGTCAGAGTCAAAAATCTTCTTCTTCAAAACAGGTTCATTGTCCGAATCCTCAAGGACGTCCTCAGACCCCTCAGAGGACAAGTCCACATTAGGACCATGTGTGGCAGAGCTGGGAATGGAAGGAGTAACTACAAGTGAAGAACCATCCTTCACAGCTTGGGATAGAGCTGCAAAGGGGTCACTGGTGGAGATGACAAGGGGTGTGGCAGGAGAAGCAGCCTCGATCTGAACAGTAGCAGGAGGAGTGGCCACCTCTTAGGAAGAAAGTGTCTCGGCAGGAACGGGAGTGGCCTCACTAACCTTCCCTTCCCAGTATGAGTACCCTCATCTATGGGTACCGACTCAGTGGGAAGGCTAGGAGCCTCAGTAGGAACTCCGGGTGCAGCAGTAGAAAGGGTAGGCGTTGCAAATACTATGTCGGCCCCATCAAAAAAGCCTCTTATGGGTGCACCCATTGAGGCAAAAAGCTCCTCGGTTGTAGGGTGGTATATAAAAAAAAGGCTCTGGCTCATCCTAGAAGACGAATGAAAAAGATGTGAAGATCAAAGGAACTTTAAACAGATGAGCCAAATAAGAGCATGTGGCAGATGAAATATGTGCAAAAAAAAAAAAAAAAAAAAAAAGAGAGAGAAGGAAGAAGAAAAGAAAATGAGATGTACCTTAAACTCAGGTTCATCAAGCAAAATGGGTCGGGTGGCTAATGCATCCTCCTTGTGCTTAGATTGCAAAGGGAAAAGAGAACAAAAGATAAGGTTAAAAAGAAAAGTCAGCACACGTGTCAGCAGTAGCTGCAGGAAAGTCAAAAGTATATAAAAGACAAAGCAGAATTAGAAGTAACTTACTCTCCGCTCGGTGGCAAATGCAGGGTGAGAGGCTGTCTTTCTCTTGCTGCCTCGTGTTTTGCTAATAGGGGGAGCATTTGCAGATGGCCATGGAGTGGCAGGTTTGGGCTTGCTTGCAGACTTAAGCTTGGCAGGAGCCTTCTTACTCAACATAGAAATATTCGTCACTTTAACTTTCTTCTCCCAACCCGGAGGATAATCACCGGTGTGCCAATGCCACCCTATTTTCTCCTCATCCCACTCAAAGATAGCAAATTGATTCTACTTCCTGGCATACGCTAACACAGACTTGGAAGGCAAAAGCAACCGAGGATTAACCAAGATAATTTCACTAAGCCCATCAGGAGGAACAAGGGAGAAGCCACGACTACCTATCAACTCTTTTTCAAACGAAGTCATCATGGCCTGCCAATATCCATGCATGGTAGGGATACAAAGACCTTCCCTCAGTGAGCTTGGAACGGTGACTGTAATAAAACGCTGACTCCAAAATTCAAAGGCAGTGGGCCGCAGAAAGGGTCGGACAAAGGTGAGGGACTCCATAAGGAAAGAAAGGTCATTAGGGATGTCCTGATCTAGTCCGAACTGCCTTCTCACCCGGTTAGCAAGATAATGAACAAACCTAATCCCTTTGTCAGCCAAATAAGGTAGCCACCCAGCATTGGTGGCTGCCAAGTAAGAGATTCCAGTCTCATCAAAACCAGTCAAAAGAGTGGTAGTCTCGGTGGTGTCAACGAACAAACCCATAGCAGAATCTACACATGTATAACCAGCACCCAATTTTCTATAAGCTCTCCAAGAAAATCAGACACCTTGATCAAAGGATTCAACAGCGGAATGGTCAATCGGTTTCAAGCCTACCCAATGAAAAGCCAATGGAAAGTCTGACTCAAATCTGCCACAAAAATCAGTAATGGCCTGTGGACACGACTGGTACTTGTCTCTAGCGAAACGAAAGGGCCTACACTTCGACAAATGCTTAGCATAACACTCGTACAGTAGGTGTTGTAAAATAGTACTATGAACAGAGGAGGTGACTATATGACAAGAGCCTGCCTGGCTCTCATCACTCCGCAGGATGTCCAGTTGAACATACAAATGCCCCAAGAACATAAAAGCCAACAGCAGACTAACCCCAGCAGAAATCTTAATGGCCAAACGGAAATATAAAGATTTCACGGTGTAATGAGGGTGGGACCCAAAAACAAACTTGCAAAGCCAAAACATAACAAAGGCCACACGGCGGGCAAACTCAGAAAATTTAGAAGAACTAACCCAGTAAGACAACTTGGCGTTCCCGCTCATCCTTTTCTTCAACTCAACTTCCACAGCCTCTTCTTCCGGGGAAAGCTCTAAGGTGGCAGGATCAACGTCTCTAAGGATAGGCAGGAGTAACTGGTTAGCCACATCTTCTAAGGTCACGGTGACCTCACTGTAGGAAAAGAAAAAGGTATGGGTGGTGGTACAAAACCGGCGGACCAAGTGACGAAGGTTGAAGAGGTCCCGGAAGTTGGACAAGCAGCGAGATGAAACTATGGCTTTCAAAACACCAGCCCGTTGTAACAACCCCATGAAGCCGGTGTCAGATAACTCATTGTCCACCCACTCCCTCCAACCCAAGGCGGTACCCGACCCAAACTCAAAATGGATGGGCACGAGGAGCGAAGTACCCTGGTGAATGACTAGATCGAGGATCGAAGAGGCCAACGGAGCCTAAGAAATGTCCGTATTTTGCCGGTAAAGAGCAAGCCACACACGGCTCGGCCGCGGCGACGCATAATCGCCAGGAATCTTTGTGAAATGGGGATGAACGTCGTACCAGGGATTAATAAGTGGAGCACACTCACTGTTTGGGTCATGCTCCGTTTCTTCCTCGTCAGAATCGTCTGACTCAGAGTACATCGCCTCCTCGTCTACACCACGTGCAGTGGGAAGATCAGAGATAACTTCTTTTCCTTTACGGTGGGAGGAGCTTTGGCTTTTCGCCCGTGTCATTGTGCAGGAATTTGATCGAAGAAGATGTATGGGGTGTTTGAGGAAGAGGAAACAGAGAAGAAAGGGAAAACAGAAATAGAGTTCTGGAAAGAAGGAAGGAGTTTGTGTTTGGATTACAGAGGGACTCCTTCTTAAATACCCAGGTCATTAATGCTGGCACGAAAGGAGGCGATGGGTCAGCCATCAGAAAGAGGATGAAATTAATGAAACGATGGTTGTGTTTCAAAATAAAAGCCAAGTTGGGAAATTCGAAGAGACAACACTGTTCACGGCAGGAATATATATATATATATATATATATATGAATATATGTGTATGTGTAAGGTAGGGACCACTGTTCAAAAAGCCCACGAAAGAAAAGAAGATGGAAAGATAGAAAGGGTAGAGAAAGATTTTTTTTTTTTTTTTTTAATATTCACATATGAATCGCAGGAACGCTTCATATGTTCAGGGGGCTAAATGTTGATAGCTGTTTCGGAAGCCCAAGTGGAAGGGAGAAGCCCAGCAACACGGACAGAAAATTGGCAAACAGATAGAAAATCCATTAAGCCCAAGCAGTAGGAATAATGGATCATAAGCCCATGAGATAAACAAATGGGCTTTAAGGAGGTAAATGGGCTTAAAGGAGTCCAGAAAGAGAGAAAAAGCAAACCATGAACAGTATATGATGTGGAAAAGTGAGAATGGGCCGCGACAAGCCCAAAATAATGAAAGCAAAGAAAGTAAGGGGTTGAGGGTAAGCCCATGAACCTCAAGGATGAGGAACAATGTAATTGGGCCGGGGAAGCCCAAAGAATTCAGCAAAGCCCATGGTAATGCAAAGTTAAGAAAGGGTCGAGGAAGCCCAAGGGAAGCAAACGGGCCCGAGACGCCCAAGGGAAAACAAATGGGACACAGGAGCCTACCAGTGATGTAACAAAAGAACCAATGGCCTTCCTGGGCCATTAGGAGAAGAATAAACGGCAAGCCCAAAAAGGCCCAACCAGATTGAGGCAAAACAACTTCACAGCAAGAATGATAAAGTGGTATGGCAGAAGATGGTAGTAGGAAAAAGGGTGGGCTGAAGAAAAAGCAAAGCCCACCATCAAGCAAGGCTTAGTCTCAAATAGGGCAGGCCATAAAAGGAAAGGGAAACCAGAAAATAGTCAAGAACGAACGACAGACTATGCAGGCCAACCATGGCAGACGCATGAGTAGTAGGTAGATTTTGGACATATATGGAAGAGAGGCACGTGCAAGGCCTAGACCTTACCAGCCTGTACCCAGCCAATACAGGACACAATGAGGTCATGGGTCAGAGGTAAGAGGGCATGGTTTGGCGGTGGGGAGAGGGGAAAACCTATTTTGAGGTTCCTGCTAGGACTTTTTTGGGGGAAGTGTTCTGCGGGATGACATACCACCTAAAGGGGCAAAACTGAGCTAGAACCACTAGGTGCATGCCATGAGAGATAGGGAGAGAGAAGACACCCACACCATAGCAGGAAAGGGTGCCACGACAGAAAAACAAACAAAATAGCTTTTTTTTTTCTGGTGATGGGGAATGGCACACAGATGGACCAATGCTACTTGGGAAGTACACCCATACCAGACAAAGGTGGTTAAGGGCTAAAAAAGTAAAATCCGACCACAGTAGGCACTATAAAGAGGCCCTTGCCGTGTGGAGGAAGGGGGGACGAAAAGCACCACAGTATTGGAAACTTGAAAACCAGGAAATAGAAAAACAAGGATTAAGAAAAAGATAATAAAGGGGAATATTAGAAAAGAAGGAAAGAAAAAGAGTGTTCTTGTATACCAACCATTCAGGTCCGCTTCCCTCAAAGTGATTAATTTCCACGGCAAGATCTCCCTGAGAGATTATTCACTTTGAGAAGAGGCATTCTTCCCTCTTTGGTTTTGGTCCTACGGATCAGACTTGATCTGATTTATTTCCTCTCTCAATCAACTCATATACTACCCACTTGTTCCCCTTACTTTTCTTATTAAATAATTGTTATTAAACTGTAATTATCTTTTTCTTAAGTAGGGATTATCTGTTTACCTTAATAAAAATGTCAAAGTACTTTATTTTATTTTACTATTATCATATCTGTCTGCCGCAATCCATCTGAAACAGTTCTACCCGCCGTAAGCATGCTCCTGGCAAACAAGGCATAGTTTGCGCACAAGCCGGACCAAATTGAGTTGCAGTTGGACCAGTCTCAACTCTCTTACTCAAAATACATGGGCCCAGTACCGCAAGAGGCAACCCAGCCCACTTTAACCACAAAAGGCCCACTACAAGTATTTGACAATATGCTACTTCTTTCATACCAATCAATGGAAAGACTACCAACAACTATTAAACTACTACTACTTTATAAGAGAAATCCTTTAATGGTAATGCCTCATTCATGATATTTAAAGCCATATTGTTCAAACTATAAAAGAAATATTCTTAAGCTTTGAAACCAACTTAAGTAGATCGTCTAAACCTACAATAGAATGTTACTAATTCAATAACCAAACTAACACAAGGCTTAGAAAGCTTGTATTTGTTTAGAGTCTAATATGGGGTTAGTTATACCACATCAACTACATTAACCAGATTTTAAAAAAAGAAAGAAAAAAAAGAAAGAAAGAAGAATTATCAAATTTTGCAATCCATGATCAACAACATTACTTTGGTAGAAAGGATACTTGGCTATTGGGGACCATATGCCCATTTCCAATCTCTCAAAGCAAAACTTCGAGAAATCTTTACAAATTAGTTCTTGGATACTTCTTTATAGATGACTTCTTGAATATTGAAAATAAGAAACAAACATATATTGGATTTAATGGATAAAATTATATTGAATACAATGAGTGGAAAAATATATATTTCTCACTGCTTGTCCATAAAATTTGATTTGTAATTCTTTGGATAAGATTGAACAATATTAGCTAGCGGTCCCTTTAAATCAAGAATGGGATCCTTCTTCCTCAATGATCACAGGTTCTCATGGGCTGTAACACCGTCTCAATTTTCATAATAATTTAAAGCCCCCCGCCACACTAGGTCATCTCATGGGCTGTATATAAATGAAAACTGTCGAAAATAAGTATTTGTTCAAAAGAAGTTCAATTAGACAAAACTCAAGGAGCAAATTTGCAAATACGTGTGTCCATGTTCATGAAATATTTCAACATAGGCGACAAAAGAGTCAACAATCTACAAATGTGTATGGGGCTTTAATTTCTAAAGAGATGAAGATTTTAAGGCTATAAACTACCAAGATTAAGGCTTTATTTTGACGAGTTTTAGTGATGGAAACTTTGGTTCATGCATTTTTTCAAATGGTACGGAAAGTAATAAAAACACAATCATTTGCATGGAATGGATGAATGAAAAATCTCAAATTACTGAAGGAGAAAATCTCATCCAATCAGGCCAAAACTAAATCAAGAATTAAAAAAATGTAGTAGGCATCTATAAAAAATCCAAAGCGATAGAATTTATGAAATTCAAATTAATTCTAAAGGACATTTCACAACAGTTAACCATAGAGGAGTGCTACTCCATTAGAAGAAGGTGTCTTCCCTTGTTTTGAGATGGTCTCCAATTACTCAGTTTTTTACTCTTTAACATGGAAATCCCCACTCCAGGTTAATATACAGCTCTTAACTATTCCAAATTTTGCAATGAATTTAAACATGTTTGGTAATTGACATCTTAATATCTTAATGCCTTTATTTAAACAAAGGTCAAAAGCTGCAAGACATTTTTCTAATTCTAATTAAAAAAAAGTGTACATTTAGTCATAAATATCAAGGTCAAGATATTTTTGCACATGATGTATTTCTCTTGTTTGAGCTAAGGGAGGTAAATTATACCATTCTTATGTTTCTAGATTAGTCTTGTTTTCATTTAGTGTTTCTTCAAAATTCAAATGGAGCTTCGTTCAGGGCACTATGGTGGTTTGTACCCAAAATGTCACCCAAAAAAAAAAAAAAAGTGAGTATGTGTCTCTAACTAAGTCAAAATGCAGAAACTTTTAGCTTGATGAAATCTGTCAACTTGGGATCTCTATTGATGTGGAACTTTTTAACTAACCCCAAGGTCAACCTTTCGAAAATACTGACTCATCCCAGATGAAGAGTTCAATGCAACAAATGCAACCTATCATGTCTACTCCAATGACTCGTTCGTCACCTAAGGATGGACAAGTAAGGACATAAGTCCACCATCATATACTTGTCCGTTACCTACAGAGACAAACGGGAGAAGCACTTGTAAGGTAACTCCTACATTCTTGCAACTATAGACACCTCATTTTGTACCCGATTAATAAACTTTAGTCCTTGGTCCAAATGATGAGCTTTACATGTTTACAAAAGGTAATTGATGCTATTTTGATAGTTTGGAAGTAATTACAACTCAAAAGTGCTCAAATCGTTTTGAAATCAATATTGAAAAATGAGCTTTGCTCACTGTTTTGACCATAACTTTTGATCCACAAAGAATTTTTTTAATATAGTTTATTTTATTGGAAAGTAGACATCTTGTGCTTCAATTTGAAGACAAAATTTGCCTAATTTGGACTCATATTAAGTGAGTATGACTGTTTGAATTTGGGCTAACTGGGCAGTCTGATTTTCTGAGTTTTAAAACTTCATTTTAAGGGGCCCAAAGCATAATGATTTGATGTAGGCTGGCCCATGGACCCTTGAGAACGTCCAAAGATCATTAAAAATTTTGAAAGCCCTAATTTTAACTTATAAATACTCATCTTATGCCTCCAATCAAAAGGCTAGCTAGAGAGAGTTTATTTTTGCCTCTATCTTCTCTAAAAACTCTATTTCATCTTCTCTAAACTGACACACATACCTGAGCAAATTTTTTTTTATCATAAAAAACCTCTCTTTAGTTAGTTTTAAGGCAGAAACTTGTTCTCAATTGGATTTCTCAAAACCTTTTCAAAACTAATATTTATATTTTAAGTTGTGATCGCTTATGAACTATTGAAATAATTTGACCCCTTTGATTGTCTTTTGATCTTGTTGTGTAGGCACTGAGGGGCCAGTTATATATCAATCAAGTTTGTGTTCCATAGCAAGGTGAGTCTCTCTTCATGGCTTTTCCTTGATTTGGATCTTTTATAATTTGTGTTTTTGTTGTTCTTAGTTAATTTATATGTTATTCATGCTTAGAAATATGTTTTGCTTTGTTTTATTTTGTTTTGTTTTGTCTCATCATGTTTTGATTGGATATATTGATGAACATGTTTTGATGTGCAAATTGTTGCTCCTATTTGTTCTTAGGTCCAATGCATGTTTAGGAATAGATTTTCTTTTGTTTATGTTTGATATCTTTGTTGTTAGTTTAGGTTGTTTGGTTATATATTAGAAGTATGCTAGGTTTTATTTGATTGTTGTCTGTTTTAACATTGTATTTCTAGCCGTTATGTGTGCGCATACTCATGTATGCGTACACATACTAGAGGCATGCGTACGCATACGCATACTTATGTATGTGTACGCATCCTCGTGCCCAGCGTAGCACTGTATTTTGTCTAACCTCGATTTGCTTGCCAGACCCCGAAAATTTCAAAAATATTATCTTTTCTCCATAGGGCTGTGGAAACATCTAAATTGACGTGGCGTAACCCATTCGGGCATTAGAGCACTCGGAGTGCCATTTCAGGTTAGATTGACCAAAATGCCCCTTGTCAAACCTGGGTTGACCAAGAGTCCAAGTTGGTCAAAATCATCCTAAAATGACATTTTTCATGTTTCTACATAAAAACCCAAATTAGTTGGTGATTTTTGTCATCTTTGACCAAGTTTGACCCAAGCTTAACTCTCAGGGGCACCAAAAACCCTAATTTTGATCTGACCGTCAGAACGGATTAGGACTAGTGACATTGCAAATATTATCAAATTCCCTTTCCAATGACTATTCATGGGTCGAAATCGGAGTTAAAACGGTTGAGATATCCATAAAATTGTGAAAAGCGTGTCAACATGCTTCTCGAGGCCATAACTTTTGATCCGACCATTGGATTTTCAATTCTTTACATGTCTGAAGTTGAACCAAGAAAAGGCCAAAACTACCAACGTTAGCAGGATGGTCGGCAGCCCTTCAAGGTGCACCAGAAGCCGAAGGGGCATTTTTCCAGTATAAATGCCCCCGGACCCCTCTTTTTGCAAAAAACAAAGGAACTTCTAGGAAAGTTTTGGCAAATTCTCTCTCTCCTCACTCTAATCTCTCTCCCAAACACATCTAAACACCCTCAAATACCTTGAATTCTCATATTTTTTCTTCAATCTTCAAGGCAGTGTTCTTTCACCCAATCTTCCTCTCCTTTGTTCCATACCTTGGATTTGAGGTATAGAGGTGTGGATGTAGCTTTTTAGCTACAATCCACACCCCTTTCTCTTTATAGCTTTTCCTAGCTTCTTTTTGCTTAATAAAATGCTTTTATTGCTTTTCCTAGCATGTTCTTGCTTCCTAGCCTGTCTTTATAGTTTTTATATCATGTTTCCTTGATTATGCCATGATTTATCGCTTTGATGTTGTTTGCCTAGCCTTCTTGGGCTAGGATATGTCTAAATTTCATGTTTGTGCTTAGATTCACATGATTTCAGGCTCCTTGCCATGTTAATGCTTAGATCTACATGCTTATGCATTCTTTGCCTTGTTTTTTTTCTTAGATCTACATGTTGGTGCTTAGATCTATGTCCCTATGCTTAGATCTATGTGTTTATGTGCTTCGTGCCATGCTTGTGTGCTTAGATCTATGTTAGTTGCTATGCCATGTGCTACTTTAGCCCTTTTTGTCCCTTGATATTTCTCTTTCTTGTGTTTTGGCCCTTATTGGTGGGGTGTAGATATAGATCCTGTGGTCTAGGCCTACATCCACATGCCTAGGCCTATGTTAAAGGGTTTGGATAATTTCCTTTGCATGTCTATGTTTGTTTGCTTCTATACTTTATCTCCATGTTAGCTTCTCTAGATCTTGGCTTTGCCTTGCTTCGTGCCCTTCGTGAGCTTGTGCTTGTGTGGTTACATTTGTCCCTCCTAAGGTTTCTTTGGATGTAACCACCTATGAGATACACCTTCGTGGTGTCAATGTGTTTGATATACACCTTTCTCCACTCTGTGTGATGTTGATATGCTTGCCTTGCTTGCTTTGCGCCACCTGTTTGGCTTTCTTTGCTTCTTCACATCTTTCCATACTCCAATCCAATGGAACTTTGGACACTTGATCAAAACCTACATTTGTCCTCCTAGGATCCCTCCCTTTATTTGATAACATGCTTGTTTGCGTTTGCCCCCATTTGGCATCTTTTGCTAGCTTGTCTTTTAGCATGTTTTCCCTCCATTTGTTTCTTTGCTTGTTTGCTGGCTTGTTTCTTTTATCTTTGCATGTACACGCATGGAGCACGGACACTTAGAGCAAGGGCGCGACCTCCTAAGTACGAGCAAAAAGGGCAAAGATGCAAGCAAGAGGATGCAAGCCCACAAAGGGCAATGTTCAGTAGATTAGGGGGCCTGGCCCCTCTAAAGCGGTCTTCTTTTACATTTCCTATACCTTGTTGGGCCATACCCTTGGAACGTTGGCAATGTCTGATTTACTTTCCCACTCTATGTGATAGCATTGTGCATGATGTATGTATGTGTGTGTATATATATATGCATGCGTGTGTGTGGGTGATTATGCACTTTGTATGATGGACTCCCATGGCTACGTAAGCGACCCCTTCTAGTTAGGAGAGCTTTTGACCTTGTAGTATGGGTATGCGCTCAAGGCGATTGTCGTAGGTGCATATTCATGCTATATTGTGTGTACAATCATTGTGGTGTGATTGTCTTGATCCATATCACCAACAGGGTTTCGCAACTATGTATGCGACATACATCAACATGCTTAACACTTTGAAGGGTTTCGGCTCATCATGGTGCGAGCATGTCGATACACACCGTATACATAGTTGCGAAACCCTGTTAGTCCACCATAGCGCACCAAACACAAAATTCTACCGGATTTCACCGTGAAAATGGGACATCCCCATTGCCATAATCTCACGTTGAAAGCTTGGTAAGAATAGTGTTTGGTGTGCATTTGAGGCGAAGTGCTACTAGATTTCCACCACGAAAATAAGGCAAAATGCTACCAGATTTTTGCCATGGAAATTTAGCAATGACTTCAAACACACTTGGGAAGCATTGACCAAGACCACACCTATTTTGAAACCAAACCTTAAAGCCCAACACATTTAAAGCCCTGAAAGCTAATGCTAATAGCTTGTTTTCAATTGCCAATGTCCTTAAATTATGATTTTACCAAAACAAAGGATTGTCTACGGACAAGCATTGTGGCATGCCTAACACCTTCCCTACATTTAACCAGACTTACGAACACAAGATCAAGATTTTTTACTCATCCACATTAGATTAGGAAAAATGACATGTTTTCTCAGCCTAGGATTGGTAATAAAATCAAATAGAGTCACATGACCAATCATACCTTAGAAAAAAAACCAAATGATTGGTGGCAACTTCACTTACCCTTGGTAATATCCTTAAAATCGACTTATATTCCAGTCACACACCTGAGGTATGACACACCTCCTCCACACGCATATAGGTGCGCGAGCGTTGCTGCGATGGGTGGTTGAGCAGCCATAAGGCATCGACACCCAGAAACCCAGATTTAGGGTTCTTGTTATTTTGTTTGTTTTGATTAGTTTTAATCATATGTTTAGATCTTGTTGAGTCTATTTTTCACATGTTTAGGTCTAGAGTTAGTAGAACAACATGTTTCAAATGCTTTGATTGTTGAATTGATAATTAGGGTTTATATCTTGGTTGAATCACATGAACATGCATTAATGCATAGGTGTTGTAGTGCTATAAGGTAAGTGAGGTAAATCATGCATGATTACATGAACATGCATTTGATTTGGTTGATAAGCATGATGGGATTTCTTGATTGGTGAACATTGATGATGCAAAAAATCAGTAGTTGAGCTTCTCGTCGTAGCGGATGGACGAAGCTGTGATTGGGGTCGACTCTGTTGGAGGAAAAACTTGCAAAATGAACTGGGTGAAAGAGTAACATGCCTGTGTGGCATTAGCCAAATCGCCTCCAATGCTTAAGTCAATAAGGGAGAAAGATTTTAGAGAGAAACAGACTGAAGAGTGATTTCATAAAGTATTTTATGTGTACCTTTAACTTCTGTTACCTTCTCTTTTATAGTTGAGAGCCTAATCAATGCGCAATGAATTGCTGTATTTATGTTCAATGGTTAGTGCGTTACAAAATCTTTATCTGAAGTTCACAGGTCATTCTATAATCATTGCTCCATCCGTTATGTGTTGTCATCAATGAGCATAATAAATGCCTGACATCATCTCTTGGTTAATGACGGTATCATCTTAATGACAATCGTAAATTTCTAACTCATCAGCTGTCCCCTTGTTCGAATCTTCATCTGTTGGATGAGATGAGAACATATTCGTCTAACGCTTCGTATTCTATGTACTGCGCATTAATTTTTGAGCAGTTAAGTGCCACGTGTACGGTTAGGATGCGTTTGACGTGCAGACATTTCTCAGTTTTCTCGCATGTGTGTTGGCCACTAATTTCTCATTTTTCCCTCCTGTTTCCTTTCTTCTACAATCTTTCCTTGTTCAGTTGTTATTCTAGGGTTTGTCTCTCTTTCAAGCTTCCTTTCTCTGTCCTGCGTTCCCTGGTAAGTTCTTCACACTCTTGCTTCTTTTCCTGTTCTTCCATGGTAGATTACTTTGCTGTTATGGTTGATTGTCCTTTAATAACTTTTTTTTACTCGCCTAGGTTGTTTACTCGAGTTTGTGGAGGGAGAGTGCCTCAAGTGGGTCAGTCTCTTCGTGGGGGAGGGCTGTCCATAGAAACTTGTCCTTTCTTCATTATTCTCTCTAGTTTCACATTCTGCTAAGGTAGCTAGGTCGTTAAAGATGTCTGAGGTTAGGTCTAGTGACTTGGTGACGAGGTTATCCTCATTTAATGACCGTGTGATTTTAGAGGCTACTTCTCCTTCCACCCCCTATAAAGCCTGGACAATTCCATGTTCTTTCACGAGAAAGGATGAAAAACGGATCAGGGATAGGTTTCAGTTCCCTGATTCAATAAAGATTTGGATCCTGAATGACGAAGAGAGAGCCTGTCACTCTTATGTTGACGAGGTTTGTTTTTATGAGGCCGATTTTACTAGTGGCCTTCATTTCACTGTTCATCCCTTTGTTAGGGAACTTCTTTCTTATTTGAATCTTGCTTTGGCACAATTAGTATCCAACTCTTAGCGGATCATCATCTCTTGCATGGTAGTGTGGATGTCTGCCAATGATGGTGATGTCATCAGGAAGGATGAATTCCTTCATTTTTATTGTCTGAGAAAGTCAAAGGACCCTAGCTATTATGAGTTTAAGTTGTGTGATAGGGCTTCTAGGTTAATACTTGATTACCCGTCATCTCTCTGAAGTTGGAAGCCGAACTTCTTTTTTGTTTTTGGAAGTGGTTAGGAGTTTGTCCTTAGTGAGGATTTGGACGAAGCCCCCAAGTTTTTTCTTAGTTGAGGAGTTCCCGTGTCCGGTACGTCTTTCTCATCTTTCTATTGTTTTTCTTTTCTTTTATGAGTGATAATGGTATGTGACATAATTTTGTTTTCGTTTGCAGTTTCCCAACGACCTCGTCTGAAGAAAAGGTATCAGCGTCGTGTTGAGAAAGTAAAGGAATATTTGGAGTCCGTCAAGGATTTTGACGAGCTCGTTTTCTCCTCAATCTTTATTTCTTCATTTTTTGGGTCTAGAGTCTACTAAGGTTTGGAAGAATTTGGAAGTTGTGAAAAAGAGTAAGTGCTTCTTTCCCTTTCTCTCTTGAAATCCTGAGCTTTTGTCTTCCTTTTTTTATTTATTTTTTTTTATATATTTTCTTCTTCCTTTCAGGAATGACGACTAGGTTTAGCAAGCAGAAGTTAGCTGAGGCTCAAGAGAAGAAGGCCAAGGGCGGCCTCGTTAGTGGTCTCTTGTCCAAGAAATTTTCAAAGATGGGTGACGTTTCTAAGGAAGATCCTGTGATAATCCCTTCTCCTGCCCATTCGCCTACTAAGCACCTTGCCTCTCCCACTTCGTCTCTAGAGGTAATTGCCTCTGCTGGAGAGGAGGCTAGGAAGAAGAATAAGGTTGGTAGTAAATCTTTTCTTCCTACCTTCTGGGACGATGCTGATGTAGCTTCTCTGAAGGCTTATGAGGCGCTCTCCGTGGATGACCTAAGTCCTCTGATGGCAAAGTCGTCCAACGAGGTGATGTCGTCTCACATTCAAAAACTTGTGCTGGTATATGTTGTAGGTTGTATTTACTTCTTCTTTTCCCTTGCTTTACTTTTGCTAAGGGAGATTTTTTGTGGGCTTTTGGAGAGTCTTTGTTCATTTCTAGAAAACTCCTGGACTTGGAGAAGAGGGTGGCTATATCTGAGCCTATGATCAAGTCCCTTTCTGCTAAAAATGAGATGGTCAAGAACAAGGTTGTCATTCTTACTATTGAGGCTAAGAACGACAGAGAACATGTGGCAGCCTTGGAAAAGAGCCTACAAGTGGAAAATGATTTTTGCAAACTAAAGGACAAGTAGATCGGTGACCTAGAGCTGAAATTGCAGACAGTTGGAGCCATGGCGGTGAAGGACAACAAAGACTTCGACGAGTACTTTGATGAGTTGTGCGGGTACTACGTGGAAGGCTTTGACCTTCTCAGGAAATGGATGGCAAAGCATCACCCCGACTTGGACCTTTTTGGTCTGGTTATGGAGGATGTTGAGAAGGAGCTCTTGGTTGATCATCCTTCCGAGGCAATGACAAAGAATGTGACAAAGGAGACCATAACCGTTGCTGATGTAATGGAAGAGGCCGCGACTACGACACCTACAGATCCTATCCTTGATGAGCAGTAACTTATATGTTTTTCTTTTTTCTAGTTCTTCTTTCTTTTCTCATTCTTTTTTTTTTTTTTTTTTTTTTTTTTTTTTTTTTTAAGGCAAGAACAATATTTCTTTTTGGGCCCATTGTTTTGGGCAATTGAACATTCTCTTTGACAATGACAGATAGGTTTAGGGACCTTGTGCTTTTAGTCGTAGCTAAGGTTCGAACAACCTTTTATGACGATCCTAGTTGTGCTGAAACAACTCTTTATGCTTAGCTTGTATTAGAACAACTCTTCTTCTTTAGTTGTGTTGGAACAGTCATGTTTGAATGGCAAATCTGGTCGCATTTGGAACAATCTAGTATTTTAGTTGTGTTTGAACAACTTTTTGTTGAGTCATGTTCGTATGACGATGATGGTTGTGTTCGAACAACTTAACATTTTTTAGCTGTGTTTGAACAACTTTTTATTGAGTCAACACAGCTTTTTATTGAGTCACGTTTGAATGACGATGTTGGTTGTGTTCGAACAACTTAACGTTTTTTAGCTGTGTTTGAACAGCTTTTTATTGAGTCCTGTTTGAATGACGATCTTAGTTGTGTTTGGATAACTTAATATTTTTCAGCTGTGTTTGAACAGTTTTTTATTGAGTCATGTTTGGATGACGATCTTAGTTGTGTTTGAACAACTTAGTATTTTTTAGCCGTGTTTGAATAGCTTTTTATTAAGTCATGTTTGAATGACGATCTTAGTTGTGTTTGAACAACTTAGTATTTTTTAGCTGTATTTGAATAGCTTTTTATTGAGTCATGTTTGAATGACGATATTATGCTGTACTCATGACTTAAAGTCGTGGTATTGGAGCGTCTTTAGGTTAACCATTTTTTTGTTTTGTTTATTCGTGCTTGAATGAAGATCGTATTAGCTGTGTTTAAACAACTTTGATTTAGTCGACTTTGGTAGTTATGTATTAACAGCGTTAATGGCTATGACGCCGTTGGTTGTGTGTGGACAGCTTTTGATTTGAAATTTTAATTATGGAGATCCTTAGGATGCCTCCCAAGGATAACTCCTAAGTGTTGTACACATTTTTATTGATAAATAACTCATGGATAATCAATGATAAATACGCATGGATAATGCTTTCATGTATTATTGATCTTATGAATGACGAAAGTAATAACTGTCATACATACTAATATGAAGAATAGGCAACTTAAAATGTAAAGCATTCCTTGCTGGTAGTATTTCTTCAAGTGTTCTATGTTCCATGGTCGAGGCAATTCCTAACCGTTTAAAGACTTTAGGTAGTAGGAGCCTTCTTTGGAGTGACAGATTACTTCGTAGGGGCCTTCCTAGGCTAGTCCTAGTTTTCCTTGGGATGGATCCTTTGTTGCCTGCGATACCTTTCTAAGGACGAGGTCTCCTGTGTTGAACCTTCTTACCTTAACCTTTCTGTTGTAGTATCTAGCCATTGCATCCTTGTGTTTGGCCATTTGCTTCATAACTTCTTCTCTAACTTCATCAATTAGGTCCAGGTTGTCGTTGATCTCCTACTGGTTCTTCTGGTCTTCATAAGTTTTGATTCGGAAGCTCGTCAGTCCCACTTCCACTGGTATGACGGCCTTAGTGCCAAATGTCAGTCTGAATGGTGTTTCTCCTGTTGTCAGTCTGAATGGTGTTGCTCCTGTTGGAACTCTTGTGGTCGTTCTATATGCCGAAAGAAAATTTTGTAGTTCCTCAAGCCATGCCCCCTTTGCCCTTTCAAGCTGAGTTTTAATAATTTTGAGCAAGCTTTTGTTTGTTACTTCTATCTGGCTGTTGGCCTGAGGGTGTCTTGGAGAAGAATAGTGGTTCTTGACTCCTAAGTCACTACAACAAAATGTATTTTCAGTGACGAATTTTAGTGAGGAAAATTTTTTTGTCACTAAAAAATACCATTTAGTGACGAAATATAAACGAAATTTATATTTCGTCACTAAATATAAAAAAATTAGTAACATTTAGTGACGAAAAATAAATTTCGTCACTATATATTGGGTTGAACTAAAGGCGCCAAACAAAAATGTAGGCACCAAACTAAATTCATCTATAGTGACGAATTATTTCGTCACTAAAAGTTTAAGTTTTTTGTGATGAAAACTTTCGTCACTAAAAGTGCTGATAAGAATACTATTAGTGACAAAACCCATTTTGTCACTGAAAGTCACAAATAGTGATGAAAATAAGTCGTCACTAAAAACAAAATCATAAAAATCAGTATCATTATTAGTGACGAAGCTAATTTTCGTCACTAAAGGTATCTTATAGTGACGAAATATAAGTCGTCACAATAAGTTTTACACTAAAAATAAGTTCAGCCCCTTTTTATTTTATTTCACTTCCTCACTCTCTCACAAAAAGCACACACTATTCTTAAGTTTAGCTCCTACACTATTCGAGCAAACCACTTCTCACCATAGTCGTCGCCGTCATCGTCTCCAAAAACTCCGTCGCCGTCGACGCTGGCGATGCTTCAGCTCACCTCAGACGCTGACGATGCTTCAGCTAGCGATCGTGACACTTCAGCTCGCGATCGCAACGCTTCAGCTCGCCGACGTCGCTTCAGCTCCCGATCGCGACGATTCTGATGCCGGCGATGCTTCAGCTCCGATCGCGACGAGTTGAAGAAACCGTCACCGATTTGAAGAAGCCGTCGCCGATTTGAAGAAAGCCATCGCCGATAACCACAACCCCAACCTTTTCAAACCCATTCGCGACGGTTTGAAGAAATCCGTCGCCGATTTGAAGAAATCTGTCGCCGATTTGAAGAAGCCGTCGCCGATAACCACAACCCCAACCCCAACCTTTTCGAACCCATTCGCGACGGTTCCAGCAACCAACGCCGATACGAACCCATTCGCGATGGTTTCGAAGTCGTCACCGCCGAGAACCACAAACCCAACATTTTCGAACCCATTCGCAACGGTTCCGGCTACCAACGCCTTTACAAACCCATTCGCGATGGTTCCGACAACCATCGCCGATACACACCCATTCGGACTCTTGCGTGTAAGCCCCCTGACTTCTCTATTTCTATATATTTATTTGTTTATTTATTTTAATTTTCAAAAAAAAAAAACAATATTTATAGATTTAATATTTAAGATTAGTGATTGTTGTTTATTTTTTTATTGCTGGGAACTATGAAAAAGAAACAATTTGCTTTAGTTGAATCAATTTTACTATGATAGCTATCATTCATTAGTTGGTCAATTTTAGCGGACTTTTGTGTATCAATTACAGGCCATTGGTGGGAAATGTTATGAGGATTCAATTTCCACTATTTTGTATGCAATGCCTATCTTAATTTGATGCAATTTTTATGTGGAAGTTACATGCTTGAGTTTCCAATTTATGTGTTGTGTATAGCTAAATGTGCTTATAAGTTTGTACATAAGGGTTGTAAATCATTCTCTCCATCTCTCTCTGTCTGTGCCTATTTGTTTGGCCTCTTTTTTAATTTTAATGTTTACCTTTTAATTTCCTTTTCTTCTAAGTGTGGCCACTGTAAGAAGCTTGCTCCATTGGTAATAAGTCTTTCTAAAGTCACATTCATTCTTTAAGATTCCATTAAAAAAATTTCTTTAGTCATCTTCATCTATAGTACATAAAAATCATGAAAATTTATTATATAGATATAATATTTATATAAAAAAAAGAGTATTAAATATGGTAGATGTTTTTAATAAAATTTGTGTAATATATTTATAATTTTGTTTCATTACATTACCGTGCCCGTGCTTTTTATGCTATACTCATATTGATATTCATTTTGTACGTTGTAGTTGGAGTATTTGGTGGCTTTGGTAGCAAGGAGTGGGAACTGTATATGTGTCTATTTCTAAAAGTTGTAAACTTAATTTGAGCAAAGTAAGTATATTCTAGTTAAAAACTTATAAAACTCTATATATACTTGTGATGTTGGAAATTTGTTTTGTGGTGGGTTGTTATGTTGGAGCAAGCGGGTGGCTTGCATGGTGTTATAAGGTGGTTTAAATTCATATTGGGAATATTTTTAATTTCTTGCAAATGTGAATGAAACTTGTTGATTAGTAGCAATTGTGTTCCTTTATTCAATTTCAATACTTATAAGCATTATAGTTGTGATGTTAGAAATTTGTTTTGTGGTGGGTTGTTATGTTGGAGCAAGCGGGTGGCTCGCATGGTGTTATAAGGTGGTTTAAATTCATATTGGGAATGTTTTTAATTTCTTGCAAATGTGAATGAAACTTGTTGATTAGTAGCAATTGTATTCCTTTATTCAATTTCAATACTTGTAAGCATTATAGTTGTGATGTTGGAAATTTGTTTTGTGGTAGGTTGTTGTGTTGGAGCAAGTGGGTGGCTTGCATGGTGTTATAAGGTGGTTTAAATTCATATTGGGAGTGTTTTTAATTTCTTGCAAATGTGAATGAAACTTGTTGATTAGTAGCAATTGTGTTCCTTTATTCAATTTCAATACTTGTAAGCATTATAGTTGTGATGTTGGAAATTTGTTTTGTGGTGGGTTGTTGTGTTGGAGCAAGCGGGTGGCTTGTATGGTGTTATAAAGTGGTTTAAATTCATATTGGGAGTGTTTTTAATTTCATGCAAATGTGAATGAAACTTGTTGATTAGTAGCAATTGTGTTCCTTTATTCAATTTCAATACTTATAAGCATTATAGTTGTGATGTTTGTGATTGGTTTGTATTCTAGAATAGAGAATACATAGTGGGAAAGAGGAGGTTTCAGTATGAAGATGAAGTGAGAAAAAATCCATTGAATTATGATTCATGGTTTGATTTTATTCGATTGGAAGAGAATGTTGGGAAAAAGGATAGGATTAGAGAAGTGTACGAGCGAGCCATTTCGAATGTGCCTACTGCTGAGGAGAAGTGGTATTGGCAACTATATATTTATTTGTGGTAAGTAATGTGGTTGAGAATGCAGTTTAAAGTTTGATTAATTCAAGTTCATATGCTCAATTTTTGTTGCTGATTTTTTGTTTGTGATTTTTAGGATTAAGTATGCATTTTATGAAGAGCTTGATGCAGAAGATGTGGAGCACACAAGAGATGTGTATAGGCAAGTTTGTGATTGTCAAAAACTTATTTTTGTGGTTGGTAAAGTTGATGTACTGCATCAAGTTTATGTTTAGACTTAAAAATGTGGCAAATAGCTCTAACAGATTGTGTTGTTTTCAATGTATGCTTTTGCATGATGTTCTTCATACTTCACTTGTATTTGTTGCTGTGTGTGGCCAAAATAAATTCAAGGTTGTAATATAGATGTTTACACGAGGCGGTATGATTCACACGAGTGGACAAACCCAAGTGACTTTAAAGAGATTGCTCACTTACTATTAATTTTTCCAGGGGGTGTCTGAAGCTCATTCCTCATGAGAAATTCTCTTTTGCAACATTATGGCTTCTAGCTGCTCAATTTGAGATCCAACAGCTAAATCTCAAGGCTGCATGACAAATCTTGGGAAATGCAATTGGCAAAGCTCCTAAAGATAAGGTCATTTACTGATTGAGTTTAAATATGTACTATATTTGGCATATTCCACATATTCTCACACTTGTGATTTTGCTTTTTAACCCAATAGATATTCAAGAAGTATATTGAGATAGAGCTTCAGCTTGGAAATATAGACCGTGGCCGAAAGCTTTATGACAAGTATTTGGAGTGGGCGCCTGAAAACTATTATGCATGGAGCAAGTATGCAGAGTTAGAGAGATCTTTGTGTGAGACTGAGCGAGCTAGACATATGAGAACATCTTCCGTTAGTTCTAAAATAGGGTTTAGGTAGAGTTATTGTATGTATTGCAAACAATTATTGTATGGAAGGAGTTTGAATTGGATACTTGTTTTATTTTTTACTTGTGGAATGTATGGATCTTTTTTTTATAAATGTGTTGTTGAAATAAATGTGTTATTCAAATGTGAGGTTTTAATAATGTAATAACAGGTTACAGGTTAATATCAAAGCCATGAAAAAAATAAAAACAGAAAATAAGTTTTAGTGACGAATTTTTTCGTCACAAATATAGCAACAAAAAATTGTTTTAGTGATGAAAATTTCGTCACTAAATATAGAAAAATTTTGTAAGAAATGGTTTTAATAACGAAAATTTTCGTCACTATATGTACCCGAACATAGTTTTAGTGACAAAATTATTCGTCACTGAATAGTGTTTTTAGTGAGGAAAACATTTAGTGACGAAACGTTTCCGTCACTAAAAGTTTAAAAAAAAAAAATCAAATCGGACTTTTAGTGACGAAATTTTTCGTCACCAGGACTTTTAGTGACAGAAATGAGTTTCGTCACTAAAAGTCCAATTTCGTCACTAAAGGTCTTTAGTGACGAAAAACTGGACTTTTAGTGACGAATTTTTTCGTCACTGAAAATACATTTTGTTGTAGTGAGTCTTGACAAAATTTTTGAAACTTGGGATTGTCAAATTGCTTTCCATTGTCTGATATTATGACATGTGGGACTCCAAACCTATAGATGATGTTTTTCCATACAAAGCTTGTGACTTTAGCCTTCGTTATCGTCATCACTGGTTTTGCTTCTACCCATTTTGTGAAGTAATCAATTGCGACAATCAAAAATCTGAGTTGCTTCTTCCTTAGAGGGAATGGGCCCATAATGTCAATTCCCCATTGGGCGGAGGGCCATGGTGAAGATATGTGTGTTATCGTCTCTCTTGGTCTCGTCTAGACATTTGCGAAGCGTTGACACTTATTGCATGCTCTGACGATGTCGTATGTGTCTTTCTGTAAAGTTGGCCAGTAATATCCTGCTTTGAGTGCCTTTCCTACTAATGATCTTGCTCCAACGTGATTTTGACCGATTCCCTTGTGTATCTCGCAAAGCATATAATTTGCTTCTTCTAAGCTGCCACATCTTAGATAAGGGAGTGAATATCCTCGTCTATACATCACGTCGTCAATGATGACGAAGCGAACTGCCCTAATTAGTATCTTCCTTGCTTCTGCCTTATCTTCTTGGAACCATCCTTCTTTCAAGTAACGAACGATGGGAGTCGTCCACTCGTATTGTTCTTTTTTCTTCAAAACCTGCTCACCTTCTGTGCTTGGTTGCCTCCTTATCTATATACATAGTTCGGAGGTCGCATTGTAGTCGTCTGACAAGGTCAATCTTGCTAAGAAGTCAGCTTCTGCGTTTTTGGCCCGAGGGATTTGCACAAAGTTTAGGTTGTCAAAATGTTGTGATAGTCGTTGGACGATTTTCAAGTACTTCTGCATTCTTTCTTCTTTGGCTTCGTAATCTCCCTTCACTTGTCCAATTATTAGCTGAGAATTAGCTTGGACAATAAGACTCTTTGCTCTTAGAGCTTTTGCTAAACTTAACCCTATTAGCAGTGCTTCGTATTCTGCCTTGTTATTTGTTGCTATGAATTGCAATCTGATTGCATATTTCAACGTTTACGTGGAGGAAGAACAATTGAATATATGAGGAGAGGACATTATTTTCTATGATACTGATTTACAATAATGCTTTATGCTCACTATGAAGCAGGTTACTCAGTACATATCTGATGAGTCACGAGAGAGGTACCAATCTCCAAAGTTGTGAGAATGTCCCTGCAATATCAAACCAAAGTATTTTAAAGATGTTAACAGTACTATAGAAAGTGAAATAGATTATAGAAAAAAAAGAAGTGATTATTGCAAAAAATCACAAAATTTTCAATTCCAAAGTCTAAAGGCAACCAAAGGAAAAACACCCACAAATACAAACCCACCAAAATTTAGGCACTTAAAAGCATATAGAGTAGAAAGCCGCAACGTAAAAGATTTAAAAAAAAAAAAAAAGTAAAATAAATAAAATTACAATTAAGGCAATGGTCGTGGAGGAGGACATAATGTGTGGGGGCTAAAGTGCGTCTAATCAATTATTGGTAGAGGGAAAGAAAAAAAAGGGTTTGAAGGAGGGGTAGAGGGAGGCCAAGAGATTCATATTTTTTTTTTTTCACATTTTCTCCTACTGGAATTCGATCATGCCCTTCTTTTCCTCATCTCTCTCTTACAAGCCAATTTAATTTAAAAAAAAAAAAAAAAAAAAAAAAAAAAAAAAAACAACAACTCTAATCCAAACATCTAAATCAAAACCAATCAAATCTCAAAAGAAAAAAAAGAAAAAAAAGAAAAAAAAAAAAAACCCCTTATTGAATGGTGGCTAGATGGTAGTGGCAGCTTTCATTTAGGACTCTCTCTCTCGCGGTAGCTTCAAATAAGTCCAAATATCAGTAGTTTATAGACTCTCGGTGATCTCTCAATTTCTCATTCTTTCACTTTTGAGTTTCATATTTTCTTTCAGAAAATAGCAAGTCACATCTTTTAACGCAATGTACTTTGACCCCTCGATATTGACAATTTCATAGTAATGTAATTTTCGCATCAAATATTTTGACTCCTCGGAAACACAGTGATTTAGAGGCTGTTTGGTTTATCATTTCCATAACTCATATCTCTGTTTCCATAACTCATAACTCAAAAATGGTGGGACCCATAGTTAGAAGTCCGTTTGGCACTATCATAACTCTGTTTTTATCACTCAATTATCTGATTTTTGAGTTATGAGTTATGGAAATTGAAAACACATTTTAGCTGTTTTCAGTTTCCATAACTCATAACTCAATAGCTTTTTCATAAATAAACACACATGGAGGGACCAACAACAACACCTTTTGACCCTTTTTTTTTTCACTGGGTTCGGTGAGTTTGGGTACTGGAAAAAAAAATGCACTGAGTGACAGATATTGGCCCACAAACAGTGTGAAAAATATTGAGTGATGACAAGTGAGTGATGATGCCAAACGGGTATGGTATTTTAAGTGATGAGTGATGAGTGATGAGGGATGAGTGATGAATGATGGAAATTAAGTGATGAAAAAAAGCATCCAAACAGCCTCTTAATGAGCGTGTATAATGAAAGGATAATTATATGTGGAACTGTGTTAAGTAAATAGCTAATACCAAACTGGTGTAGTGTTTGGGTTTGAGTTTTTAGACGCGCGAAAAATGACTTTTCTGAGTTTTCTCTTTTAATATATGGGTTATGCTAATGAGTGCCCTTAGGGCACTTGTTAACAATCCATTTTAGGAAAATTTTGACATCACTTTTATGGGAAATGAAAAAAAACTGTCAAAACGTTAATTTTTTTTTTCCCATAAAAACTTTCTTTAACTGGATTCTTAACCAGTGTCTTAAGGGTACTCGTTAGCATTTCCTTTAATATATATATACGTGTCAGAATTTTAAGTGTGTTTTTTTCCGAATGTGGCAATACGTCCTTAATTGCAGGAAAAAGCTTCTGCTTTTATATATAGTATATATAATATATATTATATATATATATATATATATATATATATATTAGAGTAATATTACTGTGGGGCCCAACAATATATGGGCCAGGCCCACTTGTTCACGGGAAGCTTTAAGGCCCAAGCCGAAGAAGGTGGTAGTCCAAGCTCATTAGTGTAAAGCACAAATGGGCCCAGAGAGGCAGCCGAGGACGGTGCAGCCCTCGGCTGGTCCAAAGCTCCACCAAGAAAAGGGGCAAAAGCGGCATAGGGACAATCTTAAAAGAAAATCTGAAATATCTAGGAAAGGCTGCCCTTACTGCCTTTCCCAGACTGAGTTTTGCACCTAACAGAGCCGCGTTCTTTAGCTTTATCAACTACTCCCAACGACTTGGGACTGGGACAGATGGGACAAGTATCAGTCTTGGAAAGGTCGACCCTACACGTGGACGAAGGAAATTGAACACATGCTAGTATAAAAGAAGAAAGATGTAACCTAAGGAAAGGGGGGCTCCAGTCCCACTAGAAAAAGGAGGGTTCCTGAGGTGAATACACCTGAGCCATGTATGAACACCTTAACAAAAGCCACCGTCGGGTAAACACGACTTAGTCTTTCGATCCCACTCTCTACAAATGATATTGTATGGGCCCATTCACGTCCTGACCCAACTACAATTTTGGTTCGTTTTGGAACGTGACCCTACAATTACAATCACAAATTATTTTACAACATTTTTACAAAAAATTGATGTGATAAACTCTTTATTAGTTTTTATTTAAACTCACCATTAATATTACTTTTTCATTTACTAATAATTACTCATCACATTAACAGTTTATAAATATTTTTATAAAATATTTTGTATCTCTAGTATTATTCAAGAATCTACTTCCTAAAATTTGTTGTGGCATAGGATTGGAACAATGTTGGTTACTCCTTTAAAACTTTGATAACAAGTGTAATCAAAATCCTTACACTATTTATGTTTTTAATCTTTTGAAAAAGAAAATCCGGTCCCCACGCGCTTTTACAGCGAAAACCAATGTCTTTCTTTCTTTCTTCTCCGAGTGAAAACACTGATTATATATAGTGAGAGACACAATACTCCACTTCACTTCCTCAAACCTCTCTCTGTTTCGAGCTAGGCCTATTCAAAGCTTTGTGGCATCTCCATCTGAGGTAAAATTATGACCGTTGGATTATCTCTTTTGATTTCCTTTTCTCGATCTGGAAAAATTTTCGTTTCTTTGGTTACTGAGAAAATATTTTAACCAAAAACAAATCTTAAGCTTTGAAACTTTTCTTTTCTTATTATTATTTTCATTGCTCTCGCGTTTTCTCTTCTTCTGAACCGATCTAATATTAGAAATCATTCTTTCTTAATTTCTTCATTAGTCAATACTTAAACGTAAAGCTGTCCAAGCTTTCATTTATTCTTAAACAAGGTAGGGTCCACACGAAATGATCAAAAAAGGGTTTTGAAAACAGAAATAGTAATTATGGTTTTGATGTTTGATTGATTACTTTCTTTTATTAATCCTAGAATTGGAAGCATACAAAGATGGACCCTTTTATTAGATGATGGATTGGATAGTGCCAACGTAGTCAGATTTGAATGCTTTATTATTATTATTATTATTATTATTATTATTATTACTATGTGGTTATTATGATTGACTGTTTACTTATTAATTCCAGATTTGTATGTATGTTTTTAGGCCAAAATGGCACAATAGCACTGTTTACCAAAATATATATCAATCTACCATCGTTTTGGAAATATGTAGGGATCTTCACTTTTTGGGTACTTGAGTTCCATGAACTCAAGTTCTATCTAAAAATTTTGAAATTTTTTTATGGTTATTTTCCAGCAAATTTGAAGGTTATTTTTTCAAAGAACTCGAGTTTATGGAACTTGAGTTACACGGCAAACTCAAGTTTCAAAAATGTGGTAGATCCCTACATATTTCCATAACAGTGGTAAATTAATATATATTTTGGTAAACAGCAGTATTTGGCCATTTTGGCCTATGTTTTTATGTGGACTACGTTTTTGGACTACACATTTCCCAATGTTGTCGGCATGAATGAATGAATGAATGATGAACCCCCCAATAAGCATGTTTGGTCGAAATATGAGAAAGTAATTCTTTTTGTAACAGATGTACAATCCAATGTGTGAATATCCATGTGGAAAGTTTGTGGTACCAATTTGTCCAAATGTTATAAGATTGACTTACATACAATTCACTTATTTGTTATTACATGGGATGACTTAGTAATTAGTATACCTGTTACAAAAGATTTTTTTTTTCCCCTTTTTGGAGAATATTGCATACCCTTTGATTTGTAGTGATGTAATGATTTTATATCATATAAATAGTGATTTTAGGTTTCATTTGTTGTGGCTTAATCTTCAGTTTGTTTTCTAAGACAAGTTAGATACTACCTTTTTTTTTTTTTTTTGATAATTCGATAGTTGGGAGTAGAGATATTTGAATCCTGAATATCTTTGTTGGAAAACAGAAGGAGTTGTCAGTTGATCGACAAGACTCTTTATAATAGTCAGATACAACTTTTAAAAACCCTTGTTTAGGTACAACTTAGTTTTAACTTTGTAATAAATCAAATAAAGCTATGAATTTATATAGTATTAAATGGAAACTTAGTCTAGCATTGTTAAGAATTGAGAATGAGTTTGAATTATATAAAAAGTGCTAATTACTACTCGTATTTCTTCTGAGATCTGCTTGAGTTTTGCATGTATCTCCATCCTCTACTCTTTGATACTTACTTAAACAAATAGAAAAGTATTTCTTTTTAAAAAAATCTAATGCCAAATGTGTGTATGAAATGATAATATACCTTACAATCTTAATTCCTACACTTTCTATGTTATGAAGATATGAAGTGTCTAGTGCATAAGGTTTCAAGATTCGAGTTGAGCCTCGCATAGGTCTCCTGTGGGATCGACACTTGGGAGATCTCAACATTACATTATAGGGGATACAGTAGAGGAAAATGTTAGGGGTGCTACAAGTGTTACTATAATTTTGGTATAAACTGTTTGTTTGATGCACAAAGCACATAATTGGTGGGTTACAATTGGCAACATCAGTTTGTTTCAAACTTGTAGTAAAGTTTGTAGCACACCTAGCATTACTTGTGTAGAAATATGTATTATTCTAGTTATCGTACTTAAATGTCTGCCAAGATAAGTTTCCTCTTGAAACTAATGGAATGGATCACCATAAGTGGGGAGGTGGTTGGGTGAATAATAAGCTAAGAAACTATGAATGTGTGAAGTTATTTTCCCCACGTTTAGGGATTTGTGTCTATTTTGTGTGTTTGCATTAATTAGACTTTTAAGTATTGGTTATTTGCCTCACTTTGGAAACTAATCAGGAGCTGGAGAAATTAAAATATAAGGTAAGTTTCGATGCACTATTTTTTGCAATTTCTTACTTGGTTCCACACTAGAAATCATCTTTATCATTTATTTGAAGAAACACATTAAGTTTGTTATACACGTTCTGTGATTCTTTTAAATTAGATATATACACACACACACACAAAGTAATTGAGTGAAGTGTTGTCCCTACTTTATGTGATTTGCTGCTGGAATCTTTTGGGTGATATTCTTGAGGTGTTGTCTTAGAATTTCAACCTTTCCCGTTTTCTGCCTTACCCTCATGCTTATTTCAAGGCTTTCTATCTTTTGGATGATATTCATTGTGTTTGATCAGATTGGATTAGATATGTCTTTCTTCACTCCTGCTAGGTCATTGGTCTTCTTTATGAAAGGAGATACCATGGCATGTTAATCTTGTTACTTTTTTCTTGTTTTTCATAACATTTGTACATCTGTTTTTGATTTTGTCTCTCTAATTGTTTTAATAAGAGGTTCTTTTGTTCTGTTTCTCATCTCTAAATTATCCTCTTGTTGGTCCATAGTATCAAATTTATGAATTTGAAAATAACTTAATTAGCCAAACTCAATTTAATAAATAATATATCAATATTCTTGTCATTACATTCCTTTCTAAGCAAAATGTATTAGTGATCATCATAATTTTTTAGATGTATGCATTTACTAGAAGTTAGAGAGTGGATGTTAGGTGAGAAAACCACTTGGTATAGTTTTCTCATGTGAGTCTGAGATCAATGACTGTGATAGTATGGCAGTTTAAACCAAAATGATGCTACCCAAAAATTAAAAGACAGAAAAGTAAAGATAGCAACCTACAAGTCAGCAACTAGGTTTACTTGGATTCAACACCAAGCAAGAGAAAACCTATACGAGTTAGTACCTAGGGTTGGTTGGAGTTTGTACCAGACCATTGAAAGAATTCAAAGAAATCTAATATCAATTAAACTGTTTCTTTCAAAACTGGATCCATGGGTTCTTAGATAGAGTTATAAAACTTTGCTTACAAAAAAAAAGATCCTAAACTCCTAAACTAAATAGGAAAAGGATATAACAAAATACATAAAAAGAAATCCTATTAATTAAACAATTGGGCTTAGTAGGTCTTTAGCCCCAATTGTTATCGGGCTCCATCCATAACTACAAGTTTGACTGTGTTCTTTTGATGTCTAAGCCCACAGGCCTGAATTATTGGAGGCCCATATCTTGTGCCTTTACCATAGTGTGTAGTGATTTGTTTGGGTTGAGGGTGCTACTAGGAACGAAGAGTGGCCAATAAGAAGTTTTTTTGAGAAAATGAGTGGACACATGGTTGCTCTTAATTCAGCATTACACATGACCATAGAGCAAAACTGTGGGCAAGATTTGTGTTGCTCATTTGAAATGATAGGGATAAGGTTTCTGTGTGAATGTGTGCCTGTGCATTCTTGGTTTCCAAATCTGAATGGAAGTGTAATGTTTCGTTGTATTGTATTCTTTGGTATTCAAATTTCAAACAAATTACACATTTGCTTGTGTATGTGTCTCTGTATTCTTGCTGTTTGAATCTAAATTGAAGTGTAAGTACTGAATAGCTTTAATAAGAATTTGAGAACGTCATGGATAGTTTGCAGAATCCTTTTGTTACACAGTTTTTCTTGAAAACTGAATTGGGTGTATTTTTCAAACACTAAAATATATATGATGTTTGTCCTAACCTGAAGGTGTTAAGGACCAATGGCCTTGGTTACAACTGCTGAAGTTTGTGATGCAAATCCACAGCTAATTGTGAGTGGTGAGCTTCGGGCACTCCAGCCAAATTTTCAAATATATGGACGTCGCCAGGTCTTCTCTGGACCAATAGTTACCCTCAAGGTATTTGAAGACAATGTTTTGGTTCGTGAGTTTCTTGAGGAGAAGGGTAATGGCCGAGTTCTTGTTGTAGATGGGGGGGGAAGTTTGCGGTGTGCAATATTGGGGGGCAATCCTGTTGTACAAGCTCAGAATAATGGATGGGCCGGGATAGTTGTCAATGGCTGTGTAAGGGATGTTGATGAGATTAATGGTTGTGACATTGGGGTGAGGGCTCTGGCCTCCCATCCAATGAAAGCCAATAAGAAAGGTATAGGAGAGAAGCATGTTCCAATTACCATTGCTGGGACAAGGATCTCTGATGGGGAATGGCTTTATGCAGACACTGATGGAATTTTGATTTCCCAAACTGAGTTATCTGTCTAAGAAGTAATCTCTTTAAAAGATAGTAAGTGCTGGATTATATATCTGTTAGGTAAGTTCTGTTGTATCGCATGCTTCTGTAATTCTGTTCTTGAGTTCATTTCTGTACTTCTGACAAAACTGTACTGTACCCAACCAACTTTAAATTATGTTGATGTACTTGTCCATTTTTAATCTTCAGTGTCTTAAATTTTCATTTTCAGTCATCGGGTTCTATGCAAATGAGAACATAGATAACTTCAAAAACATGTCTCCTTTAACAATCGTTTGGTGATACTCTATGCTATGTCCTTTTACTTATAAATATTCTAGCTTTAGAGTTCATTTTAACATTTTGTTTATTGTTCCCTGGAGAGGCAGATGGCATTGCATATCTTGACTGTCTTTTGGTTAAAATTGATTTGTGTTTTTCTATACTTACTGTTCCATGTGACATTAAGTTAAAACTGAGGTAAATTAATTGAGCCGCCGCGGGAAAAGCAAATTGTATGACAGAAGGTGGACTTTGTGTTTGGGATAGAGGATGGACTTGCAGTGTGTTGATATGAACCGTTGCTGATGGATAAATATTGAAAAAAAAAGCAAGCTGCTTGCAAGGAGTTCATTAGTTACCTAAACATTATTGTCTTATTGTAGATGTTTGGATCTTCCTTGATTATACAGTACTAGTTTTTGTAAGAAGGTTGTATTTGGAAATTGGAAATCATAATGGTTGCCTATTGTGTACTATCCTTTGAGGAATCACTGCTTAATTATTTCATTGGATAATTTGTCTACATTTTCGGGAATGGAAATGATGAATTCTATTTGAACGTCTAAATTTGCTTTAGTTGTTGTTGGACCCTATGCTTCCAAATTTGAAAAACAATCCTCTTTATTTTCCCTTAAATTGCCATATTTTAGAAGTTTAGACAAATTATCCACCCATAAAGGAGGCCTGGCAATTGACAGAAAAATGCCTTTGTGGTTTGACCTTATACTCCCCTTTTAAGAGGTTTCTTAAAGCATATTTTAAAGTACGAATGAATATTAATGACGTTGCACCACTTTCCAATCTGGACTTCGTTTGCTTGCCCCCTTCTTTTTTTTCTCTCTATATTTACAAAGTAATGCTCTAGACAAATTATTTTACAACATTTTTATAAATTATTAATGTGGTAAATTTTTACTAATTCTAATATGGATTCATTACTAACATTACATTTTTACTTAAAATAACTATTTGGAAAATACTAAAACCACATTAATAGTTTGTAAAAATGTTGTAAAATAGTTTGTGTCTATAGTATTATTCATATTTATATGTGCGTAAGTATAATTGTCAGCATATCTCACAAGGAGACAAGGTTTCTCTCCAAATTTATTTAGAGAGAAATTCTTCAAACTCTCCTTAAATCTTTTATTTATTGGGTGTGAAATTTGAAAATCTAACAATTGAATTGCATATTCTTTATGTTGTTAACACATGTTAAATTTCGTTTAAATTGGATTTTATTTACTATCCGACCAATAAACTTATTTTTTATGCATAATTTTATACTACAAAAATTTGAAATTTGAACATTTGATTGATGACATAACTATTGATTTTTGATCTAATTGGAATTTTGTAAGCATAAATGATATAATAAAAAACATGGAATCCAATGGTTACATTTTTAAAATTCACATCTAACAAAAACATATACGAGGAGTTTGAAGGGTTTCTTACCAAATTATTTTGGAGAGTAACCTTCTCCATTAATTAGCCAGACAATAAGCATTTTTTTATTCATTGTATGTACCCAGTTGCCCATTATGTAAGAAATTGTATCTAAAGTCTTTCCACCCAAGGAATGTTGAAATTAAATAAGGACAAAATTTAGCTATAAAATTTATTGTAGCCAAATACTACAACTTCTTTTCAAAAAATTAACATTACTAAATATTTTGAAAATCAAACTGTTAGATTGTATGTTCTTTACGTTCTTAGACCTGTCAAATTTTGTTCCAATTAGATATTATTTATTATATAATCTATAATTTTATATTTTATGCATAGTTTTAGCATAAAATATATAATATTTTATTCTATAATTTTATATTTTGGCAAGCATGGAGGGTATAAGAAGAAAATATAATCCAATGGTGGATTTGTCAAAATTCACTTCCAACCAAAAGATATTGAGTAAAGTTGTAACCTAACCTTAGGTTACAACCAATTTTGTAGCTAAAATTTGTCCGTTAAATAATACAAATCAATTGGTAGAACCTATTGTTCATAGATGAAATTATAGTATAATCTTCCGCATCTTCCAAGTGAACTCAACAATTCACATGAGAGATCACAATAAATAAATAGTTGTTGAAACTATGGATCAGAAACACTTTTCAAGCTTTAAAGAGGAGGGGAATTCCAATTGCTGCCCTCTGCCGCTTTTGTGACTGTGATGAGTAGTCTGCTAGCCATCTTTTCCTTCATTGCCATTTTGCTAGAGCTTGTTGGTATGGATCAGCTCTAGCCCTGCATACTTCCTCCCTTGGTCCTATAGCTGTTCAGCAGTGGATCATCAATTCCATTATTAGACATAAGAGTTTGGATGAGAGTGGCACGAAAAATTTGCAGCTGATATTCATCACCCTCTGGGCTATTTGGAATCATAGAAACCGCGTGATTCATGAGGGAGTTACTCCTGATCCAATGTATGTCATTTTAACCACTCAAAATCTGTTTTGCAGGTACCAAGAGATCTTTCAAAATCATCACAGCACTGATCATAGGATATCTAGGCAGAAAATTATGGCTCAAGGTCTTCATGGGCAGTGGAGCATCATCCTCAAGATTTCTGGTGTCAGGCAGAGAAGAAAGAAGAGAGCTGCTTTTGCTTATGAGACTAGGACCAGGCAGGGTGTAGTGGTGTTCTACGGGTGCAGCAGCAGTGCAGCTAGATCAGTCCCAGGTGTTTTGCTTGAAGGCCTTAGAGAAGCAGCTGTAATAGCTTCTAGGCTTCAGTTCAACCAGATTTTGGTTTTGAGCAATTGTAATTTTTTGGTTCAGTTGTTTAATTCAGGCCAAGCTCCGGATTGGGAAGGAAAAACCTTCTTTGCTGATTTAGAGTCCTTAAAGCAGCGGGGTTTGTGCTTTTCCTTCCGTTGGATCCCTGCTTTTGTGCTTGTTAATGTACATAATATGGCTGTTATGGCCTCCAGTGCTCCCTTGCACTACCAATGGCCTCAGCACCTAACTTTGTAATGCTCTGTTTTCTGGTTGTTTTATAAAAAATAAAAAATAAAAAGGATCAGAAACACTTAGACATGATCTAAGTTTATAAGCACTCTTGAGCCATCTCCCATTGCAATGTCTTTAAGCGAAACAAAGCTTGAAGCATGAGCAGTTGCTTTAACATGTGTCAATAATATCCCATTAGGGTTCAACAATCTGAAGCTTTCTTGAGCAATATTGTAAATGACTGGACAACCTACGCAATCCAAGATAACTTCCCCATTTTTCAAAAAACATATAACTTGAACACTCTCAGGGTTCCACCAATGTTCCCATGGACTTGGGGATTTAATCACAAGCTGTTTGGTCCAAGACTCTTTAACACCATATTCCTTCATCACCCAAATTTCAATATCCCAATCAGAAGCATACATACCAATTGAACTCAAAGAAAGGCAGTCTCCAAATATCCCAAGATTTGACCTTTTAAAACTGGCATAATATACCCTAGATGAAGGTAGTGGAATTGCTCGGAATTGCTCATTTTCAAGATCAAAAGAACGAATAAGCACTGAGCCATTAGGAAGTTTAACAAGCCAGTGAAGAGCTCCATCCACAAAAGTCCCAAACAAACTCCTATGGCGAGCAGGTGGAACATGTTCAATTCTTCTCCAACCACCACTTCCTAGTGTATAAATCTCTACAAAGTCTGAATATTTAACCACTTTGTACTGCTTAGTCTTGGGGCTAAATCCAAACCCAGATACAAATTGACCATCTGGCTTTGTTTCACCATTTGGCAGGGTCAAATAATCACCAGTTATAGGATTTGATATGTATATGGGATTAGCCATCCTAATATCACAAGAGCAAATCAACCCATTACATGAATTCACTAGAGTAGATTCAAGGTATGTGAAATGGTTCAACTTGGCAATTATAGAAGTGGGTCCTTGTTCTTGAGGCTCAAGCAAGTAAAGCCCACCAGAATTGCCATGAGGGAATAAGCTAGATTGAAGCACAACACCAGTGGGTGTGATACCATGGTGTAGTTTGGCAAAACTAGGATCTAAGAGTAGGTCACGCCAAGACTTGCATACATACCTGCATCGTATTAAGGCTTCAATAGGGAGCTTGAGCAAGATTTCCAATGTGACATGCCACGGCAATTCTGAGAAATAGCATCGGTCAGTGGTGGTTGTGATGGATTCTTTGTTTTCTTCGTCAAGAACAACTTTGTCTGCTTTGATGCTGTAGTTCTTGCTTTCCATGGAGTTAGGTGCTCCTTGCTTCTTCTTTTTTTGGTTAGTAGGTGCTCGTTTTCTGTTGGCGGCAATTAGACAATGAATGAATGGCATAGAATAGAAAGCTAGAACAAATACCAAATGAAAATAATAAGTGTTCAGAATATTCTATTACCAAATGCCAAATGTGTGGCAATTGAGTTCTCTTCAATTTTCCTTTTAAAAAAATAAAATTATATAGTAAGTCAATTATTAATAGGCCTTGTTATAATATTTGGGAAATGTTGAAGAATGCTCTAAGTGCATTGGTCTAGGAACTAATAGGGATATTTTCGTCCAAAAAAGTCATCAGTTCACTTTGACCCGTTAGGATAGATGCCTCCTCCAATGGGACCTACCATCCACAAACCCGTCGGTAAATTCCTTATTCAATATCCTCAATGTCCCGATGGGTTAGAGGTTCACCTTCCCCAAAGACCCATCGTGTATCTTGGATATGTGCCCGACGGGCGATTCATGCCTTGTCCTCTACTTGCATAGCAATGGGCGGATAATCAGACTGATGGGTGGGTGATCATGCTGACAGTTGAGTATACTAGGTCCCAAAAGCCTTTACGTGTTCTACACTCATGTGACCCTACATGGAAATAACTTACAGACCTTGACTAAAGACCATACTACACGTTCTTATCTTCCCCGTATGGGAAGAGAAGTCCTAAGATCTCAGAGCTTTAACTCCAAGTTTTCTCTACAAGAAAAACTCCTAAATTTAAGGGATCTTGGTCAACTCTACACCACTATATAAGCACCCAACCTCCTCTTCCTTAAGGTGCATGAAAATTCCTAGCTCTCACACTATTGAGTTCTTGGAGATTTTCCTATCTCTGACTTAACCTGTGGAGGGTCTTTGGCCTGCACTCCTACCGATAATCTCTTTTGGTTCTTCATTTTCTTATTCTTCAGGTACCTTCATTGGTGCGCATGGATGATTAACTCACTGATGATTTTGTGCATCATCAGATGGCATCGTCTGTGGAAAATGAGTGATTAGTCATATTACTGCTTCTAAGACAAAGAGTTGCATGGTCCAGACACGTTCAATGGCCACCATCAACCAGGAGATCGAAACCCCCCCCCCCCCCTAACGCTTTGGAAAGACAAGTACAAACCCTCACCATGGCAATTAAGCGGCTCACCCAATGTAATCAGGACTTAGAGCAACAATTGAACCAAAGGAATGAACGACGTCCTAACAACCAATGTGACGAATAGGACAATGATGAGCGCAACGATAGCCATGAATGGGAGACTGCCAAGAAAGGGAAGATCAAGAAGAAAGCAACGTCACCAGCAAGTAGGACCGACAGGACATGCAAATGGTGAAAGAGAAGATGGATATGATGATGAACACCATGAGAGGGCAAGGGTCCACCAACCTGGATGAACTAGTCCATCAGACTGATTCATCCTTCACTGTGCAGGTCACCTCTTTCCCCCTTCTAGCCAAGTTTTAGATGTTGCAAGTAGAAGTGCATGACGGATTAAAGGACTCACTTGACCATCCAGAGTCATTCAAAACCCTTATGCATCTGCAAGAGGTTTCAGATGAAATCATGTGCAGAGCATTCTCCACCACGTTGAAAGGACTGGCTAGAGTACAGTTAGGCAAGATAGCCCCTAACATTGTCTTAACTTTCAAGGAGTAGAGTGGACATTTTGTCACACACTTCATTGGCGGGCAGAGATACAAGAGGTCTTTAGCGAGCCTACTAAACATCAAGCAACGGTAGGCAAGAGCTTAAGGTCGTATGTGACTTAGTTCAACAAGGAGGCTTTGTTGATTGACAAAGCTAGCGACAAGGTTTTGGTTATGGCTTTCACCAATGGAATTCAATCCGGGGAATTCCTTTTCTCCATCTACTAAAATGACCCAAAGACCATGGCTAACATGTTATACAGAGCTACGAAGTACATTGAGGACGCCATGATAGCCCGAGGGGGCAGGCTGAAGAAAAGGGAGAAGCAGGATAACCTTCGATCGAATAGAAGAAGAAAGTCAGCCCAGACGAATGACTGAAGGGACAAAAAAAGGTCGAGGCCTCTACCTAGTAGGATTGCCAACTTCACTCCACTGAACACAATCTTGACCAAGTCCTTATGCAGATAAGGGATGACCTAGAACTAGCATGACCAGACAAGCTAAAGGGTGATCCTTACAAGAGACCGAGGAACAAGTATTGTTGTTTCCATAGGGACCACAAGCATGACACTGCTGAGTACTACAACTTGAAGCAACAGATAGAAGCTTTATTAAGCAAAGGAAGCTACAATGGTTTGTTGGGAGAGAAAAAGCCTTAGAAAACCCGCCAAGGGATTTAGAGCCCAATCGACGGGCTAAAGAGCAACCAAGAGCTCCATTCGGAGAAATAGGGGTGATTGTAGGAGGAAACACGATGGCTGGCTCCTCTAGGAAAGTAAGGAAAACATACATATGGATGGTGCAAAGTGTCCAAATCACCAACTGTCTACCCAAGCTGACAAGGGTTGACGACCCAATTATTAGCTTCACTAAAGAAGATGCCTGATGATTCCACCACCCTCATGACAATGCTCTAGTCATCAACCTACTAATTACTAATTTCAATACCTGACAGGTCTTAGTGGACAATTGAAGCTCAGCGGACATCCTATACTATCCTTCCTTCTAGAAAATGAGGATTGACAATAGCAGCTTCTATCATCAAACACACCTCTCATAAGGTTCAGCAGTACCAAAGTCTTCCATGTTAGGTCCATTACTAGTCACTATTGGGACCTACCTTCAACAGCTCACCAAAGACATCACATTTTTGGTTGTCGATTGTTCTTTGGCCTACAATGCCATTATTGGACAGCCAAGTCTTAACGCAGGGAGAGCAGTCACCTCTACTTACCACCTGCTAGTTAAGTTCCTGGCGGAATATGGAATAGAGGAGGCACGTGGGGACTAGATGGCAGCTTACAAATGCTATGTAGCCATGTTGTATATGGATGATCATTTGTAGACTTTGAACATTGAAGAATGATGGGTGATGGTAGAATCGATGGAAGCCTTGGAGGACGTATCCCTTGATGGTGACAGTTCGGACTGAATTACCTGTATTGGCACACAGGCCAGCCCCTTGATCTGTGAGGAGCTCACCTTCTTCCTAAGGGATAATCAGGAGATTTTTCTTGGAGTCGTAAGGACATGCCAGGAATTGATCTGAGTATTATGGTCCATCAACTTAATGTCTCTCCATCCTTCCCTCCTGTTTGGCAGAAGAAAAGAGTCTTCGCCCAAAAAAGAGACAAAGCCATAGCAGAGGAGGTTCCAATGTGGCAATGGTTAAAAAGGCCAATGGCAAGTAGAGGATGTGCGTAGACTTCACCAATCTAAATAGGGTGTGCCTAAAGGTTAGCTACCCACCCTTTAGATCGACCTCCTCGTAGACTTGACGACTGGGCACCAGCTATTAAGTTTCATGGATGCTTTCTTCGGCTACAATTAGATAAAGTTAGATGAGTTTGGTCAGGAGAAGACTTCGTTCGTTACAAGCCAAGGGCTTTTTTGCTATAAAGTCATGCCATTTGGGCTGAAGAATGTTGGAGTGACCTACCAAAGACTTGTGAATAAGATGTTCACCCAGTAGATGGGTGAAATGTGGAAGTGTATGTAGATGACATTTTAGTAAAAAGGAAGAAGTAAGAACACCACCTGGACGACCTTCGGGAGACATTGGAGACCTTTCATCTCTATAACATGAAGCGTAACCCCAGTAAGTGTGTTTTTGGGGTATCGTTAGGAAAGTTTCTTGGCTTCATGGTGTCCCAACGAGGCATCAAGGCCAACCCCAAAAAAAATTCAGGCCATACTAGAGATGGCGCCTTCAAAAGAATGTCAAAAGGTGTAGAGTTTGAACGGAAGGGTTGCAGCCCTCAACAGGTTCATCTCCCGAGCAACAGACAAGTGCTTACCATTCTTCAAAACGTTGAAGAAGTCTTTTGAGTGGAACGATGAATGCCAGAGAGCCTATGCGGAGCTGAAGGCATACCTTATGTCCCCACCACTGCTCAGTCCATCCAAGCCCGATGAAGAGGTCTCCCTCTACCTAGTCGTATCCCTCACGATCGTTAGCTTAACTCTCATTAGAGAAGTGGACCACGTGTAGTTGCTCATCTACTACACTAGCCAAGCACTTAGGGGTGCAGAAGAGAGGTATACCCTTATGGAAAAGTTAGCCTTTGCTTTAATTACGGCTACTCGCAAACTCCAGCCATATTTCCAAGCACACACCATAGTGGTCTAGACGGACAAACCTCTAAGGAAGATGACGAACAATCTAGATGCTACTGGACGATTGGTCTTAAGGGCGATAGTGCTGAGTGAGTTCAACGTCCAGTACCGTCTGAGGACCACAATTAAATCCCAGGCTTTAGCTGACTTTGTTGCTTAGTTTACACCAAAGGAGAATGAAGGCTAGAGGGTAGTGCCATGGATGGTATAGACGAACGGGTCATCCAATCGGCATGCTGGAGGAATCAGAGTTGTCCTACGATCTCCAAAGGGGACCAAATAGAGTGTATGGTCCGCCTCTAATTCCCAACTACCAATAACGAGGCCGAGTATAAAGCCTTACTAACGAGCCTTGACTTGGCTAAAGTAGCAGGGGCCCTGTAATCATACGTAGTAATTCCCAAGTCATCGTCGGGCATGTCAATGGAGACTACGAGGCTAAAGGTAAATAGATGAAGAAGTACCTAAGCCTAGTCAAGAAATGAATGAATCAAGATTTTGCGGTGGAACTTGTGCAGATCCCAAGGGAGGAAAATGAGCACGCTGACCGTCTGGCCAAGGCAGCATCCGTGAAACATATAACCATTAGAAGTTAGGTACTATCCTCCATCCAATATTCACTTGCCATTAAGGAAATAGATATATGGGTAATCCCGACGGGGGCCAATTGGACAACTCCAATCATCTCTTACCTAAAAAATGGAACACTTCTCGAAGACCACAAAGCTTTCCAAAGGTTAAAGGTGAAAGCGTTGCGCTTTGTGTTAATAGGAGATATTCTTTACAATAGAGGTTTCTCCTGCCCATATCTAAGATGCCTAGTCCCCGACGAAGTTGACTACATTATGAGAGAAGTCCACGAAGGAGTATGTGGGAACCATTCGGGGGTGTGGTCACTAGTTCACAAGCTCATACGAGTAGGATATTATTGGCCCATCATACAGAAGGACACCCAATCCTATGTAAAAGCATGTGACAAGTGCCAACGATTTACCAACACTATATGGCAACCATCAGAATAGCTTACTCCAATGAAGGCCCCATGGCCTTTCAACCAATAAGGACTCAACATTATGGGACCTTTCCTTATGGCGATACGGTAGCACAAGTTCCTTATCTTGGGAGTCGATTACTTTACCAAATGGGTTGAAGTGGAACCTTTAGCCATCATCACTGAGAAGAACATTTGAAACTTCGTCTGAAAAAGCATTGTTTATTGCTTCAAGATCTCTAGGTTCCTTGTCTATAACAACAGAAATTAATTTGATAATGATGCATTCAGAGACTTTTGCTAGCAGCTGGGAATCAAGAACCACTACTCTTCACCTGCCCACCCACAAGCCAATGAATAAGTTGAGGTTACAAACTAATCTTTTCTCAAAATAATCAAGACTTGGCTTGAGGGGGAAAAGGGGATATGGTTAGACGAACTACCAAGCGTCTTATAGGCATACAAGACGACGGCATGAACATCCACAGGTGAGACACCATTTCGCCTTGCATTTGGAAGTGAGGCTGTCATTTCCGCAGAAGTAGGGCTAGCAAGCTAGAGGATAGCTCATCATGATGAAGGGAGGAATGAAGAAGGAATACGCCTACACTTGGATTTACTAGATGAAGTTAGGGCTACGGTTGAACAACGGATGGCTCGCTACCAAGACCTTATGGCTGAGCACTACAATATCAAGGTCAAGCCTCGGCATTTCAATGTTGGAGACCTTGTCCTAAGGAAGCTGACAACGGCTACTAAAGATGCTATACAAGGCAAGCTATGCCCCAATTGGGAAGGACCCTACAAGATCATTGACTACTACAAGAGAGGTAACTACCACCTAGAGACGCTCGACGGACAAAGACTACATCACCCTTGGAACGCCGAGCACCTGAGGAGATACTGCCAGTAATGCGCAAACTACAAAACTATGTTATAGCTTTTCCGTTAAATTTTGTTAAGTTGAACTATTAAGTTTTCTAGTTGTTCAATTTTTGTTAAACTCTAGAGGCCCGTTAAACCATTTATCTACATTTTTCATTTGGATTATTTTTAAGAGAAATTGTTCCTAAAGAGTTATTTATCTATAACAAGGAAAAGCTTAAAAATTCTAAAGTCCTACCTACGGGGTGGATTGATGACTAAGGACACCGATGGGTGCTTGGTCACTCAAAAAATTATGAGTCCTACCTACGGGGTGGACCGATGACTAAGGACACTGAGGGGTGCCTAGTCACTTACAAAAAATTCTAAGTCCTACCTATGGGGTGGGTCAATAACTAAGGACACCAACAGTTGCCTGGTCGCTTACAAAAATTCTAAGTCCTACTTATAGGGTGGACCGACGACTTAGGACATCGATGTGTGTCTGGTCACTTACAAAAAATTCTAAGTCCTACCTATGGGGTGGACCAATGACTAAAGACACCGACGGGTGCCTGATCACTCAAAAAAAAAATTCTAAGTCCTAACTGCGGGGTGGACCGATGACCAAAAGTATCGATGGGCACCCTGTCACTTATGAGAAAATGTAAGTCCTACCTTTGTCTAGCCTAAAGACCAAAGGTGTTGATAGATGGACGAACCAACATACCGATGGACGCCTAGTCCATTGCTAAAATAAAAGTCCTCTTATTAGGCTACAGTCTTAGTAACCAATGGGTACAAACACTTAACATTTTTGTTGTGAAAGCATTCTTATCAAAGTGGAACATTCAAAACCGATGGATGCATCAAACACCCACAATATATATCAAAGAAATATGGATAAAAAATGAAAATTAGCATAAACATATGGAAATTATGTTCAAACCTGAAGAGGGCATAAATACTGCTTGTGCCAAAACAAGGCACCCATATTGTTTTCAAATTACATAAAAAAAGAAAGGAAAGAAAGAAAAATGAAGACTTTAAACCTGAGGGTCATTGGTAGGCTCAACTGTCTACCGCTGATTCCTTCTCTTCTAGTCCGTCAGCTCACTTGTCATCTGGCTCGACGACTTCCATCTCTTCAAGGTTAGCCTCCTCCTCGTCGAGTACATCGCCACCAGCAGGGGTCATTGGTACTGAAGCATTTATCTAGACTTGGGAAAAATCCAAGCTGGGGAAAAGAAGGAGGGCCTGCTTATGACAATCCTTGAAGCTGTCACTATATTAGATCCCCATCTTGTCATAGTAGGCTTGGGACGTTTGGAACTTTATGATAGCCTCGGCCTTGACCTTGTCCACATGCTCACAGAGAGTAGTTAACTCGGTCTTCAGGTTGGAATTTTCCTTTGTTGGCTCTTCAACTTGACGAGCGCTCTCCTGCAATTGGGTCACCTTAGCCTTTTGTTCATTAATCTCGGCATTCAGGAGATGGACAACCTCTTTATATTTCTTCATACTTTCCTTGTTGAGCTCTCAAATGCTTGACTAACACCTCCTTGGTAGCACACCTAATTTGTAGGGCCCTCATCCTCACTAAGCCTTGGAAACAGACGGGCAAAAAGTTATGAGCTGATAATGATTTGTAGGGCCAAGTAGATAAGAAGCAAATGAAGAAAACTACAACTCACCCTCATCATATCAAAACGGCTAGAATCACCCAGGGCCTTAGTTTCGTGCTCTGAGCACTCGTTGAGATTAGCGTCCTGGACAAGTGAGCGAGCTATGTCCACTGCAAACTCCTCTCTCCTCACCAATAAGGGGATAGAGGGGTGGATGGGAGTACCCTAAGATGTCATCAAACCTTTGCCCACACCGTGACGAGGAAGCTCGGGCATATATTGGACAATCTCTACCTAATCCAGACGGTCAGTAGGGCCTTAGGGATTTTTGTTGGACTAGCCTTTATCCATCGGTTGCTTCCTTTTTTGTCCATTCTTCACAGAAGGGACCGACGACCCTCTTGATTTTGCACGGAGAGCAACAACCTTCCTAATCTCAATCTGCTTATTCTTCTCAGCCTCCAATTCTGAAACCAATGTACCAACGAGAAAAGGAGTTAGGCTTCTAAAAATATTTTTTAGTAAGAAACTGATGAATGAAAACACTTACAAATTTGGGAAAAAGAATCGAGTTGTCAGGGCTTTGGGAGTTTGAATGGGCCCGCCACAGAAAGTGTGGAGAGTGTCTAAGGTGATGAGTGTCTTCCAAGATCTTTTTTTCAAAAGGAATGACTAGCACCCAGTTGAGGAAGTCTTTTTGTTCCTAGGTAATCGTTGGGCACGCTTAGGCTAAAAGATAAAACAAGACAAGTTAGTTTAACAATACTATAAACAAAACTGATGGTTAAGGTAACATGTAACTGGCGACTCACCAGACTTTTCCAAAATCCCCCAAGTGTGGTCATAAGCCCCATCTATACTATCCCATTTATCGAGCCTACACACCCAGTTAGCCCCTTAGACAAAGAAGAACCAACTCTTTCATTTATGGTTGGAATTAGGCATGTTAGATACCAACATTAGTGCTACTCGACGGCACACGAAATTGTAAAAACCCTTTGATGCCACGATCTCTTGGGGTTTGTAACAATAGAAGAACTTGTCAAGGGATAGGGCTCGACAACCCCTACTCAACTGGCCCCACAACACTTCAGCACCTATAAAGATTCTCCAAGCATTGGAGGCTATTTGGTAGACGATTATATACCTAAACGATCTGCTAGTAGACGATGGAGATGGCTAAGAGGCAACCTCAGACCAACAATGAAGGCTGCCTCATAAAAACCAACCTCATATGACTCCCCCATGTAATGCTTTTCCCCCTTATCAGCCTTCTTGATGGGGATATCGTTGGGGATCTAAAGCCGGGGTCTGAGTCCGTTAAAAACCTTATTCTTCATGCTCACTGGAAAGTCATTAACTAACCAGATTCGAGGAAGGACAACTTTTCTATAACCACATCTCGACGGACTGGCTTCCCCCTCCCCCTCAGAAGGTGAATCTACCGACGACTCCCTCTTAGAACCGGGCCGATCATCTGACACATACTCATACCCTGATGGGTAGGCTTCATTGTCGCCCGATTCCAAATGGATCAACAATGAATGTTCACTCATTGCTTTACTACTTCTTGACATTCCCTCACCTACAAGTGACGGATGGAGACTAAGATTCTACTCGCTCAACTACTAAACATAGAACTGATGACTATTAATCAAAATAAAAAATAATAATAAAGTAACAAGAAAAGAAGGGTGACTTATGTAGTAGCTATTGTAGGGGGATGAGTGATGAACAAACAAAAATTGACAATTCTCTATAAAGCGATGATTGACCTCCAAAGAACGACAAAAGAAAGAGCTCTGATTAGGCACTTAGAAGTGAGAAATGGCAAACAAGAGGCTAGAGAAGGCACCCAACTATTTATAGGACGGAGAAGCACGAGAAACGAAGCGAGCTACAATACGGGTCACCTAATTAGGATCACCACATGTCACCTAGCCTTTGTAAAAGACATTTTTACCCCTATAGATGGCACGAACCCCTAGACAAAGCAATTAATGACTGAAATATCTTTCATATTCTGTGGCCCGTTAGTTATCCCAACGAACAATGGAGTAGGGGGCAGCTGATAGGGATATTTTCATCCATAAAAGTTATCAGTTCACTTTGACTTGTTAGGATAGATGCCTCCTCCAATGGGACCCACCAACCACAAACCCATCGAGATAATTTTCCTATTCAATATCCTCAACGTCCCGACGGGTTAGTGGTCCACCCTCCCCAAAGACCTATCCAGTAGCTTGGGTATGTGCTCAATGGGCGATTTATGCCTTGTCCTCTACTTGTATACTGACGAACAGATAATCGGACCAACGGGTGGGTGATCATTCCAACAGTTGAGTATACTAGGTCCCATAAGCCTTTACGTGTTCTCCACTCAAAGACCCTACTACACATTCATATCTTCCTTGTATCAGAAGAGAAGAACTAAGATCACGAAACTTTAACTCCAAATATTCTCTACAAGGAAAGCTCCTACATTCAGGGGATCTTGGTCAACTCTACACCAGTATATAAGCATCCAACCTCCTATTCTTTAAGGTAAGTGAAAATTCCTAACTCTCACACTATTGAGTTTTTGGTGATTTTCCTATCTCTAACTTAACCTTTAGAGGGTCTTTGGCTAGCACTCCACCGGTGCTCTCTTTTACTTCTTCGTTTTCTTATTCTTCAGGAACCTTCATTGGCATGCATGGATGATCAACTCACTGACAATTTTGTGCATCATCAAGAATTAATATATAAATATATTATGAGAAAATAATAAAGTAATTAATTTTGTTAACAACTTTTTATATTTCTTATAAAAGTGATGTTAAAACTTTCTTAACTCATAAAGATTATCATAATATTTACACCTTTATTTCAACAAATGCTCTTTCTTCAACAACGTGTTTCCTTTAATACATTCATTGATGTAAAGAAATTGAAGACCATTCCGGCATTTACCAAAAAAGAAAAGCCTTTTAAGGCAAATGATTTTGGGGAAAATTAGACATGTCTTGGGTTGGCACGCATGATTTCTTTTGTTTTGGTTCTAAGCCACGCATGATTCATTCTTTCAAGATATGGAGAGAAGAGCCCTAAATAATGTAGAAAGTTGAACAATTTACAACTCAATAATAACGATGTACAGTCAAATGTGATGATGGAACAATTTACAACTCAAGAATAACTATGTATTGCACAATGTGAGGATGGAATTGTCAAATGTGATGTTTTGGTAACCTGATATAATAGGTTGCATACTTGTGGGTATCGTACCTCCCAAAAAAAAGGAAATACTGTAAAATTACCCTTCTTTCCCATAAAATAAAAAATAAAAAATTTACAACTTAATAACTATGTACTGAGGGCCAATAATGCCATTTGAAACTCAATAAATTTAGGGCAAAAATATATGGAAAATTAAGTACTCAAAATAAATTCAATTATATAATTATATTAGTCAATGAATACAAAGCAATTTCATTGTTGAATTTTTTATTTTTTATTTGTGAAAAATCACATAGTTGAATTTAGTTATGAAAGGTATAACATGTAATAAATTATACAAAAAAATTTTCCCAAAAATTTATATTTTATTCTTTAATTCCTACAAAAGAGAGGTTAAATTACAATTTTCATCTTATGGTTTATACTTTTAAAATTTAGTCTACAAAGTTAAGAAGAGAATTTTCTCTCTCTAGGAGAGTGTTTTCCTCTAGGCCCCTTGTGCTGGCGGTCTATTTTCCTGACCCCTATACCAATCAGCTTTCAACTTCTCTATTCCTACTCACTTCAGCTGTCCTTTCCCTTTATTGCCAACCACTGTCTTTTACTGACTCTTTTTCTTCCATACTTCCTTCTGCATGTGTGAAATGTGTCCTGTTCTCATACCTTCCGTTAAATCAAGTCTTTCTCTTCTACCGCGTTTTTCTTTTTTAAGCTGCCGGTTGACATTCTTCTTTCTTTATTCTCTTCCTTCCCTTTGTCCCCTCCCCCTTTGTCATCTAACCTGGCCTTTTTTGCTTTTTTCTCTGTCTTGTCCTCTCGCATGCAACTCCTTTACATCTGATTCTCTTTGGTCCTTATGGATGACCTAATAAACTCTTGAGACTACGACTGTATTGAAAGTAGTGAATCGGATGCTAGCACAGAGTTTTTTGCAGAAGAAGTGGAAATAGATTATCGATCCAGTGATGAAGACGAAGTCCCTTTTTGCACGTCATGGCACTATAATTGAACCTGACCCTGAAGAAGTCACAATTCAACTGGATTTTTGGGGTCTTTGTGCTATTGGTTTCATTATAGACTACAAGAAGTTCTTCGTTAACCACCTCTAACACATTATCAATGTTGCATGGCGGATTAGAGGTAATGTAACAATCGTTGGAAGGGATTCCTACTTTTACATCCTACATTTCAACCATATTGACAACCTCAATCGTATCTGCTCTAAAGGCCCATGTGCTGTGGATGGAGTGCTATTTGTGCTAGAGAAATGTAGGCCTAATTTAGTTATTGAATGGCTCCAACTAAACTTTGTCTCAATTTGGGTTCAATTGCATGGGCTTCCATTGGAGTATCAATACCCAGATTTAGTTGAAAGGATGGGTCAAACAATGGGTATGTTCGAGCAAGTAGATTGGGAGGATAGGATACCTCGCAATATTAGGTTTGTGAGGATTAGAATTTGGATAAATCCATGGATGGCTATAGTCTCAGGATTTGTGCTCAAACTAGATGATGGGTAAAAAAAATGGATATAATGCAAATATGAGAAGGTGCACAAGTTATGTAACATATGTGGTTTGATTAGGCATACACGAAGCTAGTGTTCTCAGAGCTTGGAAGACGTCAAAATGATGCTATTCCAGCAGTGTCATCGCATTCAAAACATTCACTAGGTACATTTCAGCTTCGATACACTTGAAACCCAATTTGGAAACTTCCTGAGAGCCTCTTATAATTGGAGAAGGGGGTGGACTACCCAAATTCGGTATGGCGGTATGGTTAATTGCAACAACACCTTCAGCCACCAAACCCCAATCCACCAATTCCAAACCCTTTCTCCCCATCTAGCTGCAGCACCAACACATACTTCAAACCATCATGATACGAAACAGGCCACGCTAAATTCTGCAATAAACTCCTTGAACCTAGGCAACCTTTCAAACCCCAACACTCCCTTTAGCTCGCCAGCTTTATCCCCTGCTCATCCAACTTTAGGGGACGATAACCCAAACCAATCAACTTGCTTACCCAAAACCCAATCCCAAATCTGACTTCTGGTGCCACTTTTTCCCTATGTCCCCCATGGTTCCCTACAAAATCCTTAACATTGAGATGGTCATGGATTGAAGGTGAGGGCCCTTTTATCACAATTGGTGTACTTATGGAAAATTAGATTCTCAAACAGAAAGTGATTTGAGCACAGTTATCATGTTCTATCTAGATAGTCTGAATAGGGATCGACCTAAGGTCTTGCCATCTTCACACTAGAATAGGGGCCAAATCCCTAAGTCTCCTGATTCCTTAGTCAAATCCCTTGTACAACAAGTGGATAGGGATAGATTTCATTTTGAGTGGGGTGAGTCAAGTAGGGGACCTCATTTGACTCGAGCCCAAACCCATGCACATGATTCAGTCCGTGGGCTGCCCCTTAGGGCCCAACAAGCTAATCCATCCTGTACTCTTTAGAAAAAGGGAAATGCTAAGGGCACTCGTTAAAAATCCAGTAAAAGAAAGTTTTTATGGGGGAAAAAACAAAAAAACAATTAATGTTTTGACAGCTTTTTTCATTTCTCATAAAAGTGATGTCAAAACTTTCCTAAAATGGATTGTTAACGAGTGCCCTAAGGGAACTCGTTAGCATGACCCTTAGAAAAAATCTTCTACAATTAGGCTCGATCCATGTCCACTAATGGATGTAGGTACACGTACACTTAGTTCACCAGGCCTAATTACAATTGACCTAGGTCCATTATCCCCTAGTTTTGCAATTTCAGACCCTTGCCCTATATCGTGGCTGTGATGTGGTGAATGTATAGATCTACACCTTGGTTAAAAAGCCCTCAACCTAGATTCAAGGAAGAGAATCTGTAAAGAGATAGGGAGATTAGGGAGAAACATTCGACAAAAACTCCTGTTTGGTTTCTTTTCTATTTCTCATACTTCAGAGAGGCAGAAGGAAGATCTATGCCTAGAAGAAAACGTTGAGCCTGTCCTTGTGATAACTTATGGAAATCAAGGAAACTCAATCATTCCTAATTCAGAAGATCAAGGTGGGTTTTGGGAAGCTAACCTTCATTAGCTTCCCCAAAAGCCATGAGAATATTAAGTTGGAACTGTAGAGGTTTGGGCAAACCCTCTGCAATTTTACAATGCCAAAAATTTTCCCTTAAGTATAGGCTTGGCGTTCTCTTTCTTATGGAAACTTGATTAGCAAAGGATAAAGGTGAAGGAATTTGGAGCAAATGTGGATTTTTTGAAGGATAAGAGTACACAGGAGATGGACTCAGTGGGGGCTTTTTGCTTGCCTGGATGCCCTAATAGAGACTATAGATCATCTATGCATCAAAGCACCTTATGCACACTAGTTCACTGGACAACAAAGGTACACCTCTTTCCATTACTTTTGTTTATGGTCACCCTGAATATACCAAAAGTGAGGAAGTTTGATGTTAACTTAAGGAACTAAAATTGTTAACCCATCCTAATTGGCTTTGTATTGGCAATTTTAACCAATTCCTCAATAAAGAAGAAAAATTTTCTTTCAATTAGGTTACACTCTTAAGGATGAATATTTTCAACAACTTATTTTTGGATTAGCCCTATGTGAAGTAGTAGCATCTGGTTAAAGATTAACTTGGATGAATAGGAGAGAGGAAGAAAAGTTTGTAATGGAGAGACTCGATAGGGCCTTTGCAAGTGTTGATTGGATAAATGCTTATCCTAATTATGCACTTAAGAACCTACCAATCATACAATCTGATCATGGTCCTATAATCCTTGACTTTGAACTCCAGCAATCCTTTCGTAACAGGCCTTTTAGATTTGAGTATATGTGGATGTCACACCCTTTGTGCAAGAATGTAGTGAAGCAAGCCTAGAACTTTAGAACTTTTGGGTCTAGAGCTTATCAATTGAGGAATAAAATTTCAAATGTGAGGAAAACTTTCACAACCTAGAATAAAGAAGTTTTTGGAAGAGTGGAACAAAACATTTCTCATAAACAAGATCAACTCCAAACTTTGCAAAATTCCATCCTCACAATTGATGATGTCAGGAAGGAGAAAATTCTTAAAGAAGATCTGGAAACTCTTATGCATAGGGATGAAGTGATGTGGGGTCAGAAAGCCAGATGCAACCGGATAATCTTAGGTGATAGGAATACAAAATACTTTCAGACTGTAGTGAAATAAAGAAGGGCCAAAAATCAAATTCTGCAACTTAAGTATGAAGATTGAAGAGCTGTTGAGGATCAGAGGGGCATAGAGACTTTGTTGGTAGATCATTTTAAAAAATCCCATGAAGAAACTGTAAATGTTACCTTTGAGTACATATTAGATGAAATCCAAGCTCTACCCATCTCCTAATTATCCAATCAATAGAATTTTGCTGTCAATAGTCCTATCACAAACAGAGAGATAGAGCTCACTATTTTCCAACTTGGATCCCACAAAGCTCCTGGACCAAATGAAATTCCTGCTTTCTTCTACTAGGAATATTAGGACACTGTGAAGAATGACGTCTTCAGTGCTGTTCAAGCTTTCTTTCACTCAGGTTCCTTACTCAAATCACTTAACCATACTTTCATCACCCTCATTTCAAAAAACCCCTTTCCAGAGAATGTTAATCGATTTATGTCTATTAGTCTCTGTAATGTGATTTACAAGATTCTAGTCAATAAGCTTAAACCTTTTGAAAGTTCAAATATGTGTATAAACACCCTTGAACATTTAGACCCCCAATTTACAAATTAACCAATTCAAGCATTATGTCAAACAACTAGTGTGCGGAAAATGAACATAAGCTATAATATAGAATTGGATAAACTATCTAAGCCAAATTAAAAACACAACCCACAGCAGATAATAAAAGGCAAAGATGAAAGGGAAGGAAGATGCAAACACAAAGACAACACGCGATGTGTTATCGAAGAGGAAACCGAAGCCCTCGGCGTAAAACCTCTCCGCCGCCCTCCAAGCGGTAAACAATCCACTAGAAAATGTAGTTGGGATACATGGACAGCAATAGACCCTCCAAGCCTAATCTACCCAGTACACCTAAGCCCTCCAGCTTCTTGCTCCAACGAGGTTGCGCCGAACCTTTTTCTTTTCTAGCTTCCCGGATTCCGCTACTAGACCGTAGCATCAACCAATGAAGATTGGTTCCTTCCTAACTGCTTCCCAGAAATCCAAACAGCCCTCTCACAGTGATGAATATGGTGAGAACAGGGTTTGGTAATATGCCTCTTAAGTATTTGACAATGGAGAGGAAGAGAGTTGAGGAATTTGAAAAGACTCTAATGTATAGATTGTGGGTGAATCAATCTTGTTTTTCTTTAGGGTTTCTCTCTTAAAATTCTCTTTGGAAGCTCTCTTACATTTGTAGGTAAAAGGGGTATTTATACTGGAGTGAGAGAGGAATGTGAAACGTTAGGATTTACAAAACAGGGGTGGCTCGCGGCTTGACCTCGCGACTTGACTGAGTCGCAAGATCCAGTCGCGAGATAACCGTATGGCCAGTTGTCCTGTTTTGTCCTGTAGTGCTCCAGCTAGCATGATTGTTCACCTTCCGGCATGCTTGGCACGTGTGCTGCGTCTGGCGGCTTGCAGCCGCGAGTCACCCGCGAGGCCAAGCCGCGAGTCTCTGTTTTCTTGCACACTCTTGAGCAAACTTCACTCTATCTCACTCACTACCCTTACAACAAGCCCACCTAAATACATGGTTACTAAATGCTGAAATACAAGCAAATTTGGCACGGAATAAAGCCAATAAAATGGTTGATTAAATTCAACCTTACACCTTTCATGGTTCAGCTACACGCCCTACGAAAATGCTTTCATTCGAGGAAGGAACATTTTTGACAATATTTTGATTGCCCATCAAATCTTCGACCTTCTTGGTAAAAAGGAATGAAGAACTATTTTAGGGCTATGAGTAAGGCCTATAACAGGATAGATTGGAAACTTTTGAAAGCGGTGCTAGTGGCTATGAATTTTAGTCCTAGGTGGATAGGTTGGATTATGGAGTGCATTTCAACTGTTCAATATACACTACTGGTGAATGGTAGTATGACTCATACCTTCAATCCTTCTAAAGGACTTAGATAAGGGGATCCTATGTCCCCACACCTCTTCCTTATGTGTTCAAATGTTTTATCCTTCTCTCTCTTAAAAGCCGAACACAATAAGGATATTCAAGGGATTAAGGTAGGTGGAAATGGTTGTTCCTTTACTCATTTAGTTTTTACTGATGACTCCCTACTTTTCTTCAAAAAAGACAACAGATCCCTCCTTAATATCCAACATATCTTGAATTGGTATTGTACCTTATCAGGGCAGAGAATTAATCTATCAAAATCCTAACCTTTTTTGTTCTCCCAAAATGCCTAGAGATGAACAAAATTCCCTTGCTAGATCCCTCAAGGTTAACTTGGTTCAAACCCCTAGTAAATAAATATCTGGGTCTCGATTTTAAGTTAAGGGGAAAGAGAGTTGTTGATTTCCAATTTTTGGTAGATAAGTTAAAATATAAGTTTCAAGGTTGGAAAGCAAGACTACTCTCCCAGGCAGGTAGAAGCACACTTATTTCCTCTATCCTCCAAACTATCCCCCTTTACACCTTCTCTTGCTTCAAAGTTCCTAAAACTACTTGCAAGAATTTCAACTCAGTAATTAGAAATTTTTGGTGGTGGCATAACCAAGGTGTTAAAAAACTGCATTTGGTTCATTGGGATAAATTGTGCCAAAGTAGAAAGGAGGGTGGTATTGGTCTCAAGAAATTCAGCTCCATGAACCAAGCAATGCTTGCAAAGAAATTTTGGAGGATAAGCAAGAATCCGCATTCCTTAATGGCTAAAACTTTCAAAGCTAAGTACTTCCTAAGATGCTTCATTCATGAATGTGAGCCTAAACCCCATCATTCTTGGTTCTAGAGGAGTATAATTAAGCAGGGTAACCCAAAGCTTAAAGAGGGAAGATGGTGGATAGGGAAAGGATGGGACATTTCTCTACAACACCCTGATTGGTTCCAATGCCCTACTCAAAACCTACAAAACCCAAATCTTGTTACTGGTACTGTTGCTGACCTCATTGACCAAAATACTGGTTTGTGGAAAGCTGATCTGGTTAGAGTCGTTTACCCAGCCCCTTAATTTTTTGAAATTTTGAGCATCCCTATATCTAAGAATGGTGCTGTATCATATAAGCTCCTCTGGAAACATTCCAACTTTGGAGAGTATAAAGTCGGGAATGCATACAACATTCTCCTTAAGGATGATGTTCTAAAGTCACCTATTCAGCTCAAACCTCCGCAAATTCCAACTGAGGTGTGGAAACTCATTTGGAAGGTGAAAGTTCCACACAAAGTTAATTTCTTTGTGTGGAAACTCATGCAAGATAGCATACCTACCTTCCTTACATTGAAAAACAGGGGAATTAGTACTACTAGCACATGCCCCTTCTGTAATGAGAAGGATGAATCTAGATTATACTTGTTTCTCTATTGCACCTTTGCTAGAGCTTGTTGGCATGGATCTGCTCTAGCCATTCATACATCAGATTTTTGCAATACAGGGTTACAGATCTGGCTTAGCAACATCACGATGAGATTCAAATAGATGGATCAAGAAAAGATGGACTATCTATAATCCATTTTCACATTCCTTTGGACAATCTGGAATCATAGGAACATGGTGACACATGATGGCTAAACCCCTAATCCCATTGAAGTCATGTAGACACCGCATTTTGTACCCTTTACGACTCGGGCCCCGTTCCCAAACTCTAAGGCCCAAAGCAAATTTAGAGCCCAATTAGATATCAAATTGACTTGAGGAGTGTTAAAATGGAATATATAATCTTTTAAATGAACAAAAATCTATTTTTGGAAATAAAATGACCAAAGTGGCCCTTGGCTCACATATGTGGGTAGTAACCTGCATACGTGGCCCAAAGCATGTGTACGCAGTTAGGGTTTCAGAGACATAAAAAGGCAAGTTTTCAGCAATAATGGTTGAGGTTTTGAATGAATCCCACATCGTCTGGGAGCCATTCCAAACTCCATTTTTTCCATTATAAAAAGCCTTACATGGTATATTTTTAAAGGAGATAGAAATCCCACAAGGAGAAATACAAGATTCACTAGAAAATAGTGACTCAAAAGGAAACTTTTCACGAAACACCCTTAAGTCAATTTTGTTTAATTGGGACCTCTTCTGGCCCCAATCCTTTTAGTTTAACGTTGCTAATCACACTTTTATTGAATTGTGATAGATTTGACTAAGGGTAACGATCAAAATCAGCTTATAAGGCTTCTCATGTGAGGTATTGAGTCTAACTCTTTCTTTTTATTCATTTTTATTTTTTGCCTTTCTTTTATGTTTTAATCTTATTTTTTTTCTTTATTTGTGCTTATATATGTTTGCTTAGGTTAGTTTTATAGTTTTCTTTATATCTTGAGCATGTTTGGTTGTTAAAATTAGGGTTTTTATTTGTGTTCTGTTTTTCGACTTTGCTATTTCTGGGTTAGGGTTCTGAGAAGACCTACGCACACATGCCTTATGCATGCATACGAGGGCCTCCTCCTGCATACGCAGGTCTTGGCTTGCGTACACAGCCTTCAATATGCTTACGTAGGCCGTTGCCTAGAAACCTTAGTTTAGTCTTCTACTTCTGTCTCATTTTATTTTCTTGTCTCACATTTTCCTATTTAAGTTTCTTTTTATGTATATGTGTATCTGATGCCATTGTTTCACATGTTATATTGTTATTTACAATTGATATGCTAGATTAGGGTTTCATCTCTTGTTTCTTATTTTGATATCATGAACATGCATTCACATGCCCATGCATGATGCCATAGGTGCTGAGTTGTTGCAAGGTGAATAAAGGTAAGTCATTCATTCACATTCATATGCATATGTGTTGTTATGTTTTGTTTGATGAACATGTACATGTGTTGTTTTGTTGGGTTTTGTGTTTAATTGATAAATGATGTACTAGTTGGCATGATTAAGTTGTTGCCTCATATATGACATGATAGGGTTTTCACATGTTAGATGAATGTTAAGGTTGTATATGTGTGGTTTGGTTTCTTATGCTTTACGGATGGATTTGTATGTGTTTTAGGATGATGATGCCATATTGTATGCTTAGATGTATGCTAGTGTGTGTGTAAGTTTAGGACTTGTTGAACATGATTTTATCGAGTTTAAGACGTAAAACACAATGATGGGAGGCCAACCTTAGGGTTGGGCGGTTTTGGGTGCCTAACACCTTCCCAAAAACGTACCTAAAATCCGAACCCATATCTCTAGTAGTAAGATCAATGGTTCTTCCTCGAAAGGATGCTATATTCTTGGTTCCTAGGCCATTGCAAAACTAGGTGGCGACTCGTTCGTTGTGTCCATAGTGGCAACTCTGTTGGGGATGATGACTTTAATTCCTATGTGTCTTATTTCTTAACCTTGATAAAAACTATTTCAATACTTGTTTGCACACACATCACTTGGTTTCTTTTGTCCCTTAACCTCGGTTGGTGATGAGTGGGAAGATGGAAGGCTCTATTCGGGCCAAAATCTTCCGGAGTTCATCCCACCAACTCACAATCGGTGCCATTGCCTATAATAGGCTTCGAGTACGTTAAATGTTTGCTACCAATCCACTATGGGGTCCATTTAGGCCTTCGGTTGGAATCATAGCCCACCAAGTTGTGAGTAACCTACTTGTCTATCCCTTTAGCCTTAGGGAGCCTAACCACACAAGAGAGATCCTAGACCCTACCACAAAGGATACCTTTTATATTTCTTGTTTGTTTAACCATATATCATGTGTTCACCTAATTCTAAAGAACAAATAAAAGATGTAAAAATGGAAGGGTGACCCTAAAGTTATGGTATACCCTAAAATGTAAAAATGGAAGCTTGTCCCTAAATCCAAAGGGCAAGCCTGCAAATGGAAACTGGACACTTTCCCCTTGACTCATTTTGAAAAAAATCCTATGAAGGATATCCTACCCTAGGCTGGGATGTTCACTCGGATTTGGCTCTTTCTAGTCCTCACGGGTTTTGACTTAGTCTAGGCCAACTATATGAGACAAAGCTTAACTGGTAAGTTGGTCCTATTCTTAGGAAGGACCTCGATCATCTAATCCATCCATTCATAAAAGTTATGGGATAGAGCGGATCAAGGGGGCCTTTTCAGCATAATCCTGTCCACCCATGGACCCAAGAAAGCCTACAATTCGGCATCTAGTAACTATCTACGGTATATGCATCCAGCATTTGCCTTCAACGCTTAGTCCAGGTTCAACCCAATATGAGGGGTGATGTCATGCATTTTGAAATGAAAGGGGAAAGACTTTCCAAGCACAACAGATATATGCACAGATAAAGGTGTAGCAGAAATTAAGTCTACTACCCTAGGTTCGCATATGTGAAGGAGAGCTGTAAAGCATGCTTTAGGAAAGCAATTAAGCTTCACACATACGAAAATACCTCAAAGCCGGTTTTTGGAAAACCATTTGAAAACAATTTTGGAAAATATTTTTGAGTTTTGAAAATAGTTTACGAGGATATAGTAAAAGCATTTTTCAAAACGGAAAGCCTCAGATGCTAATGCCAATTTCAATGTTTTTGAAAGCCAATATCCAAAGATTTTTTTTTTTTTATCAAAAGCTCAAAAGGCTAAACTCTTTAAGTATCCCGAGTCCCCAATTTGTCGATGCCTCGCAGCCGCCCCATTACGGCAATGCTTGAGCGCTTTCTCAGTGTGAGAGTATGGAGGTGTGTTGTACCTCGAGTGTGTGATTGGAATATGAGTCGATTTTAAGGAAATTACCAAGGGTACTACAAGTCGCCACCAATCATTGGGTTTTTTTAAGGTGTGATTGGTCAACCAACTCTATTTGATTTTATTGCCAATCCTAGGTTAAGAAAAATGTCATTTTTCCTAATCTAATGTGGATGGATAAAATATCTTGATTCTTGAGTTTGGAAGTCTAGTTACATGTAGGGAAGGTGTTAGGCACCCCACAACGATGCTTTCTCAGTGCGTTTGGAATCGATGCCAATTTTTGGGGTGATTTTGTTGTTGTTTTTTTTGGGATGCTTTTCTTAGGTTGAAGATGTAGGACAAAAGGGAGAAAAATGAGAGAGAGGGATAGAGAGGATTTCTCTTTTCTGCCTAAACCGTGGATCTCAAAGCCATTCTTTTTGTGTGGTCCTCCCTCTTGAAAATGAGGAATGTGTGTGGGTATAGAGCACTAAGTGATGCTGGGGAGTGAAGCTAGAGGTTTCTACTCTCCAAACATGAATTACATGTTAGCCAAGTATGAGCTAGTAGCAGATATGTCCAAAATTGGCTACTTGGGAAATACTGTAGAACCAAATACAAGCCATCTCTCATCAATCTGCCATTCATTCTTTAACAATCATCAATAATCAATGGACTTTAAGCACACTCAATAAAATGTTAGGATAGTTAGATAAATTTATCAAGAGATAAACATCATGGGACCAAATTAAAATAAATGTGAAACTGTTGGACCCAATTAAAACTAGTGACATGCATTTCTTGATAAATCTTACTAACTTCTTTCATCAAATGGTAATTTCGAGCATGTACCAAGATTAATTTCTATCCTAAATGCAACTCACTAGAGCAATCCTGCAAACTCTAGTAATATGTTAGATATGATCTTTAATGTATCTCAAGGGAAAAAAATTGTTAATTTAAGAAATAAAACACATTTTAATGGCAAACCCAAAACTAGCAAATTTCTCACTTTCACAACAATTCGATCAACTCAAGCCTGATTTCTTTTGCCTTTGGATATGAAAATAAAGAGAATTCTAATATGTTTAATGCCATGTCAACATAAACCCCTAAGACCATTGATTTAAAACTCGAGTTCCAAACCAAATATGAGGTCGGACAAAATATGGTATCTACAAGAGAGTTTGAGAGAGAAGTTGAGATTGAAGGAGATGAGGGTCAGATCGTGAGGGAATGAGAAAGAGGCAAAAGGGTTGTAAGGTTGAATTTATTCAACCATCTAATTGGCTTTATTCCGTGCCAAATTTGCTTGTAATTCAGCATTTAGTAACCCTGTATTTAGGTGGGATTGTTGTAAGGGTAGTGAGTGAGATAGTGTGAAGATTGCTCAAGAGTGTGCAAGAAAACAGAGTGTCGCGACTGGACTCGCGGCTTCAACCCGCCAGAAGATGCACACGTGCCAAGCATGCTGGAAGATGAACAGTCATGCTAGCTGGAGCACTACAGGACAAAACAGGACAACTGGCCATACGGTTAACTCGCGACTGGAACTCGCGACTTAGTCAAGCCGCGAGGTCAAGCCGCGAGCCACCCCTGTTTTGGAAAAACCTGACGTTTCGCATTCCACTCCTCTTCAGTATAAATACCCTTTTAACCCACGATTGAAAGAGAGCTTCCAGAGAGAATTTTGAGAGAGAAACCCTAAAGAAAAACCAGATTGTTTTACCCACAATCTCTACCTTAGAGTCTCATCAAAATCCCTCACTCTCTTCCTCTCCATTGTCAAATCCTTGAGAGGCCATTATACCAAACCTGGTTCTCACCATTATCATCTTTGTGAGACAGTCGTTTGGAGTTCTGGGAAGCAGTTAGGAAGGAGCCAATATTCATTGGTTGATGCTACGGTGTAGTAGCGGAATCCGGAAAGCTAGAAAAGAAAAAGGTTCGGCGCAACCTCGTTGGAGCAAGAAGCTTGGAGGGCTTAGGTGCATTGGGTAGATTAGGCTTGGAGGGTCTATTGCTGTCCTTGTATCCCAACTGTATTTTCTAGTGGATTGATTACCGCTTGGAGGGCGGCGGAGAGGTTTTTCGCCGAGGTCTTCGGTTTCCTCTTCGATAACATATCTGGTGTTATCGCTGTGTTTGCATCTTCCTTCCTCTCTATCTCTGCCTTTACATTATCTGCTGTGGTTTATTTTGTTGTGGCTTAGATAGTTGTTTAATCAATACCATGTTATAGCATATGTTATGAAAGTTCAAAAACGTGTACAAAAACACTTTTGAACGTTTAGACCCCCAAAAACCAATTTAATCAACACACGCAATATGTTAAACAATAGTGTGCGGAAACTTAACATATGCTATAACATGGTATTGATTAAACAACTATCTAAGCCACAACAAAATAAACCACAGCAGATAATGTAAAGGCAGAGATAGAGAGGAAGGAAGATGCAAACACAGCGATAACACCAGATATGTTATCGAAGAGGAAACCGAAGACCTCGGCGAAAAACCTCTCCGCCGCCCTCCAAGCGGTAATCAATCCACTAGAAAATACAGTTGGGATACAAGGACAGCAATAGACCCTCCAAGCCTAATCTACCCAATGCACCTAAGCCCTCCAAGCTTCTTGCTCCAACGAGGTTGCGCCGAACCTTTTTCTTTTCTAGCTTTCCGGATTCCGCTACTTCACCGTAGCATCAACCAATAAAGATTGGCTCCTTCCTAACTGCTTCCCAGAACTCCAAACAACTGTCTCACAGAGATGATAATGGTGAGAACCAGGTTTGGTATAAAGGCCTCTCAAGGATTTGACAATGGAGAGGAAGAGAGTGAGGGATTTTGATGAGACTCTAAGGTAGAGATTGTGGGTAAAACAATCTGGTTTTTCTTTAGGGTTTCTCTCTCAAAATTCTCTCTGGAAGCTCTCTTTCAATCGTGGGTTAAAAGGGTATTTATACTGAAGAGGAGTGGAATGCGAAACGTCAGGTTTTTCCAAAACAGGGGTGGCTCGCGGCTTGACCTCGCGGCTTGACTAAGTCGCGAGTTCCAGTCGCGAGTTAACCGTATGGCCAGTTGTCCTGTTTTGTCCTGTAGTGCTCCAGCTAGCATGACTGTTCATCTTCCAGCATGCTTGGCACGTGTGCAGATTCTGGCGGGTTGAAGCCGCGAGTCCAGTCGCGAGTCCCAGCCGCGACTCTCTGTTTTCTTGCACACTCTTGAGCAATCTTCACACTATCTCACTCACTACCCTTACAACAATCCCACCTAAATACAGGGTTACTAAATGCTGAATTACAAGCAAATTTGGCACGGAATAAAGCCAATTAGATGGTTGAATAAATTCAACCTTACATGTTAAGTTTCCGCACACTAGTTGTTTAACATATTGCTTGTGTTGATTAATTTGGTTTTTGGGGGTCTAAACGTTCAAAAGTGTTTTTGTACACGTTTTTGAACTTTCAATTGGTATCAGAGCGGGTACACATCTGTTTGGTTTCATTACCATTGTGTGATCCTTGACCCCCTTTCTTTTTGAGATGGATAGGTCTCAATCCCTTAATGCACCTCCATATTTTGATGGAAGTAATTATGCATTTTGGAAGGTTCGTATGAGAGCCTTTTTATGCTCTATTGATGAATCCGTGTGGGATGCTGTTGAGATGGGTTGGACCAAACCTGAAGCAGCCAAATCCACATGGGATAAGGCAGCACTTACTGCATCTAATGCTAACAGTAAAGCACTAAATGCTATTTTCTGTGGTGTGTCTCCAGATGAATTTCACAGGATTTCTCACATTATTATTGCCAAAGATGCATGGGAGATTCTGGAAACAACTTATGAAGGCACGAAGAAGGTGAAAGATACCAAGTTACAAATGCTGACCACTCGGTTTGAGGAGCTCAAGATGAGTGAGGATGAGTCTTTCGACTCGTTCTATGGGAAGTTAAATGAAGTAGTTGTCAGCAAGTTTAACTTGGGGGAGAAGATGGAGGATTCTAAGATTGTAAGGAAGATCCTTCGATCATTGCCGGAAAGCTTCCGTGCCAAAGTAACAGCCATTGAAGAGAGCAAGGATCTTGACGACATCAAGGTTCAGGAGCTGGTTGGTTCTCTACAAACCTATGAAATGTCGCTGCCAAATCAACGGAAGGGTAAATCCATTGCTCTAAAGACTGTTAATGAGAAGGTGGAAGATCAAGGCTCTTCGGGAGAAGATATGGTGGACAAGGATGTAGCCTATCTTGTTAAAAATTTCAAGAAGTTTTTGAAATTCAAAAACAATGGAAAATTTGATGATAAGAGAAAATTCCAAAATTCTGGAAGGGAGAAGAGGGATTTCCAAAGGAAAGATGGAAAAGAATCCCAATCCACACAAGGTGTTACTTGTTTTGAATGCAACGGGCATGGACACTTCAAGAGGGAATGTCCTAACTATTTGAAATCAAAAGGCAAGGTGTATGCCACGACCTTGAGTGATTCAGACTCGTCCGACTCAGAATCTGAAGAGAGCTGTGATGGAGAAGGGAACTACTCAGCTTTCATGACTATTGCTCATGTTGAGTCTTCGGATGAATTGAATTTGCTTGTTCAAGACCTTGGAGAACATAGTGAGGATGACTCACACTAGGAATTGTTGAAGAATCGGAAGCTGAAGAAGAAGAAAGCACAGCAACTCTTCAAGAAAATTACAACTCACTCTTGGAGAAGTCGGGTGAATACACAAGGGTAGCCAAGGCTGCTGTGAGAAAGATGAAGAAGGCTGAGGAGGACTACAAAAGTCTCCTAATCCGGTATAGGGAGGCCAAATGCGAGATTGAAACTCTTAATGGTGAGCTGTCCGAAGCCTACACTAAAGTGAGATTCCTTGAGAATGAGGTTGTTCAAGCAAATGCAAAAATAGAGAGGGTCACCACCAAGAAGCTTGATGATGTTATATCATCTCAAAAGAGCTTCTCAGACAAATCCGGACTGGGATATACCGGAGGAAGTAGCTCAACTGAAAATGTCACTAAAGAAGTGAAGTTTGTGAAGTCCAAAGATTCAGTTGTAGCTGACTCTACTAGTGTGAACCTCGATGTGGAGGAGAAGAAGAATGTGGTGGACCAACGGATGCTGAATCATCATAATCAGTATGTGGGCAGGTCTGAGTCTCGTGCCAAGTCACGTCCTCGACCACAAAGAGGTCCTAGAGGAATGTATGTGTGCCATTACTGTGGACTTCAAGGGCACACTCGACCAAATTGCCAAAAGCTGAGAGCAAAGAACAGTGCTACTCCTCAAAGGTCAGGAGGACCAAGAGTTGATAGGAGGACGTGGGCAGGGGATCAACCTAGAGAGCAAATTGGAGATCCCGGAATGGTGAACGTGATGAAGATGATTGGTGCATTCACCAACTGCTTGGAAAGCTTCTCACGAAGGTTTGAAAGCCCTAACTCACGTACCCAATCCTCTGAGGAAATCACCCCAAACGCAAGTGTCGTGTGGGTGAAAAGGGGTACTCATGCATAAGCATTACAACATGTCCATGCATTAATACTTCCTATGCTTTGTGATTATGTTTGTTTGGTATGCTTGTTGGTTTTGATTTCGTTTGTTTGTCTGTCTTTTTGTGAATATTTCTTAATTGTGTTTTATCAGTCTTTTTGTTTCTTGAGTCAAAAATCCAAAAATTACATAAAACTTTGAAAATCAAAAGGCTTGATTGACTGTGTTGAGTTCTGTCTTAAAACTCGTTTTGCCGTGTACCTTTGTGCTAATGGCTTTGTGCATTTTCGAACATTACTTGCTTTCATGCACTCATATCACTATGGGAAAAATCTTGAAATCTATGTGATTGTTGTAAATAGATCTTCAAACTTGTCATGAACGATTAGTGAATGGTTATGTTGATCTTGAAACATGCATAGACTTGTGTCTATATCTCTTCCCATTTTTTATTTTTTTTTTGCTAAAAAGAGCTCACTAAATGTAAATCTCCAAATGAAAAGAGATATTGAGCTGCAAAAGCCTGTCGCACATTCTAGTATTTGACTAGGAAAAAGGGTAAGCGACCTTATATCAAAAGTGAAATTTCTTTCAAAAAGGCCAAAGGCCTGTTCTTCAAAGAAAAATGTTGCCTATACCTCTCACAATGAGAGAGGATTGCCTCAAAAGATCAGATGTTATGGCTGAAAGTGGAGTCAAATGAAAGGCTCCAAGTTATGTTATCAAGTTGTGTGGGAAGTCATATATTCATATTTCTATAATTGAGATTGGTCACATGATCTAGTGCTAATTGTGTATGCCTTGGTTGAATTGATCATTGAAGCTTCACATTAGACAAAGGACTATTTCATTGTTGATATCCACACACAACACACAAGTTTATGTTTGATAAATGCCGTATTCATTTGTGTGATTGTACTTGATAAAATGTGTTTTCACATGCTCAATCTTTGTTAATTCGAGCACAAAAAGATTTTTGAGTGTTTTAGGTGTTTTTGGAAAGTATTTTGCTGGAAAATTCTGAAAATTTCAAAAATACAGTTTTGCCCTGTTTTGGCGGCTCAGTCGCGGGTATGTCAAGTCGCGAGCCTCAGTCGCATCTTCGCTGGTCAGTTTTGGCGACTTGTTCGCGAGTGGAAGGTCCAGTCGCGAGATTCACTCAGAGATTTTCGCGGCTCAGCTCGCGACTCACTCGCGGGTAGACCTTCCAGTCGCGAAAAACACTTAGAAAAATTTTTCAAAATTTTCTTCTTGAGTGCTTTGGCGGCTTGAGCTGGCGACTGTGTGGCGACTTGAACCAGTCGCGAAAATCGCGTGTTTTGCAGAAACAGGAGCAGTTTTTAAACCTCTTTCAGTTTTCCCTCGAACTTTTGTAACTGTTCATCTTTTCTTAAAACTGCTGTTTTCTCCCAAAACTCTTCGTGAATCCATTTTTCAAAACCTTTTGGTGCTTCATCTCTTCTCCAAATCATCAAGAAAAGGTATGGGTTTTTGCTTTCTCAATCTCAGTTTCTTTTTCCTGCATATTTCTGTTACTGTTTGGACTGGTATTATATTCTTTATTCTTTTCTCTATGTGTAATGGGTATGGAGTATCCTGTTTTTGTTATTGTTCTCACCCGTTTTCATGCTGAGCAGTCAATGTGTTTTTCATTGTTCTGAAAGTTTGCTGATTATTGAATCTGAGAATCTTTTCTGAAATGGGTTTGGTGTCCATGTGACTTACTCATTACTCTTACATGAATATTGATGTGTGAATGATTGGTTTCTTCATGATTGCAATATTTTCCCCATGTTCATGTCTCTGATGGAGTGATTCATGTTATCTGTTCTAAATGTTCATATGCTGTTTCTTATTGCATATCCTGGTCATGTTAACGTGTCTCATTGACAGTTGTGATGCCTTTCTTTGTCTTGGTGCACTTTCACCAAGTTTGATGCACGTATTAGTTTGTGCGTCTTTTGTTGGAAGGATTGTTTGGGTCTGCACTATATTCAGTTTTTTTTTATATTGACATATTGGTTATACTGACTCTTGTTGACAATCTTTTGTGGGGTATTGTTGCTTGGTTCTTTTCTGTTGGCCTGTTTTCTTGCAGATGTCTCGTCGATCTTCCAGGGGTAAAGACATTGTTTCTGACGAACCAGCAACCCCAGTTGCTAAAAGGACTCGTCTTTCATCTCAAGCATCTCAAGATCCCAATGAGGATAGATTCAGAGTTCCCCTGAACTCACACGCCTACTCAAATGTGTTTGACAAGACAACAACTATAGTGGAGCGGGTAGTAGAGTTCAACACCTTAGGGACTACTTTCATCCCTCGAATCTTTGAGAAACGAGACTGGGCAAACTTGTTCGGAAACTTTGATGATCCAATGGATGAGCTGGTCAAGGAATGCTTCTCCAATGCATCTGATCTTGGACCTATCCTCATTTTCTGGGTCAGAGGAACAGAGTTTAGTGTTACCCCAGACTCCATCGCAGATCTTCTCGGCATCACCAGACCTCAGAATGTGAACTTAACTCCCTATGATGAACGAAATCCAGAGGTTGGGGAAATTCTACAAATCCTAGGACACGATCATGAGGTGTCTAGTGCAGGAACTTCCATCAGCACCGCAAAGTTTGCACCTGAGTTGACCACACTGAAGTTGATCATGTTCACCAATCTCTACCCACTGTCCAACACTACATTCATCAATCTTGGGAGAGCTATATTTCTGTGTGATCTCATTACCGGAGCCCCCATTGATATATGTGCTCACATCTACTACAACTTGAGGAAGACCGCTTGTCGATCTACAGCTCGAGGAATCATTCCATTTTGCAGTCTCGTCATGCAACTCATCCTTAGTGCTGGCATTACTCCTCCTGCAGATGGTAAAATGTTGACTCGTCAACGTCCCATTTCTTTGTTAACTCTTCAAGCGAGCAGAAGTCACTCCTCCAAATCACTAAGACATGCTCACATCTCTCCGGGTCCTTCATTTGCTCCTGACTCAGAGACACCTGCATATACCACATCTGCATCTCGTGATGTTCCTGAAGCTTCACCGGCTGGTATTCCGCAAGCACAAACTGCTTCTCCTACTGACAGAGTTGGCAGTTTTCTTGAGCATATTCAGAAACGGGTTGATGAGCTTGTGGCACTTCTCTACTCCACAAACAACCATGTCCAAATGCGACTCGAGACTATGGAGAATCAGCTAGATGAGATTCAACGAAAGTTGGACGAGAGTCTTTAGCTATTCGTGACAAAAAGGGGGAGAGCATAGTAAGGGGGAGAAAAGTTCAAAGGGAAGTGTGCATAGTGATAGGGGGAGTACACACACACACATATTTTTGTCTTTCGTCTTATCTTCAAAACTTATGGTTATTTTGGTTTTGATACACTGTGTTTTGGTGTATAACTGTTTCTAACTTTCTTCATATACTCTTGGATAAACTTTTATATATGTTTGATGATGTTATTCAGGTATTTGTTGGTTTGTACCCATATGCTTTTGTAAGCTTTGAGGGTTTATGTTTTATGCATAGTTTGTAGGCCTTGTGGTATGTACCATGCTTAAGTGCAGCCTTTATGCTATGTGAAATCAGTATTTTAAATCTAAATGTTCTACATTGTGGTTTATGTACTGTCACTCTTGTGCCCTTGTAGGATTGTTCCTAGATGCATTTGCCATGTGTGCTATGCATTGGTTGAGTGTTGAACATACAAGTGTCTTGCTTTGTGCTTGTTAGCTTGTATGTCCTTGTGTTCATTCCAAGTGTGAATGAACACTGTGATCACTACCTTGTGGTGTTCACTTGGTTGATCAAGCCATGGTTTGTTTATTAACTCCATCTTATGCTTGATCTCATATTGCCTGTTTCATATGCATTTATAATTTTCTGCTTACAATGATCATGGTGTATTGTTGTGTTTCAGGAGTTTATGTTCATATGATTCAAGTGCTTCACAGCTTCTAGAATTAGGTGTGAGTGAGTTTTGATCAACTGTTCCCAACTCACATGTTAAGTCTAGAGTCTGTTTTAGGGTTTTGTCACGGAATAGCCAAAGGGGGAGATTGTAAGGTTGAATTTATTCAACCATCTAATTGGCTTTATTCCGTGCCAAATTTGCTTGTAATTCAGCATTTAGTAACCCTGTATTTAGGTGGGATTGTTGTAAGGGTAGTGAGTGAGATAGTGTGAAGATTGCTCAAGAGTGTGCAAGAAAACAGAGTGTCGCGGCTGGGACTCGCGACTGGACTCGCGGCTTCAACCCGCCAGAAGATGCACACGTGCCAAGCATGCTGGAAGATGAACAGTCATGCTAGCTGGAGCACTATAGGACAAAACAGGACAACTGGCCATACGGTTAACTCGCGACTGGAACTCGCGACTTAGTCAAGCCGCGAGGTCAAGCCGCGAGCCACCCCTGTTTTGGAAAAACCTGACGTTTCGCATTCCACTCCTCTTCAGTATAAATACCCTTTTAACCCACGATTGAAAGAGAGCTTCCAGAGAGAATTTTGAGAGAGAAACCCTAAAGAAAAACCAGATTGTTTTACCCACAATCTCTACCTTAGAGTCTCATCAAAATCCCTCACTCTCTTCCTCTCCATTGTCAAATCCTTGAGAGGCCATTATACCAAACCTGGTTCTCACCATTATCATCTTTGTGAGACAGTCGTTTGGAGTTCTGGGAAGCAGTTAGGAAGGAGCCAATATTCATTGGTTGATGCTACGGTGTAGTAGCGGAATCCGGAAAGCTAGAAAAGAAAAAGGTTCGGTGCAACCTCGTTGGAGCAAGAAGCTTGGAGGGCTTAGGTGCATTGGGTAGATTAGGCTTGGAGGGTTTATTGCTGTCCTTGTATCCCAACTGTATTTTCTAGTGGATTGATTACCGCTTGGAGGGCGGCGGAGAGGTTTTTCGCCGAGGTCTTCGGTTTCCTCTTCGATAACATATCTGGTGTTATCGCTGTGTTTGCATCTTCCTTCCTCTCTATCTCTGCCTTTACATTATCTGCTGTGGTTTATTTTGTTGTGGCTTAGATAGTTGTTTAATCAATACCATGTTATAGCATATGTTAAGTTTCCGCACACTAGTTGTTTAACATATTGCTTGTGTTGATTAATTTGGTTTTTGGGGGTCTAAACGTTCAAAAGTGTTTTTGTACACGTTTTTGAACTTTCAAGGGTTTTGTAGAGAGAGTTAGAGAATGTGAAGAGATGAGGGAGATGAAGAAAATGAAAATAGAAAAAAAAACATTTGGTAACTGTTGGAGAAAAAAAAAGATGAAATGGCGGGAACATACCCGATGGCTAAACTACATGACTACATGTAGTTTAGGCCTCCCAGCTAAACTATGTGTAGTTTAGCACTCAAAAAAAAAAAAAAAAATTTAGGGAGGTGCCCTCAATAGACAAAGAACACAAAGACCCTAAAAGAGCATCCCTAGTGGATCGAAAGCATTCAAAGTATCCCCAGTGGATCGAAAGCATAAAAAATGTCCCTTAGTGAATCAGAAGCTTTAAGAACATCCCTCAATGGATCAGAAATCATCATGAAAACCCCTTTGTGAGTTAAGATCATCAACCAAATACCCAAGCAAGTTTCAGTATCATAAGAGGACTCCCTTGTATGTCCAAGGCATATGAGTAACCCCTTCGAGAGTTGCAAAATTAGGTTTCCTCAACGGAGTTTGATAAAACCCCCTTGAGGGTAAAGTCAGCATCAATTCCAAGTGAGTCATAGGAAAGAAGAAGATAATTTTTCCTCAGTGAAAGAAAGTTTCCCCAATAAGCAACACACCATCAATAAAATCCCCAGTAAGCTACCCATCCCTAGTGGGTCGTACACCATCAAGACTTCATGGTAGGTTAGAATCATCACCAAAACACTTCTCAGTAGATTACACTCCCCAGTAAGTTCTTCAGCATCCCTAATGGATCTTTCATCCATTAAATAGTCAAGCAAGTCAGAATACAAAGTTTAATCACATATCTTTTAAGAATTGAACATGCAGGCACGAGCCACAAACCATACAAATCATAAAGGAACTACCCATAATCTGTGCACGTATCCCGAGGGAATTGAACATGTAGGTACACCATACAGAACTTGTGCACACATCCTGAGCGAATTGAATATTTAGGCATAGTGGAAAAGGTAGAGATAAAGATAGAGACGAAGGTCACCCCGAGGCAAAAGCCTCACTAGAACAGGTAGAGATAAAGATGGAGAAGACAAGTATTCCCAGAGGCAAGCCACTCGGAGAAGTTTGAGGCAAGAGCCCCAGATGGACACCATAGATATATATCCTTTTAAGCTCGTAAGAGCACCTTTTTTTGTTTGGTTGATGGTTGCGGCCATTAGTCATGTTTGTTTTTCTTTTTTAATGACTCTAGGATAACGAGTCACTTGCCTTTTGCTTGCAATTAGCAAAACAAGCTCTGGGATAGCGAACTTGTCATTGCTCATTTCCCGAGCAAAAAAGGTGGGAATTAGGACATATAAATCCCACGCAACTTTGCGAAGCTGCACCCCACCCCATGTATGCGTGATATGTGTTGTGTGCATGGGTTGGTCCTGAACCATATGTCGAAACAAAATGTTTTGTCTCTTATTCTTTTAATTCGATTAGTAAAGCTCATGAATCAAAAAAGGGGTCTATAGACATTGCATTTTGTACCCTTTATGACTCGGGCCCCCGTTCCCTAATGATGCTAAAATTTTGAGACCCAAGGTTGGTTTAAGGCCCAATCTGATGTTAAATTGACTTGAGAAATGTTAAATGAAAAATGTAACTTTTGAGCAAATAAATCTATTTTTGAAAAGTAAATTAAGGAAATCCTCAGTATATGCACACAAGAATCGGCCTGCGCGCGTAGCCATAATGCATGTGCACGCAAGCATGATCCTACGCATGCATGGCAGATTCCAAAAACCATGCAAGCAAATTTTTCTGCATTAAAACTGGGTTTTGGAACGAATCCCACATCATTTAGGAGTCATTCTAAACCCCTATTTTTTCAATATAAATAGCCATATATGGTAGCTTTTCAAAAAATAGTGAAATCCTAAGGGAAAACACTTAGATTTACTAGAAATAGTGAATCAAAGAGGGAGTTTTTCAAAAAACATCTTTAAGTCAATTTTCTTTCGATTAAGGTCTTTTCTGGCCTTGATCTTTGAGTTTAAGATTACTAATCACATTTTTATTGATTGTGAATGGATTTGACTAAAGGGAATGGTCAAAAATCAAGCCTAGGAGCTTTTGTTTTGAGGTATTGAGTTCTAAACTCGTTTTCTCTCTAGTCTGTTTTAATCTTGTTGTTTGTTTTGTTTCTTTGTTTGTTATATGTTTTAATATGTTTATATAGCTTAGGTCTACGTAGTTTTGTGTTTTAAAACATGCTAGGATGTTAGATTAATCGTTTTGAAGTATTGCTTTAGTTTTTGTGTTGCTAGGGTTTTTGGGTTGAAACCCGAGTGCGCATAATCTTGGCTGCATGCGTAGGCTTGATTATGCACATGAAAACTTGTTCATGTGTGCACATGATCTGCCCAGAAACTCTAACCCTAATTTTTCTGATTTTGTTTCTTGTTTCCTTGCATAAATATGCTTCTGTTTTAGTTCCTTTTTATACATATTCATGCTTTTGAGCTTCTGTGTCACATGCTTGTTTGTTTGTTTGCTTTTCACAAGTCTAAATTAGGGTTTATCTTGTGTTTCCTTACTTTAATGCCATGAATATACATTCACATGTTCATACATTTATGCCATAGGTGCTAAGTTGCTGCAAGGTAAGTGAGGTAAGTTATGCATTGGTATGAACATTCATTTTAATGATGTAATATGTTTGTTTGATGTTTTATTTCATGTCTAAAAGTTTGGAATACAAGTGATGTTCTATGTTTGCTTGCTAGGCCTATTTTTCTGCCTTGTTTTGTTGTTCCCTTGGATGATGTAATCTGTTAAGAGATGCCATGATTAGATGTATGCTAGGGTTTTTGATGTGATGATATGCATGATTAGATGAATGCTAGGTTGATGTGACATGCCATGCTAGATGAATGTTAGGCTTTAGTTGATTTCCATGATTGATGTATGCTTAGGTCTTTTTGGGATGATTGATCCCATGTTGTGTGCTTAGATGTATGCTAGTGTGTGTGTGCGAGTTAGGATACAATATTAAGTATGCCTTAAATAAGGTTAAGACATAAAATACAATGAGAGGAAGCTAACCTTAGGGTCGGGTGGTTTTGGGTACCTAACACCTTCCCAAGACCATACTTTAACTCCAAACTCATATCTCTGGTAGTAAGATCAATGGTCCTTCCTTGAGAGGACACCATATATATGGTTCTTAGACCATTGCAAAAACTAGGTGGCGAATCCAACAATCCATTGTGTCCACACTCCCCCCCCCCCCCCCCCTCTCTGTTCAAGTAAGGAATGTGTGGGAATGTAGTGTTGAGTCCTCCGTGCTGTCCAAGAATGTGCTGGCAGATATGTCCAAATCAGCTATGCTGGCAGATGTATCCAAATCTATTATTTGGAGAATACTCCAAAACTAACTACAAGCCATTTCTCATCAATCCAATTCCATCCCTTTTTGACACTCACCAATAATCATATAACCTTAAAGCTAGACCGATTCATCAAAGGATAAACATCATGACACCAAATTAAAATAAATGTGGAATTGTCAGACCCAATTAAAGCTAGTAACAAGCATTTCTTGATAAATCTAGCTAAATTCCTACATCAAGTGGTAATGTTGAGCAGTGCCAAGATTTATTTCTACCCTAAATGCGGCTCATCAAAGCAATCCTGAAAACTCCAGTAATATGTTAGACATGACCTTTAATTTATATCAAAGGAAGACAATTATCAATTTAAGAATAAAGCATATTTTAGTGGCAAACCCTTAATTGGCGAATTTCTCATTTCCACAACAATTCAATCAACTCGAGCTTGATTTTTTCCTTTGAATATTAAAATGACGAGAATTCAAATATGTTTTTATGTAATGTTAAAATGAGCCAACGAGATCCTTGATTCAAAACTCGGGTTCCCAACCAAATTTGAGGTCAGACAAACTATAGTATCCACAACTGCCCCTTCTCATAAAACATCTAGATTGCAATGAGAGGTGTTGGATAAAGAACAAAGATGTTGTATTTTGCTAGCCTCTCATTCAGGGAAAAACGTGTCTCCAATTCTTATAAAAAATTAGGCAAGTTTTGATAGAATCATCAAATGAATTTACACTCGATTGCCTCCTTTACCTCCCTTGGGATCTTTGGGCATTTAACGGCGGATTTCCAAACAGCGAATTAGCTTTAAGCTTTAGCTATTGGCTTCCTGTTTGCTTTTCACAACTCATTTCAAACTTGCAACACCTCATGGACATAGTCGCAGATGACATGACATTTTTGTTTCTTGGCTAAAATACAAAACTCACCCTCTAAATTTCACCATTTTTCATTTCAGTCCTCTAAGTTTGCATTTTGTCATTTCAGTCCTTTAAGTTTCAATCCTACTCAATTCAGTCTTCTGTTAATATTCCATCCATGCTTACCATTAACTTGTCCAAAAACAATGTCGTTTGGCTCATTATTTAATATTTCATTTTTATTTATTTCTTTCTTTCTTAATTAGAAAACGTTAATTATAAAAATAAAAATAAAATAAAATAAAATAAAATAAAATAAAATAAAAAACCCAGTCCATCCCCTATTTGAAGAACACGAAATAGAAACCCCACTACCTATTCCTGCCTAACTGCCTAACCCATCAATAATTGAGATTGAGAGGGAGAGAGCGAGATCAAGAAGGAGAAAAAGAGATCAGGAGACCAAGAGATCGAGAGGGAGAGAAGGTATTTCGACAGCTCCGCTCTTGGTGTATTTGGCATCTCGGCTCAGGCCAATCCTTGGCAGCTCCACTCCAGATGTACTTGACTCCAGCCTAAATACCTCATCTCCCTCTCGGTCTCTCAATGTGGCGCTTGTGTTCTCAGCCACTAAAGTCACGGACCATGAGGCTAGAGAACCTTGGGTGCTTGAGCATCACTGAGTTGAGTACCTGGGTTTAGTCTAGGTCTATGGGGTTCTTTAACTTGATTTCACAGTGGATTACTTGGTTTATTTCAGTTCGGAGGAAGAGCCTTTCTGCTGGGGTTAGATGCGCGTCAATTGCTCACTTTCTTCCTCACGATCTGCTGGTATTAGAGCCTTATTGGGTTCCTTTAATTTGCTTTCTGCGGAATACCTTCTCTCTCTCACAAGTGGGTAGTGAGGTTTCTATTTTGTGTTCTTCAGATGGGGGATTGACTGGGTTTTTATTTTTATTTTTTAATTAACGTTTTTTAATTAAGAAAAAAATAATTAAATAAAAATGAAATATTAAATAATGGGCAAAACGACATCGTTTTTGGACAAGTTAACAGTAGGCATGGATGGAATATTAACAAAAGACTGAATTGAGGAGGATTGAAACTTAGAGGACTGAAATGCCAAAATGCAAACTTAAAGGACTGAAATGAAAAATTGTGAAACTTAGAGAGTGAGTTTTGCATTTTAGCCTTATTTCTTCTTTTTTATTTTTTTTTTGTTTTTTGTTTTTTTTTTTCTTCTTTTGGCTATAAATGCAAACTTGTGTATATACTCACACAAATAAACATGTCCACGCACATAGAAAATTTTTATGTTTTGGGAATGCAAACAAAGGCATGAAAGAAGACAAATATGTAAAATGCTGTTAGAAAGGGTTGTGCAAACATCAGTGAAAATATGGAAACTATGCATGCTAAAACAAAGGTTGTAAATTTTAAAACATGATGCTGATGAAACTTTAATTTTAAAAGTGAAACCAAAAAGATAAGAGGGGTTTGGAAATCATACAAGAGATGGGATTAAACGAGCACGGTCAAATCAAATCCTAGAAAACATAGAGATAAAGATAACATAGGACAAGATTAAACGAGCATGGCTGAATCAAACCCTAGAAAGATGGAGATAAAGATAGGATAGGACAAGATAAAGATAAGGATAAAGATAAGATAGGACAAGATTAAATGAGCACAGCAAAATCAAACCCTAGAAAGATAGAGATAAAGATAAGATAGGATAGGATTAAACGAGCATGGCCAAATTAAACCCTGGTAGAAACTTTGATAGAGATAGAATAGGATAGGATTAAACAATCACAGCCAAATCAAACCCTTGTAAGAAAAACTTTGATAAAGATTGGATAGCATAGGATTAAACGTGCACAACTTAATCAAACCCTAGTAGAAACTTTGATAAAGATAGGATTGCATAGGATTAAACGAGCATGGCCGAATCAAACCCTAGTAGAAACTTTGATAGAGATAGGATAGCGTAGGATTAAATGAGCATGGCTGAATCAAACCCTGGTAGAAAGACTTTGATAAAGATAGGATAGGATTAAACAAGCGAGGCCCAATGAAACCCTTGTAGAAAGACTTTGATAAAGATAGGATAGCATAGGATTAAACAAGCATAGCCAAATCAAACCCTAGTAGAAATACTTTGAGAATTATGGACTACTGTCAGATAATTCTTTGAAGGTAAGCACGATGCATAGAGTGCAAAATACTCAAGCCTCGGATTAAATGAGCACGGTTGAATCCAACCTCGAACAAAGATGAAAATCAATGATAGGCATCGAGTGATTTTCAAGAACAGAATTAAACGAGCATGGCTAAATCAAGTTCTATGAAGAATTATGGACCTTTGTTAGATAATTCTTGGAAGGAAAGCATGACGCATAGGGTGCAGAATACTCAAACCCCTGATTAAATGAGCATGGTCAAATCAAACCCTCATGAGATTAAATGAGCACGGTCGAATCAAACCTCAAAAGATAGAATTTGATAAAAGATATGATTAAACGAGCATAGTCGAATCAAAATCCTAAGAGCGATACTTTGATAAAAGGTAGGATTAAACGAGCACGGTCGAATCAAACCCTAAGAGAGATATTTTGCACAATATTTTGAGATAAAAACTAGGATTAAACGAGAATGGTTTAATCAAACCCTGAGAAAGATATCTTGATAAAACACGATATTGTGAGATAAAAACTGGGATTAAATGAGCATGGTGAATCAAACCTTGAGAGAGATATTTTGATAAAACACGATATTTTTGAGATAAAAACTAGGATTAAATGAGCACGGCCAAAGTGGTAGATCGGGGTTTCCGCCCGGTTTGTCCAAGGCTGAGGCTTATATTAGAGAGATCGATAACAGTATAGCCGATAGTCAACTTCAGCATGGTCTGAAGAGGCATCCTTCTGCTCAAATTCGAAAGGCTCAGGTATGTTCCTTTTTCCCTTTCACTTGTTAGATCTAAATGTGTAGATATGAAAGTTAATTGGTATCTTTTCTAATTTCAAGTGTAGGCCACTGATAAGATTTGTGGTCAAAGAGATTGGTCTTTAGTCTTCCTTCATCTGTATGACCCTGAGATGAATGAGTGCTATCTTGGTTCTTTGGTTGAGCAAAGCTTCGAGGAGTTCTTGAGGATTCCTCCTTATTCTATGAGGCATGCGATACTGGAGACTCTGGTGCAGCGATTCCATGCAGAGACTGGCACCTTTCATTTGAGTTGTGGGGAGTATGTAGTCCTTCCCCTCGACTGGACAGCTATTCTGGGCCTTAGATTTGATAGGCATCCTATCTCGATCAATTCTATAGATTTTGCTACCGCAAGCGAGCTCTTGGGCATTCAATATCCCTATACTCCGACGAGGCGACAGTACTTTTGGCCCACCTACGAGCCTCAGATTCGCATGGAGTGGTTGAAGATTAACATACCTTGGGAGGCAAAGCCAGACGACATTGCTTTCAGGCGATTCTTTTTCTATTTCATCGGTAGTTGCTTGTTTGGCAACAACCGGTCGGTGCTGACTTGCAAGTTGCTAGAGGCCATGAAAGTAGTGTCAGATATAGGGACCTATGATTGGGAGTCCCTTTTCTTATGGATTCTTCACCGCTTTCATGAGGCCGGCTTCACGATGTGGCTTTAGGAGCCTCGAGAGTTGCTCGTAGATTTTGATATGTTGGGCATCTCTTGGCCCTGCACACACAATATTCTAGCCTTTCATCAGAGGTTTATCCTAGGGCTTATGCTTGGTTCCTCTGTGAGATCACCAGAGTTGTTTTGCACAACTATCCACCATCGGCGCTGTGTTGGATTGTGTCACTTGGGGTGAGATACTCAACCGTCCCTATAATGGGCGGTTATTAGCTAGGAGTTTGGTCGCCCAGGCTATGGTTAAGTCGCGGGTGCAGTGCTGGTTTTGGGCTTTGTCGAGCTGGGAGTTTTTCTTGGTTGAAAGGACTTATCTTTAGGTTATACTGGTCAGCTTGCATAGCATGTGCTTGTCGAGCTTCGAAGGCCTACTTGAGATTACATGTAGATACTCTACAAGCTAGGGTGAGAGATCTTAAGACCATGGTTGCCACTAGAGAGGGGTATATATAGCAGGAGATTGCCAGGTCGCTTACTCGAGAGAGGGACCTATGGTAGAAAGAGAGGGAAGCCCATGCCATAGCTATAGAGAAAGAGGGGTCAGCTTTAGGTTGAGATAGGCCTACTTCGTGGGTACGTCGGCGTTCTAATTGGTAAGATGAGGGGGCATAGGATGCTTGTACCTCATGCGCCTCATATTCCTGGTAGTGATCCTCCTATTCACTATCATGAGTCAAAGTACATGCTTGCTCCTCCTGAACCGGTTAGCAGTTGGGGATATGCCCACTTAGATTATTAGGCATGGGGCCCTGTACTAGATCAAGTACCCTTTCAAGCTCCTGGTTATGTCCTAGGTTTTCCAACAGATCGAGCCGGTCCTTCTACAAGTCCCACTGCGGGTGATGATGCCAATGACGGCAACGTTGGGCATTTTGCTGATGATGCCGTTAAAGATGATGACTCACCCTAAGCCAACCATGTATTGTTGTACCATGATATAGCCCCTGCACAGACATGTTTTCTCATTTTTCTTGTATTTTATGGATATTGCCCCTTGGTGGGCCAAACATGTATATATCAAACTGCCTCTTGGTATGCCTAGACTGTATGTATTATATCGCCACTTGGTAGGCTTTAGACATGTATGTATTATATTGCCCTATAGTGGGCCTTGATGTATGATATCACCTCTTGGTAGGCTCTCGATGTATGTATGGACATTTCCTCTTAGTAAGTCTTACATGTATGATTTTGGATTTCGCCTGTTAGTAGGCTCTTGATGTATGATGAACATTTCCTCTTGGTAGGTCTTACATGTATGTTTCTAGATTTTGCTTGTTGGCAGGCTCCTGATGTATGTATGGATATTACCTCTTGGTAGGCCTTATATGCATGTTTCTAGATTTCACCTGTTGGTAGGCTCTTGATGAATGATTCTTGAACACTACCACTTGGTAGGCCTTAGATGTATGTTTCTAGATATAGCCTATTGGTAGGCTCGAATGTATGATTGGACATCGCCTCTCGGTAGGTATTACATGTATGTTTTTGGATATCGCCTGTTGGTAGGCACTCGATGTTTATATGAACACTGCCTCTTGGTAGGTATTACATGTATGTATCTGGATTTCACCTATTGGTAGGCTCTTGATGCATGATTCTTGAACACTTTCTTTTGGTAGGCCTTACATGTATGTTTCTAGATATTGCTTGTTGTTAGGACATATGTGATTCACTTGTTAGGAATATATGTCACTATTTTATATAATTTGCTAATCCTTTGACAAAACGCATTTTACTTGTATTTGGGTAGATCTAGAATGTGTTTAATACTTCAAGAAACTATGTTTCAAGATCAAGTGTTGAAAACATGCAAGTCTGTCCAAGATTCAAGTTGAAGAAGTGTTGTTCATTAAAGCTCAACAGCTAACTATCCATCGAGCTTAAGAAGCTGTTCCAACCCTGTGGCTCGACAGCTGCACGACAGCATCTCGACAAACAGGTATCTGTCGAGTTTTATGAAAAAACAGAATTTCAGTTATGTTTTGACTCCAATCCAGTTTTATGTGTTTGGACATTCTTTTCTCACAACCCTAGATATATAAAAGGATTATTTTAAGGGTCGTCGAAGTGTTCACAAGTTGCACAAGTGTTGAGCAAAATTTATTTAAGCAAATTGTAACCGGAGACAGAATTTGCCCTAATTCATCGTTTTTGAAGAAGTTGCTGTGTTTATACACCGTAGGGTTTTGTAACCAAGCATCTTCTTGATCTTTATCGTTGGAATGAACTGAAGAACCACAAAAATACATACATACATCTAAAGGAAAGTTAAAAACTCCTCACACAAGATTAGATTTAGCAGAGTGGCAAAATCCATTCTTTGACCACCTTCCTGGAAATCTAGGGCCTGTTTGGGTAACCTTTTTTCATCACTCAATTTCCGTCACTCAATTTCCATCACTCATCACTCATCACTCATAACTCATAACTCATCACTCATCACTCATCACTCATTTTTTCACACTCATTTGGCAACATCACTTTTATTTTCATCACTCAATTTTTTCACACTATTCATGGGTCCCACACCTGTCAGCCAGTACAGTAGTTTTTTTTTAATTTTTTTTATTTTATTTTATTAATACACAACTCACCGAAGCTTAAAAAAAAAAAAAAAAAAAAAAAAAAAAAAAAAAAAAAAAAAAAAAAAACCGAATAGCCAACCCAGGAAAAGAAAAAGAAAAAGAAAAAAAAAAAAAAAAAAAGAACAACGCCAACCCAGAAAAAAAAAAAAAAAAAAAAAAAAAAAAAAAAAAAAAAAAAAAAAAAAAAAAAAACCTGAACGGCCAACCCAGGAAAAGAAAAGAAAAAAAAAAAAAAAAACAGCCAACGCCAACCCAGAAAAAAAAAAAAAAAAAAAAAAAAAAAAAAAAAAAAAAAAAGGTGGTCAAAAGTTGCGGCTGTGGATCCCTCATGTGTGTTTATTTACGGAAATGCCATTGAGTTATGAGTTATGGAAACTGAAAACAGCCTTTTGTTGTTTTCAGTTTCCATAACTCATAACTCAAAAATCAGAGAATTGAGTGATGGAAATAGAGTTATGGAAACAGAGTTATCGTTTGGCCAAACAACCTTTTTACTATGGGTCCCACCATTTTTGAGTTATGAGTTATGGAAACAGAGAATTGAGTTATCAAAAAACTCAATCCAAACGGCCCCCTAACTTGCCTATTACTATTAGAACCAAAACGCTGTCCCAAAAATCGTACTTACTAAAACCACTTTTCATTTGACTTTTCAATGATGCTCTACACCACTTGAAGCTATCCTCGTACCTGAATTTATCTTTAGAAAACTCTTTTCCCTGCTTTGCAGAGGGAGCTATTTCAAATTAGTCATCTCTCAAATAAACCCATTTTGTGAATTAAATTGTAACTAGGAATTTTTTTTTTTTTTTTTTTTAATTTAAGTAAATTGTAACTAGGAATCTTGCAACTTGAAAATCATAAATTTCTTATCCAATAGTAAAGTACATATCTGGGACTGGAATGATAACCGTACAATCTTTTAGCCCTAACTACTCAACCTCCTAAACACACTGATTCTGAGTCCACAGTATCTTCCTCAACAACCGTACTAGTGTCTTCTCTGGTTACACTCATGCTTGATGTGGATGAGCCAACAGTTTCTCTCATGGCCTCATGCAAATAGATTGCCTTTCTTTTGCTCCTTTTCCATTTTCTCAATAACTCTGAGACCTCTCTTTCATCTCTAGCTTGGGTTAGTGCCTCTGCAGGTTCTTCGGTCATCAATTCCCTCTCACTACAGTCACCACGGAAACTTGCTGCAGTTGTCATTGGGAAGATGAGTGGTTTACAGAAACAGACCAGAACTATAAGTAAAATTATGTAAATATATAAAGACGTCCACACGTATAATGTCCATTTCCAGTTGGATACCAATTGTTTTGTCCAAGGCAGCTGAGAGTGGATGAGGATTTCAGCTTCATACAACTGGGGCGGAGATAAAGTTCCAACCCTTGGAACCAAACTTACTCTGATAACCTCAGTTCTTCGCGTGCCTTCCTTGTGCTTTAACATTTCAATGCTTATCATTTGGGTCTCTTGAGAAATTCCAATCAAAAGAGGAATGCCCATAAGAAATGTCCGAGCGAGTCGAATTGGGATGCTTCTAAACTTCAACATGCATGGCTGGCTAGATTTTGCAATCACAGCTCCATTGACTGATAACAGTTCTGCAGTCAACTGACAAAATAGCCTCGAGTAAAACATAAGAATTCATAACAATCTGTATTCATAGACAACTGGTTTTTTGTGACAATCTGACCTTCCAAATTAATGTGCTTTCACTCCTTTATAATTTAATTTGTCATTTAGAAAGTGTATTTACCATTTGGTGCATGTACATGTTAATGCAGCAAATCAGAAACTCATCGGCAAGTTGAGCAGAAACTTTTCAATAAGTAACTGCTAAGAACTGTCAGAAACTAGACAACAATAACAGCCCAAAAATAGTGTAAGTATCAAATAATGGGAGATCAAGGGGATTCTAAGTAGATGTATAGCCACATATTTAATGCTCCCTATTGTTAGAAAATCCAAATCCAAATACTAATGCTACCATTTTTTGGCACATTTTCATCAGAGATAATGGTTGATAAGAAATTCTATTAGCATTTCCAACTCAGATCTGAAAGAAAACTGCTTCTTTGATTAAAATTTGAATATTAGTCTATGTTTTGGATAGTTGGGTTGGTTTCTTATGAGGTATGCCAGCTTTGTGCTTTCTTTAGCCAATTCATGAAGATGAAACACCATCTATCAAATCAACCCCATAAAGTCCTTTCTAACATATGATCTTTTCTAGTTGACACAACTAGAACTTAGGGAGAAGGGCAGAATAGAAAAAGCCTTTTAGTAAACAAAAAAAGGGAGACTACAAGTCAGAACAGAAAACAAATCTATTGAAAGAGATAAAAGACAAAGCATAACAGAGCTGTTACTTTTTTACATCAGCCTAGAATGAATCTAGGGGGATTAGAATGTGGGAAGAACAGAAATGTTGAATTTGATTTTTACACGGGGTATGACCAATCCAGGGAATGCAAAAAATGCCCCCAACTATATATATATATTGATAATCTGCAATAACATTAATTAAGAAAAGGAAATACAAGCTGGGTAATCTGCCTTACAAACAGACTCGATAACTGGCAGAAGATTACCATTATGGAAAAAGGACTGACTGGAAGAAAGAGCAAATTTGGTAACTTCATGAGCTGCCGAATTGTCTGTTCTTTGAACCCAACTAAACTTAACAGAAGAAAAACTCAAAGCTAGACCACGAATGTTGTTGATGAAGGTACTGATCAACCAGTCAGGTGTGGAATCAGATTGGGATAAATGCTCAAAACAAGCCTTAGCATCTACCTCAAAAAACACATGGTGCCAAACTTCTCGCTTCGCAATCTCAACTGCCCATAACAGAGTGGCAGCTTCAGCTTGGAGTGGGGGGCATAAAGAGCAGCATCTCCCCCAAATACCGATCACCTCTCCTTTGTGATTACAAGCAATGACTCCAAGGGCAGCAGTAGTGCTAGACAGAGCAGTGACGACATTAATTTTGATCCATCCCAGTGGAGGGGGGAGCCAAGGTATGACTGGCTTGAGGAAAGGCTTGGGGAGACCACCACCAACCAGCTTGGAGTACTCTAAGAATCTGGACATCACAGATTTGGAGGACATAGGAATATCAATGTGAGCATCTTGGAATAATATGTTGTTCCGTAGGTGCCAAATTTCCTCCAAGATGAAGGCCATGTTTAAGGTGATTAACCATCTGTCATAAGTGGGGAGAGTGGAAACTGCAGGCTCAAGAACCAGCTTTATGATGTCCTCAAAAGTTTGGACCATGTTCTGGTCAGGTCTAAAACCCCAGCAAGCCATGTACCATAAAGCTCTGGAGATATGACATTCAAAGAAAAGGTGCACACACGACTCACTTTCACTTTTACATAGTGTGCAAACAGGGTCAATGTGCTCCAGCCTACATGACAAATTTTCTTTGGTTGAGATGGAATTTGTGCCGATCCTCCAAAGCAGCATTTTAGTTCTCTCCAGCATTCTAGCCTTCCATAGCTTCATCCATGGAACATCAGAATGATCGGATTGTGACTCTTGGGCTATGGATACTCTGTATGCTGACTTGACTGAGAACCTGCCCTTGGAATCAAGGATCCAAATAAGCTTGTCCTGTTTGGGGTGGTAAGGTAGAGGGATTGACAAAATGGCTTGAGCAGAGACTTCATTAAATAACTGGTGGATGAGCCTAGCATTCCAGCAATGATTAGAAGCATTGAAAAGATGAGAGACTGAAAGAGGGGTGTAGGTTAGAGACTCATCCTTGGGCACTGGCTTGAAGCCTTGGATCCATGGAACCCACGGGTCCGTCCAAACATTAATCGAAGCACCATCTCCGATAAGATAACATGCGCCTTTAACAATCAGCTCTTTGGATATTTCGATAGCTCTCCAAGAAGGGGAGGCTTATTTGGGGGGGTCGCTGAATTGCCAATCATGCTTCACCTTGTATTTTGCTCTCAAAATACTCATACATAAGCTGTCCCTCTTGGATGCAACCATCCAGGCAAGTTTAGCAAGAAGAGCAGAGCTGAATTCTTTTCTTTTGCTTTCTTGAAGCCCAACCCCACTAGGCACTTGGGATGACACACCTTCTCCCAAGCTCTCCAAGCAATGAATCTACCCTCTATGGCTTTGGGCTTCCACTAGAATCTTCTGGTATCGGAGTCAAGTTTATCGCATATCTTGGATGGGATACTGAATGTCGACATGGTGTAGTTTGGGATTGCTTGAGCTACTGAGGTAATGAGGGCACTCCTACCTGCCCATGATAAACACTTACTTCTCCACCCAATCAGTTTGGTCTTAAGCTTATCTAGGAGGAACTTAAAGTCCTTAGAAGGGGCTCTGGATAGGAATAGGGGGGCCCCAAGGTAGATGGCATCCTTTTTTAGGCTCTTCATGTTGAGAAGGTGCTTGATCCCTCTTCTTTTATTGGGCCGAGAGTGCTTGGAGAAGAAGACTCCAGATTTGGTCTGGTTGATACTCTACCCTGACCAATTGCAATACTTCTCGACACAACTAACAATATTTGAAGCATCATTTCTGGTGGCCTTAGAGAAGAGTATAATATCATCGACATACATCACGTGGGTGATGGCTGGCCCACCTATGCTAGCTTTAACCCCACTAATGTTTTTAGAGCAAAACTCGTGATCAAGGATCCTAGACAAGATTTCTTGTCCCAAGATGAAGATATAGGAGGACAGAGGGTCTCCCTGTCTAATTCCTCGAGTAGGCTTGAATTGCTCAAGTTTTCCTCCATTCACCAGAACCTTAAAAGACACAGTAGAAATACAAGCTATAATCCAGCTTATAAAGCCCTCATCAAAACCAAACTTAAACAGAACAGCTTGGATGAAACCCCAGTTGACTCTATCATAGGCCTTTTGAAGCTCTAACTTGATGGCTATAAAACCGGTTTTAAATTTCCTCACTTCGAAACTATGAAGCATTTCCTGGATGATCAATTGATTTTCAGCAATCCATCTACTTGGGATGAAAGCGGATTGGCAGGGAGAAATGAGCTTGTGCAGGAGAGGCCGAATCTTTGCGACAAGCAACTTTGAGATAATCTTGAGATAATCTTGTAAACTACGTTGCAAAGGCTTATTAGGTGAAAGTTGTTTGTTGAGGATGGATTAGGAGTTTTGGGAATTAGAACAATAAGGGAACTATTTACTTCCTTAGGCATCCTACTTTCAACAAAGAAGGAGGTAACAGCTTGAATCACCGTGTCTCCTACAATAGGCCAGAACTCCTTATAGAAAAGAGCAGGAAATCCGTTAGGACCCGGAGCCTTTGTATCATGCATTTCAAACAATGCTCTTTTTATCTCTTTAGGGGTAGGAATTGCACGCAAGATAGAGTTATCTGCCTCGGAGATGCACGATGTAATCAAGTTGTCTAGATCAGTGGGGAAGGATACTTCTTTAAGAAGCTCTTTGAAAGAGTCTAGGAAATGCTGTCTGATCTGATTGGAGTTAGAGGCCCAAGACCCATCTTCGCATTTAATTGCATCAATTCTGTTTTGCCTTCTACAAATGATAGTGGAGAGATGAAAAAACTTGTGTTCCTATCCCCTTCTTTGAGCTACAGTTCCCTTGATTTTTGTCTCCACATAACTTCACTCCTAGCAAGCCATTCCAACAAGTCAGCGAGCAACACAGCTTCTATTCTTCCATTGTCAGCAGAGGGGGGGGGGGGACTTCAGCTATCTTGTTCATAAGTCGATTAATCCTTTCTTGGCAGTGTCCGAAGACCTCTTTATTCCACTTACGAAGTGCTTCTCTTGTGGCTGCTTGTTTCTTACATAACTTGACCATAGCTGACCCAGTTACCCTTTCATTCCAAGACTTCTCCACAATAGAATTGCAACTGTTATCCCTAATCTAGGCTGCCTCAAAGCGAAAAGGCCTATGAGTGAAGCTATCTTCAGGGTTTGTATCTAGGAGCAAAGGAGCATGATCAGAACTGATTGCCCCCAAGTGAGCAATACTGGCTCTAAGAAAGGCCAACCTCAATGATATGTTTGCAATACCCCTATCTAGCCTCCTCTTAATCGTGGAGTTACCCCAACTTCCTTTAGCCCATGAAACTTGCTGCCAGAACAGCCCAAATCAATGGCTCCAAACTCAAAAATCAAATCCTTCAGATAATTGGTGGCTGAGGAGCCACCTCTGTTACTTCTTAGGATCTTGCTATCGTTGATCGTAAAATTGAAGTCCCCCGTACAGGCCCATGGGCCTTGAAAAGATTCTAACACTGCCATAAGATTTTCCCAAGCATTTTTCTTTTTGGTTGCATAGGGTGGACCATAAAAGCCCACTAGAAACCAATTGCAAACAGCATCAGTGACCTTAACAGCAATAAGGTTTTTATTGAATTCGATCGGTTGTAGAGAAACAATGGACCTCCACATAACACAAATACCACCAACAGAACCTTTAGCATCAACTACTATCAACTTCGAAAAACCAATAGATTTTTGGACTTCCTCCAAACGACTGTTACCAGCTTTCATTTCACACAGAAAAATAACATCGGGCTTAGACCCTCTTATGTGAGCCTTTAAGGTTCAAACTGTCGCCGCGTAACAGATGCCACGACAGTTCCAACTGAGGGTTTTCATGGGGAGGTTAGGGGCATGGTAAGGCCCGCCTCCTCAGCCCAATGAACTTGAGAAGAGAAAGAAAAAACATTGCAAGTAGTTTCAGTGGAACATGAATGATGGAGAGAGTTTTTAAGAGACTCACCATGCTTTTTGTGTGCTTTTGCCTGCTTAGACCTTTGCTCTGCTTCTGGAGCAGGGAGCTTTGTCTCGGAATGAGGGAAATATGCATATTCGAATCAAACTGGGAGAATATAGTTGATTCCTGCAAAAACTTCTCAGCTAACTTTTGACTGTTGTTTCTTTTCCCCATGATCAAGTGTTAGGGTCATATTTTCTATGTATTGACTTATCCTTTGACAAAATTCACTTTACTTGTAATTGGATAAATCTAAGATGGGCTTAATGTATCAAGAAGTATGTAACTCTTACATAACAAGTGGTACCATTGAAGACATAAAAATTGAACCAAGAACCAAGTGGTTCCATTAAAGACAAAAACTTCTCAGCTAACTTTTGACTGTTGTTTCTTTTCCCCATGATCAAGTGTTAGGGTCATATTTTCTATATATTGACTTATCTTTTTACAAAATTCACTTTACTTGAAATTTGGTAGATCTAAGATGGGCTTAATGTATCAAGAAGTATGTAACTCTTACATAACGAGTGGTACCATTAAAGACATAAAAATTGAACCAAGAACCAAGTAAAGAAAAGTTGATTAAGTGAAACTCGACATTAGTCTCGACACTAGCATTTATTGATATTTAATGAAGGATTCTTGACACAAACTTGACATCTCTCGATCTATCGAGCTCTGCAATTTCATAATTCTTAAATCTAAATTTTGGCCCATAATGACTTGGATTGCTAGGGTTTTATTCACTTAACCTCTAGACCATATAAAAACTTTATTTTAAAGTCATCAAAGACACAAAGACTCAATTAGAGAATTCATATACTCTGTGAGAAGCTATTGCGTTCTTGTGCACCTTAGGGTTTTGTAACCAAGTGCTTTCAGATCTTCAACATGCTTTGAAGTAAAGAAGTTTGCATCCAACAACAATCAATCAGTTGCTGAGAAGTCAAACACGTACTAGGATTCATGCAGATAGGAAGAAGTCACCGCTTGTTCCTAATTAGTAGATTCTTTGGAGCGGTGACTTGAAATTCACCCGGTAGGGTTTTTGCCTTGCGAGAGGTTTTCCTCATTCTTCAACAAATCACCGTGCTAATTTAATTTCCACTGCACTTAGTTTGTTTGGGATGTGATGAAAAGTTCAGCTTAGTTGAGTTTTAACTTCTTTTTGATACTATTCATGAGTTTCATTACACTTTTTAGTACTATTGATAGATCTTATTATACTATTCATTAGCTTTTAATATTTTTTTTACACTTTTAATATTTTTTTTAATATTTAGTAGCTTTCAGCAAACACGGTTTTCAATTTTAACTAAATAAGATATTCCTAAACGGACTCTTAGTTTATTTGGTGATTTGTTGGTACTTCTACGATTTGCATGTAATTTGACTAAATCAATCAACTTAGGTAATTGAATTAATTAACCAAGGTCAATCTATAATACAACACGAAGAAATTTTGAGCCTTTAAGGTGTCACTTGGCCGGAAGGTCGTTAATAAAATTCAACTTTGTTGTCATATTCGAAAAATCAAATCATTTGATTCATTTCACAAATTCCGGTCGTATACATTTTTCATGAACCAGGAAATTGCCTGTCATCCATTGTTAATGTTGAGAATAAAAAGCGCCCCTTTTTTTTCTTCCTTTTTTGAGGGCCGTGATGCTTAATGTGGATTGACATACTCATGCGTCACCTCAGCATTCTTTGCGTGGTTTTGGCTTATGTTATTGTTATCATGAGGTACATGGTCAAGCTTTTAAAGCAATTTCCATGGACCGATATCATTATTACACCAAATTTTTCATGTTAACCCGTGTACCATAAATATCAATTAAGTTTCCTATGTTTTTTTTTTTTTTGGGATAATCTGCAATTTGTATTACTCAAAAGGACTTACAAAAGGGCATTCCACCTTACAAGCAAAAAGTAAAAAGGGAGGCAGATTGCCATTATTCAAACAAAAGGAAGCATTGGAATTTAAAGCAAACTTTAGCAGCTTTGTGAGCTGCAACATTGCAGTCTTTCTTAACCAAATTAAAAAGAACAATTAGAAAAAGATTCAGCTAAACATAAAGAGTTATCCAGCACGGGTTTGATTCACCAGTCAGCATATGTAGGTTTAGCAGATATGGAGTTGAAACAAATTTTAGCGTTACCCTCAACAATAATTTGGAACCATGCTTCTGATTTTGCTAACTAGACAGCCCAAAGAATTGATGATACTTCAGCTAGTAGGGGTGAGCAACTATTTTGCAACTTAACCCAAACTTTGATCACATCACCACTGTTGTTTCAAGCAACTACTGCTAAAGCTCCCTTGGTAGCGATGGGGGTGGAGGGAGGCGAGTAGATTGGTTTGTTAGAGTTGAAAACTCATCAACCTGTAGTGAATTTGATGAATGGAATCAAAAATATCAGTTGGGCCTCCTTTGTGAAAGACATGATTACGTAGGCACCATATTCCTTCTAGAGTAAAAGCCATATTTAAGGAGTAACCAGATGTCATTGACAGGACATGATGAGTTTGGAGGGTTTAGGACTAACTTGACAATGTCCTCATTGGAACTGAAATGAAATTCATCTGCCCTAGAACCCAAACAGGCTGGGTGCCAGATAGATTTGGCAACAGGGCATTCGAAAAAAATGTGGCATGTGGTTTCAACCTCTTCACTGCAGAGAACACACTTGGAATCTGTTACTTCTAATCGTCTCAACATATTTTCTTTTGTAGGAAGGACAGTTGCACCAATTCTCCATAAGAACATCCTGATTCTTTTGGGAGCATTCATCTTCCAAATCTTCTTCTAAGGAGTTTGGCATTGAGGGAGTATGCTGGTATGTTGTATGACTAAGTGATAGTCATATTTAACAGTGAAGGCTCCTTTGGAGTTGAGAACCCAAATAAGCTTGTCTTCATTGGATCTTATAGGGAGAGGGATTAATAAAATGGCTTGGACATCTTCTTGGTCAAACAACTCATGGACTAAAGCTGTGTTACAGGCATGTTGTCCTTCCAAAATGAGTTGGGGTACCATAATAAGAAGATATGAGAGTCGCTGAATTCTCAGCCTAGGCTTAAAACCTTGGAGTCAAGGCACCCACGGGTCCTTCCATACATTGATTGAAACTCCGTCTCCTATGAGATAGCATGCACCTTTTAAGATGGTAGGCTTAAAATTTTCAATTTCTCTCCAAATGGGTGAGGCTGACTTTGGTGGTCTTTGTGCGGCCAGTCATATCTAACCTTATATTTGGCCCTCAAAATTTGCATGCACAAGCTGTCCCACTTCGAGGCAATCATCTAAGCTAGCTTGGCTATTAGAGCATTATTGAAATCGTTTGCTTTTCTAAACCACAGCCCACCCTTAGCTTTCTGTTGACACAAATAATCCCATGCTTCCACCAAAATCTTCGAGATAGCACATCTAACTTGTCATAGGTTTTGTTAGGAATATTGAAAGATGACATAGTGAAACTTGGGATTGCTTAGGTGACTATTTTAATAAGGGTGCTTCTTCCAGCCCAAGATAAGCATTTACTTCTCCAACCCGTGAGCCTTGCCTCAAGCTTTTCTTGTAGAAAATTGAAATCTTTGGAAGGGGCATTAGAGAGGAAGAGAGGGGCACCTAAATACACTGCATCTTTCTTCAGACTCTTCATTTTTAGAATACTCTTAATCCATCTTCGATTATGTATGTTGGTATGCTTTGAGGAAAAACACCCCAGATTTACCTCTATTTATTTCTTGGGCCGTCCACCTGCAATATTTTTCAACACACGCAATGATTCTTGAGGATTCCTTTCTACTAGATTTTGAAAAAAAACATTATGTCATCAGCGTACATCACATGGATTGTGGCAAGGCCTCCAATGCTAGCTTTGATCCCACTGATGCTGTTTATAGAGAACTCATGCTCTAGAATTCTAGATAAGGCCTCTTGTCCCAAAATAAATAGGTATGATGACAGGGGGGGTCTCTTTGCCATGAGTCCCTACTAGGCTTGAAAATCTCAAATTTCCCTCCATTCACAAGGACCTTAAAAGACACTGGGGATATGCAAGCAAGGATCCAACCAATTAACTGTCATAAGATTTTTGGAGGTTCAACTTTATGGCCGTCAATCCAAATTTAAATTTCATGGTTTTGAAGCTGTATAGCATCTCTTGGACAAGAACCTAATTTTCAGCTATCCACCTATCCGGAATAAAAGCCAACTGACATGGAGATATGAGCCTATGAAGCAAAGGTCTCAGTTTGGCTATCAACAATTTTGAGATGATTTTTTATATTACATTGCATAAACTGCTTAGTCTATAGTGATTGATCGAAGATGGATTAGAAAATTTTGGGATGAGAATGAGGAGAGAACTATTTACCTCACTTTGCATGGTGCCGATGGTGAAGAAATAAATTACTACTTTGATCACATCATCTCCCACAATAGGCCAGTATTCTTTGTAGAAAAGCATAGAAAATCCATCTGGGCCAAGAGCTTTCAGGTCTTGCATGTGGAATAGAGTAGCTTTAATCTCCTTCGGAGAGGGGATACTACAATGAGCGAGGTTTTCTTCCTCTATAATGCATGGACTGATCAGATCATCTAAGTGTGCAGGGCAAAACAAAGACCTCTTCCTCACTAAACAAATTTTTGAAATTTTGCAAGAAAGTTTGTCGAATCTGGTTTGACCCAGTGACCCAATTCCCGTTAGCATCTTTGACTACATACACATTGTTATGTCTGTGACGGATTATGGTTGATATTTGAAAGAACTTTGAGTTTTTGTCTCCCTCTTTTAGGCATAGCTCCCTTGACTTCTGCCTCCATAGGATTTCACTTCTGAGAAGCCATTGAGCAAGCTTAGTTGTAAGGCTTACTCGGTTTTGCCATTCTCCTCCAAAGGCACATTTTTTTGGGTATCTCTTATGTTATTTAAAAAGGTGTTGATCTTGAACTGATAGTGCCCAAAAACCCCTTTGTTCATCTCTAGCGAAGTGCATCTCTAGTCGCAGCTTAATTTTTATATAGCTTTACAAAATTAGAGCCCCTGGCATCCTCATTCCAAGTCTTATCTATTATTGATCATCTCTTATCCAAGCTGCTTCAAACCTAAATGGCCTGCGAGCAAAAGAGTCTTCTATGTTTGTGTTCGAGAATGGTGCAATGATCTGATTTGATGGCTTCCAAGTGTGAGATACTCACTTCAAGAAAAGCGAGTCTCCAAGATATACTTGATCTTCCTCTATCCAGTCTTCTCTTAATTACTATGCTTCCCCATCTACCTCTAGCCCAAATGAACTTATTGCCTGAGAATCTGAAGTCTAGTGCACCAAAGTCAAGAAGAATCTCTTTGAGATAATTTAGGGCTGGGCATTCACCTTGTCTACCACCAGACCGTTCTTCATCGCTGATGGTATAATTGAGATCACCGAGACAAACCCAAGGGCCCTCAAATGAGCTGAGATGAGCGAATAAATTTTCCCATGCTTTCTCTTTTTTTTGGTAGGACAAGTTGGCCCGTAGAATCCTATAAACATCCAATTGCAAACCACATCTGAAATTCTAATTGCAATCAAATTATTATTGAACTCAACCTAATGTGGAGAGAAACCTATTTTCCAGTTCACCCAAAGGCATAAATTTTCCCATGCTTTCTTTATTTTTTTTTGGTAGGATAAGTTGGCTCATAGAATCCTACAAACATCCAATTGCAAACCACATCTAAAATTCTAATTGCAATCAAATTATTATTGAACTCAACCCAATGTGGAAAGAAACCTGTTTTCCAGTTCACCTAAAGGCCACCGGCAAAACATTTGGCCTCAACAACAATCATTTCATCAAATCCAATAGAACTTTTGACTTCCTCCATACATTCTTTTTTTGTTTTATTTTCACTTAAAAACACTAAGTCGGTCTTCGACCCTTTTATTTGAGCCCATACGCCTCAAATTATCAAGGCGTTGTAGATACCTCGACAGTTCCATTCTAAGATCCCAATGGAGAGGTTGGGGGCTTGATAAGGCCCGTCTCCTCGGCCATAGGAATAGTAGATGAGCAAGACACATAATTGGAAGTTTCATTAGGAGTAATAGCCCGTGATGAAAATTTTCTTGCGCGAGATTTTAGGGACTCACCTCGAATTTTGGTGGGATAAGTGTTACTTGATATTTTTCTTTCACCTAGAATGGAGTGCTCTAGGTGAGATTGGGATATTAGTGTAGCTGTTTCCGCTTCTAGCCCTTCGATTGATTTCCTCAACCTTTTGGCAAAAACAACTAATTCATGTTTGGTGACTTTCCTTTTAAGCGGGGTGGGTTGGTGTGTAGTTTGTTGGGGTGGAAGCAGAATAGGTGAAGAATTGAGTATAAGGGTGGGCTGGTTGTGATGGAGAGAAGAAGGGAGTTGATGATATCTAAGTGCTTTGGTGTAGATTAATTATGCCTGGCGTGGTGGGGATGTTGTTTCAGATGAAGGTAGAGGGCTTGGGCTTGGAACTGCGACTTAATTATGACCTGGAGGTCCTTGAAGCTTTTTGGAAGGGCCAGAGATTGAGGGAGATTCCAACTGTGGGCTTATTGAGTTTAAGCCCAAATTCCCTACTACTTGTCCTACTTATCTAGCAACAGCTGCTTCTCTAACTATTGGGGCATGTGGCCTTCAAATTTGTTGTGGGGCCTTGGGATGACATCTTAGTAGATAAGATCATGCTACTTGTTTTTTACTGGCCATCTTGATTTGGAGTATGATCCAACGCACTATAGCCACTGTTAGCTAAGAAGATGATAATGGAAATAGGGTCTGTGTACTAAGAGAATAAAGAGTTTGTCTCATTTATACCCGTATTCTTTTGGTTTTGTACCGTTACTAATTTGTTGTGTTCCTAGTTTGAGTTCAGACTATGGGGTACAACGTACACCTCTAGTAGGGATTCATCATTGTTTGCTCTTAACCATGGACCAAAGGCCTTAAACAGATGGCCTAAAGGATTTTGAAGGCAAGGCATGTTACCATCACAATGTCTCTCTGCATGGCTGATAAGACCACATTTGTTACAAACTTCTACAAGCTTTTCACTCTTTAAAATAATCCATAAATCATTTAAATTATCGTGGAGAAGGAAGACACCTGGGCAAAGTGGTTGTGTGATATGCACCTCGACTTTTATGCGAATGAACCCTCTCCAAACATCGCCAACAAAATCTACCTCTACAACATTTCCAGCTTTTGATCCAATTTTCCTTATATTTTCCTCCAATTTCCACCGGGAAAGGAGACTATGAACTTAAATCCAAAACGTAGCAAAGGTGAAATCCACTTCACGCCAATAAAGTTTTGGGTTCCGTAGTTTTAGCATAAGATGCCCACTGTGGATGGACCATTGTCTTCTTTGGAAAACCCTATGCAGATCTACTTCATGAAGGAAGCTAAACATGAATGCGTCTATATCCAGACGATTGACTTCAAGTGGATATACTGTCCTCTAAGCTCTAGTGACCACATCCTCGACGATGCTTGGACTCGCAAGTCTGGAGGACATAAGTTTGCCTAGTAGAAAAATTTGAGGCAATTTTATTGTGTTTTGATTTGGAAGGAGTTCTAGATGTAGGCATTGATTGGTACGGTCAGCGAGGTCGGAGACATCCATGCTCAAGAGAAGTGGAATGCAAGTTGGTCACTGGGATAAGAAAGATGGTAGGGCCGATAAAATTAAGTGATAAACATGGGAGGTGGTGAATGTGGTGGATGTAACTTTTAAAGTGTTAATGTGTAATAGGCTATGGGCCTTAGCCACCTTATTTAACTTGTATAGTGCACATATTTGTACTGCACACTCTGCCTCCTATATAAAGACACTCATGTATATTTTATTACTAGATAAATACAATACATTCACTCATTATTTCTAACATTGCAGCCACTACTCTGTCTTTTTGGTGTGCTATTTATAGTCTGGTCTTCTTAGTGTTCTCTGCTACCTCCACAATTAACGTCACCGTCATAGTTGATGTTGCCACCACCGTCACACATTGGAGACCATTGCCTTCTCATTCGCCGCAATAAGTTTTGCTCCAATCTTGTTGTTGCCGTTGCAATCAGGACTTTTTTCTCCAATCTACATGATTGGAATAGAATCGACGTCATCAAATACCCTATGTTCCGTCTGAAGCTTTTGCTTCTTCGTCTACGTACCTATTTGCCACCTATGTAGCACTTGCTGACGTCATTTGAGACGTCATCCTGTTACGTCATCCACCACGTCAATTGCCACATCAGCCCTAGCTAACTTCATTTGCCATGTCACCTGCTTATATCATTAGCTTGTGTCATCCGCTTATGTCACCCCAAGTTGACTTTGACCTCTAACAATTGGTTTTAACTCTGTAGGGTTGTTCATTAACTTTTCTACCAGAGTTGACTTTTTGCAATCTAGGTGCTCCTTACCCAATTTTTCGGGTAGATTTTATTTTTGCAGTCTATTTTTACATATTTTGCTTATAAATGAAGAACAAGGACATGTCTTCTTCTTATTGCAATAATCGTCGCTGGCAATCCAACAAACAATTTTGCAACTTTTGCAAACGTCTTGGCTAAAGTATTAAGACTTGCTATGGTCACCGATAATTTAACAAATGCTTTTGCAATTTTTTTAAACGTCTTAGCCATAATATTGAGACTTGCTATCATCGCAACAAATTAACTGTTTCCATTTCTGCTACTATTGTTGCTAACACTGAGAATATCCAACCAAAGGCTTCTATCTCCACAAAGTCCAAGTCTTCTAGATACATTATCACCATTTTCACAGTCAACTTGCAAAAAATCATTGCTAATACCATTCATATGGTTGGTAATGCATCTTTTTTTCTTCTCTCTTAGTTTTATTGTAAGGTTGAATTTTATCAACCATCTTGGTGACTTTATTCCGTACCAAATTTGCTTGTATTTTAGCAATTAGTAACCCTGTATTTAGGTGGGAATCAGGTAAGGGTAGTTTGTGAGAGAGTGTGAAGAAATGCTCAAGATTTTGCAAAGAATCAGGGACTCGCGACTGGATCTCGAGGCTTGCAAGCCGCCAGAAGATGCACACATGCCAAGCGTGCAGAGAAGCTGAACCGTCATGCCAACTGTAGCACTACAGGACAAAAATTCCAGTCTGGCCATTCAGTTACCTCGCGGCTGGAACTCGCAGCTCTCAAGTTGTGAGGCCAAGCCGCCAGCCAGTTTTGATTTAGAAAAACTGACTCTTCGCATTCCAAACACATACAAGTATAAATACCCCTTATACCTACGTATTGTAGAGAGCTTCCAAAGAGAATATTGAGAGAGAAACCCTAGAGAAAAACAAGATTGACTCATCCCTAATCTTTACATGGAGACTCTTCAAATTCCTCTACTCTCACTCTCTCTATTGTTACATCCTTGAGAGGTACATTACCAAAACCTTTTCTCACCATACCCACATCTGTGAGAAGGCCATTTGGTGTTTAAGAAGTAGTTAGGAAGGGACTAATTTCATATTAGTTGATGCTATGGGCTACAGAGGAATTTGGTAAGCTAAAGAAGAAATAGGTTTAGCTTAACCTCGTTGAAGTAGGAGCTTGGAGGGCTTAGGTACACTGGGTAGATTAGACTTAGAGGGTCTTCTGATGTTCATGTATTCCAACTACATTCTTTAGTGGATTATTTACCGCTTGGAGGGTAGCGAAGAGGTTTTACACTAAGGGCTTCGGTTTCCTCTTCGATAACACATCGCTGTGTTGTCCTTTTATTTGCATCTCTCTTCCCTTAATTTTTGCCATTTAATTTCTACTGTGGATGTGATTTTATTTGGTTTAGATTGTTTATCAACTCTATTATATACTTATGTTCATATTCCGCATATTAATTGTTTGATAATAAGCTTGAATTGATTATTTGGAAATTGGGGGTCTAAACGTTCATAGTGTTTTATACACTTTTTGAACATTCAATTAGTATCAGAGCAGGTACACTTGTTGTGGTTTAAATACCTAAGTGTGATCCTTGACCCCTAGTGTTTATTTGTCATGGATAGTGTTTTGTATGTCTCTATGCATGTTTTGGATGTTGATGATTGTAACATGCCATGTGTTTGTGAAAATGCCTCTATGAGTGATAATCCTCATGATTGTGATGCTATGTTACATGAATCTTTGGATGTTATTGATATTCCTAACATTAAACTCTTGAAGAAAAAGGCTAAGAAGTTTAATAAGGATTTAAGCAAGTTATTTTGTGAAAAGAATGATTTGATTGCTAAGCTTAATGAATCTAACAAGTTGGTTAAGAAATATAAGAAACTTGCTGAAAATTCTATTGAAAAACTGAAAGAGTTTGAATGTTTGAATATGGACTTGGATGCTAAACTTGTTTTGTCTAACAAACTTGTTGATGAGCTAACATGTGAAAATGAATTTCTTAAGATGCATGCCAAGTGTTTGATTATTGAACCTATTGCTAAAAAGGATAATAATATATGTTGCAATCATGTTGTGGTACCCAATTTCATGCCTATTGTGGGTTCTACCTCAAAGGACAAATCGATGTACATTCCTCCACATAAAAGAAATCAAAAGGTGGAGAGAAAGGCTGTTATGTCAAAGCCTCCGTTTAGGTCTCAACCTAAGGTTTTGGATAAATCTAAGTTTATTCCAACTTGCCACCATTGTGGTGTGATTGGTCATATAAGACCTTAATGTCATAAATTGAAGAGGGAACAAAACCATGTTGCTAGATCCATTCCCAAAAAGCCTAGTGGACCTAAACACATTGTTTGTCATCATTGTAGTGCCTTTGGTCACCTTTGTTTCATGTTTTTAAAAGAATCAAAAGAAAAGAGAAACTTGAGCTTCATGGAAATTGTGCTAAAAAAGGTAAACCGAATTTGAGTAAAAATAACATGTTGTTAAAGAAAGTGTTTAATGCTCTTAACTTCTTGTCTATGTGTATCTCCGGTTCTCATTCTTCCAACCCTCGTCTCATTTTTCGTGAGACACTCATTCCATTTGGATGAGGAAGGGTTCCTATGGTTGAGCTTTTGCTCTTTTGGTCCTTGATCTAATTTTTTTGATCTTTGTAGGACCCTTCATGCATTAGATGCTTCATTGTCATGCATTTGTGCATTATGCATCTCTTTATATACATTGTTTTGATTGTTTTTGCATTTGATCTTACTTTTATGCTTTCGTTTTTGTGTGTGTAAAAATCTAAAAACACATAAAAAATAGAAAATCCAAAAAGTTTGATCGACATTGTTATGTTTTGTCACAAGCATGTTTTGTCTTGTACCTTTGTGCTAATGGTCTTGTGCATCTACGAGTGTAGCTTGTTCTCTATGCACTCATATCAATGTGGGAAAACTCTTGAAATCTATGTGACTATTGTAAATAGATCTTCAAACTTGTCATGAATGATTCGTCAATGGTTTTGTTGATCTTGAGACATGCATAGACTTGTGCCTATATATCTTCTCACTCTTTATTTTAATGTTTTTACTTAAAGAGCTCAACAAATATAAATCTCCAAATGAAAAGAGATATTGAGCTGCAAAAGCATGTTATACATACTAGTATTTGACTAAGAAAAAGGGAAAGTGACGTAAAATGAAATGTATGATGCCCAAAAAGCCAAGAGCTAACTCATCAAATTAAAATATCAAAAATTTCAAGCATCGATCTCACAATGAGATGTATTGTTTCAAAAAGGATCAAATGATATGATGTATATGGAGCCAAATGAAAAGTTTCAAAGTTATGTAATCAAGTTATGTGGGAGGTCATATATGCATTTTTCTATAATTGAGATGGGTCACATTATCTAGTGCTAATTGTGTATGCCTTGGTTAAATTGATCATTGAAGCTTCACATTAGATTAAGGACTATCTCATTTTTTATATCCACACACATCACACATGTCTATGTTCAATGAATGTCATATTCATTTGTATGATTGTACTTGATTAAATGTGTTTTCACAAGCTCAATCTTTGTTGATCAAACACAAAAAGATTTTTGAGTGTTTTTGTTGTTTTTGGAAATTTTTTTTTTTTTGCAAAAATTGTCAAAATCTTCAAAAACAGTGTTGCCCTTTATTGGCGACTCAATCGCAGGTTGGTCTAGTCGCATGCCCCATTCGCGAGCCCACACAGAGATTTTTTGCGACTCATTGGTGGGTCAATGTCCCAGTCGCAAAAAATACTTAGAATATTTTTCAAAATTTGGGTTTTTAATGTTTCTCACAGCTCAGTCTGGCGACTTGTTCATGGGTGGAAGGTCTAGTCACGAGGGGTACACAAAAATTTTTGCGGCTTACCTCGCGGATGGAACTTCCAGTCGCGAAAAACACTTAGACAAATAATTTTTAAAATTTTTGTCACAGGTGTTTGGAAACTTGTCGTGGCGATTTGTTTGCGACTCGGTTCAATCGCGAAAATCGCGTGTTTTTGCACAATGAGGTTTATTTTTATTTTTACCTTATGCTTTGTAGCACTTTGTTTTGTCTAAGGTTTGAATTTCATTTTCTCATTCATCTCGCACCCTTCATACATCATTATCATTGTTCGTATCTTCATCTTTTGCCCTCTTTTCTCCTTAACCCCTTTGTTGTTCTCATCGCATTATGTTTGTATGTTGAACATGCATACATCCTTATGCTATTGTGCTTCATTGAATGCATGTTCGGATGATCATTTGCTTTGCTATGTGATCATTGTAGTCATTTCAATATGACTGTTTTGGTGTATGATCAAGTTGCTCACATGTTTCACATCATATTTACTTGATCACAATTTACTTGTTACATTATACGTGTCCTTTTATTACTTGTTTTACCTTGAGGGTCTAATGTGTTTTGTGCAAGTGTTTCAGGTTACAGGTATATATGTTCCAAGTTCATCACAGCTCCTATGATTCATGATAGGGGGAGTGATATGATAGGGGGAGAAAAAGAGTAAGAGCTTTGTGTTATATTAACTATGTTTTTGCTTTGCTCATAATTCATGTTTATGCTTAGCTATTTAAAATGTCTTAATTTGTACCCATGTTGCTTTTGTAAACTTTTAGGGTTTGTTTCCATGTGTTTGTAGGCTTTTATGGTTTGTACCATGCTTATGCAGCCTTTATGCTTTGTAGCCTAGTACTTTTAGCTAAATGTTATGCATTTTCTTTAAGTACTCTCACTCTTGTGCCCTAATAGGATCTTGTTCCTAGATGCATATACTTAATGTACAGGGCATTGGTTGAGTGTTGGACATGCAAGTGATTTGCATTGAGCTTATTAACTTGTATGTCCGGATGTTCATTCCAAGTGTAAATGAGCATTGTGGTCACTATTTTATAGTGATTACTTGTATGGTCAAGCCATGGTTTATTACTTAATTCCATTTTGCTTGATCGCATTGTGCTTGCCTCATATGCATTACAAGTTTTTCTACATACAATGATCATATTATGTTGTTGTGTTTTAGGAGATACTTGTTCATATGATTCAAGAGCTACACAAATTCTAGAGTTAGGTGTGAGTGAGTTTTTTTCAACTGTTCCCAACTCACATGTTAAGTCTAGAGTTTGTTTTAGGGTTTTGTCATGAAATAGCCAAAGCGGGAAGATTGTAAGGTTAAATTTTCTCAACCATCTTGTTGACTTTATTTTGTACCAAATTTGCTTGTATTTTAGCAATTAGTAACCCTGTATTTAGGTGGGAATCATGTAAAGGTAGTGTATGAGAGAGTGTGAAGAAATACTCAAGATTATGCAAAGAATCAAGAACTCGCAACTGGATCTCGCAGGTAGCTCGCAGCTTGCAACCCACCAAAAGTTGCACACATGTCAAGCATGCAGAGAAGCTAAACCATCATGCCAACTGTAGCACTACAGGACAAAAATTCCAGTCTGGCCGTTTAGTTACCTCGCGGCTGGAACTCGCGGCTCAATCAAGTCGCAAGGCCAAGCCATCAGCCAGCTCTGATTTGGAAAAACTGACTTTTCGCATTCCAAACACGTACAAGTATAAATACCCCTTATACCCACGTATTGTAGAGAACTTCCAGAGAGAATATTGAGAGAGAAACCTTAGAGAAAAACAAGATTGACTCATCCCCAATCTTCACATAGAGACTCTTTAAATTCCTCTACTCTCACCCTCTCTATTGTTACATCCTTGAGAGGTACATTGCCAAAACCTTTTCTCACCATACCCACATATGTGAGAAGGCCATTTGGTGCTTGGGAAGCAGTTAGGAAGGAACCAATTTCATATTGGTTGATGCTATGGGCTATAGCAGAATCTGGTAAGTTAAAGAAGAAATAGGTTTAGCATAACCTCGTTGGAGTTTTAGGTACACTGGGTAAATTAGGCTTGGAGAGTCTTCTGATGTTCATGTATCCCAACTACATTATTTAGTGGATTATTTACTGCTTGAAGGGCGGCAGAGAGGTTTTACGTTGCGGGCTTTGGTTTCCTCTTCGATAACACATCGCTGTGTTGTCCTTGTGTTTGCATCTTTCTTCCCTTAATCTTTGCCATTTAATTTCTATTGTGGATGTGATTTTATTTGGTTTAGATTGTTTATCAATTCTGTTGTATGCTTATGTTCATATTCCGTACATTAATTGTTTGATTAATAAGCTTGAATTGATTATTTGGAAATTGGGGGTCTAAACGTTCATAGTGTTTTATACACTTTTTGAACATTCATTTATCTAGTATGTCTCCTTCCTCTTGGCTTATGGATTCTGCTTGTTGCAAGCACATGACACCTCACTTGTCATTATTTTCTCAATTTGAACCTGCATCACACCCTCTTAATATTCACATAGTAAATAGTTTCACAATGTTTGTTCATAATATAGGTTCTATCTTGACCTTTAACCTCTCGATTCCTAGGGTCTTTAATGTTCCTAACCTTTCTTACAATTTTTTTTTTTTTTGGTGGGACAATTAGCTAAATTGGGTTATTGCATTACCTTTGATTATTTTAGGTGTACTGTGCTACATCCGAGGATGCGACAGGAGCTTGGGGCTAGTCCTAGAGTTGGGTATATGTTTCTCGTGGACAACCTTCGTCTTTCACCTATTGCTCCTATTTTTGTTGCTACTACAACTGCTGCAATTTCTTCTATACCTTCTTTTGCACTTTGGCCTGACCAACTCGATCACGCATATTCCTCTGGGGTACAATACTTAGCTTCTAGAGGTTTGTTATAGTGTCTAAAAAAATTTTGATTGTGTTTCATGTTAGTTAGGAAACACAATCAAAATTTTTGCCTTTCAATACTAGTGAATCATGTCTACTGATGTCTAGGGACCTTCCTCTATTTCTAGTATTGGTGAATCTTGATATTTTGTTGTCTTTGTTAATTATTATTCTTGCTATAGCTGGATTTTTCATACTTTCTATTATTTTGAATTGTTACAAGTATATTGTAACTTTGCAAAAATGGATGAAGCTCAACTTTCCAAACACATTAAAAAAATTTCAATCTAATAATGCTCTTGAATATACTCAACATGCTTTCCAAGCTATTTTGCATTCCTATGGCACTATTCATCACCTAACTTGTCCAGGTCCCTCTCAACGAAATGGTAGAACCAAACGAAAACTTCATCATATTCTTGACACCTTTCGTGCTCTCATTCTCTCTGCTAAAGTTCCTACTCCTTTTTGGGACAAAGTTGCTTTTCATGCTAAATGCTATTAATCGCATTCCCAGCACTATCGTCCAAAACCAAACTCCATATAAGTGCCTTTTTGGATCACCTCCTAACTATCACCACTTACGCTCCTTTGGCTTTGCCTGTTTCGTTCTTCTTTAGCCTCATGAGCACAATAAACTTGAGCCTCAATCCAGACTTTGTTGTTTCCTTGGCTATGGTGAAACTCAAAAGGGGTATTGGTGTTATGATCCTATCTCTTATTGTCTTCGTGTCTCCCTAAATGTTATCTTTTGTGAATATCGCTCCTTTGTTAAGCTCTCTCACTTTCGTGTCTTCCTGTCTACCTCATCTGTCTTAGAATTTTTTTCCAAATGAGCCACATATTCCTTCTATAGTTGCTCTTAATCCTCCTATATACTTCTCTGTCCAACCACCAGATAAATAGGTGGAAAATGAACAGGTCGAAGGTGAGCTACCCAAATTTGAGCTTGGGTCCCCTACTTTTGCCTTGCTTAAAGATCTTGCACAAGCCTTTCCACCTCGTCACTTAGCTCAAGTAAGATCCATTCCTGCACATTTACTTGACTATCATTGTTACACTACCCTTGCTACACTACACAAGCCTCACGCCTATTGTGAGGTCTCTCCACTAACCATTTATAGCAAATTGCAATGAAAGAGGAACTTAATGCATTATCTAAAAATCATACATGGAATTTGGTGACTCTCCCCTTGCAAAATCTGCTGGATCAAGACTTGCTCTAATTTGTCCATTAAGCGCCATAAAGCTCATCTTATTGCAAAATGTTTTACATAGAGTATGAGATTGATTGTGAAGAAACCTTTGCTCTAGTTGCTCGAATCTCATCTATTCCTGCCCTTTTAGCTATTGCCCCTACCAGTAAATGGGATCATTTTCGTATGGATATCAAAAATGTTTCCTTAATGAGAATTTAAGTGAAGAAGTTTATATGCAACCTCCTCATGGTCTCTCTATTGAATCAAACAAGGTTTGTCACCTTCGACGTGCACTTTATGGCCTTGAACAAGCTCAATGAGCTTGGTTTACCAAGTGCAACTCCACCATCTTTCTCTTGGATTACACTGCCACTCCTTATGATTCTGCATTATTTCTCCATCGCACCGACAAAAGCACTATTTTGCTTTTCCTGTATGTGGATGACATGATCATAACTGGTAATGATCTTAGTGGCATTCAAGAACTCAAGGATTTTCTCGATCAGCAATTTGAGAAGAAAGATCATGGACATCTCAGCTACTTCTTAGGTCTTGAAATCACTCATTCAACTAATGGACTTTATATTACTTAAGCTAAGTATGCTTCTAAACTTTTTTCTCGAGCTGGACTCATTGATAGTAAGATTGTTGACACTCTAGTTGAACTTAATGCACATCTAACTTCCTTAGTTGGGAAACCACTGTCTACTCCTTCTCTTTACAGACAATTGGTTGGCAACCTAGTTTATCTCACTGTCACTCATTCAGACATTTCTTATACTATTCACCAAGTGAGCTAGTTTTTGTTTGCTCCACGTTTGACTTATCATGTTGCTGTCTAGCGCATTCTTCAATACCTAAAGTGCACTCTTTTTCATGGTCTTTACTACTCTACTCAATCTCCTCTTATTATTTGTGCATTCTCTAATGCTGATTAGGTAGAAGATCCCACTAATCGTAGGTCAACCACTGGTTATTGTTTTCTTCTTATTTCTTCTCTAATCTCTTGGCAAAGAAAGAAACAAACCGTTGTGGCCCGTTTCAACATTGATGTGGAATATCGTGCCCTTGTTGATACTGCATCTAAACTCCTCTAGCTTCGATGGCTTCTTAAGGACTTAGGTGTGTTTATATCTTCTGCAGCTCCTCTTTATTGTGATAACCAGAGCGCCATTTATATTGCTCACAATGATGTCTTCCATGAAGAGACTAAACACATCGAAATTGATTGTAATTTTATCCGTTATTATCATGCCCTTGGTGCTCTCAAGCTATTCTTAGTCTCCTCTAAAGATCAACTTGTTGATATCTTCACCAAGTTAGATCAACTTGCAGATATCTTCACCAAGTTACATCCTAAGAGACACATTTGTGCTTTAGTGTACAACCTCAGGTTGGTCTCACACCCATCTTGAGTTTGAGGGGGCTATTAACGTGTAATAGGCTATAGGCCTTAAAGTCCACCTTATTTATTTTGTATAGCACACATACTTGTACTACACTCTCTATTTTCTATATGAAGTCACTCATTTATATTTTATTAGTAAAGAAATACAATAAATTTAGTATTTCTAACATAGAGGTAGGGTGAGGTTGTGGTTAGGGGAGATATAAAGGTTTAGAGAAAGGTATTAATGTGAGGTAGCAATGGGAATGAACGAGGGGAAGATTCAGGGGAGACTAGCCCCAGGTTCAGGGGAAGGGAAAAGGTACTACGGAAGCACGAAAAAATAAATAAATAAATTGAGTGTCCTATGTTCCTTTCTTTCCCAATTACCAACTTATGTCCCAAAGTGACATCTATTAACCATAAAGTAAACTTGGGTGGAATAGACTAAATGAAATAGATAAAAAATAAATAAATAAATAAAATGAATTAATATTAATTTGAAAGAACTGGGCATACCTGAAACACCCCAATGTCTCTATTGAAGTCAGATTCAGGCATCAAAAGCACCAAAGTAACATGAAATGTGTGCCCTATTGGAACACCCATCGGTTTCTTCCTCCGGTTATTCCTTTCAGCCCCAACATTACAAAAATGAAAAACAGCCTTAGGATGAGGCTCAGTATAGTCAAAATACAAGCTCTCCCTCACAAAAACAGGTTGGTCCACCCACAGTTGCAACAACCCAACACCCAAAACAACAGCTAGGACCAACACTACCATCAAAACCTTGCATACGTATGCAGCTCCTAGGAAGCCCAAACTCAGCATCTTCAACAAGAGGGTGCTACCATGGGTGATGGTGGAGGGGATTTTGTGGATTGTGGATTCCACAGTATCTTTGGTCTCCTCAGCTCGGTAATAGGACTCGTGGAGAATGGAGAGAAAGCAAGAGATAGGTGAGAAGAGAGTGGTCAAGGAGTTGTATATCAAGTCTGCTTGGAAGAGTATTAGTTTTGTGAAGCATTGTAATGGATTTGGTATGAGAGAATAGGCTTTTTCACAGCCCACCTCCACCTCCTCATCCTCCATATCTGGTGGTGGCGATGGAGGGTCGATGGTGATGACTCTGGCTATAGGATTTGCTTTCATGAGAGAGAGAGAGGCGCACAGGTGGATTGTGGAACTTTACATGTGTCTTTTGCATGAGAGGGGTGGTGAAACGTGGTGACAATGCAGTGTAATGAGATGACATTTGTTGTGGGACTAGGACAAACACATGATATTCCTGTTTCTGTTGCCATATTTGGACTGGTTAACTTAAATGTCCCTAAGATGGTCATTGTGTTTATCTACCACGACTACCCAAAACAATTTACAACTGTTCGTTTAAAAAGTAATGCAGTTGTTTAGTTGCTGTATATTACGATTCTTTAATTACAAAATTGCATTGAATTAAGTTATTTGTTAAACTAGTCACTAACCCGTGCGATGCACGGGATAATCAGTTAAATAACTATTACAAATAGTAAAAAAAAAAAAAAAAAAAAAACATGTTCTTTGATTACAAATGTAAGATATTCCACATAACACATAAAGGCCACACCTTGTTTGCTTTATGGCAATGAAAACATTATTACAAACATTCCAAAAGCTCATAAGTCGTAGCTTCAAACACAGATTTGGGCACAAGATGAGAGTAGGACCTGTAAAATAAGCATTATTAAGTTATTAATATGTAAAGGGAATAATTTATAACAATAATAGTTTTATACTGATTTTTTTTTTTTTTTTTGGTTTAGCAGTTATTAGTGGAACGTAACATTGAAAGCAAATTTTTACATTGCAAATACTTTGAAGGGATAAGCATAAGTTTAAACGTGATAACTGATAAGCTTAAATAGAACAAAATTTAAAATAAGAACAATAGTGAAAGCCTTAATATTGTTTACATTTATTTCTTTTCCAGTACAATTCTAGCAACAAATGAAGCATCAAATTAATAACCTTTCCACACATTTTTTACCATTTAGTTTGATCCTAAAAAAAAGGTGGAGTAACATTGAAAGCAAATTTTTACATTGCAAATACTTTGAAGGGATAAGCATAAGTTTAAACGTGATAACTGATAAGCTTACCAAGCATAAAATTTAAAATAAGAACAATAGTAAAAGCCTTAATATTGTTCACATTTATTTCTTTTCCAGTGCAATTCCAGCAACAAATGAAGCATCAAATTAATAAGGTTAACAGTTTTATTGATCAGGATAGGGGGCTAAACTTGTTGCAAAGTAGTTTGATCAGGTCAGTCACCTTGTTCACGATAAGAATGGCTACTATCCGAAGCCAAAATAAAATAAACTCATCATTGCATCATCACATCATGTTCACAATAAAAATTACTACTACCCTAAGCTAAAATAAAGATACTTATCACCTATCATGACATTATCATAAAGATGAGGGGTGATGTCATGCATTTTGAAATGAAAGGGGAAAGACTTTCCAAGCACAACAGATAAGTGAATAGAAGGAAAAAAAGAATAATTGTTTATAATATTTTGTTTTCTGCATCAAATAGGGAAATAAACACCAAACATCAAATTTATTTTAGAAAACAACAAAGCTTTCTGCATCAAATAGGGAAATTAACACCAAACAACAAATTTATTTTAGAAAACAACAAAAGTAATGTGAAAAATGTTAAGGAAGTTTATATATGTTATTAAAAAAAAAAAAAAAAACTCACATAAACAAAGAGGGAAAGGCTTACCTAACACCAATATGCAGGATTTGTTACAGAAAGAAGACTCTCATTGGAGTTCTCTTTGAGAAATCTTCTCTTAAGGTATTCTTTACTTGATCTTCAAGATGCAGAACTTACATGAGGTTTGTTTGAAGCAACAACAGTAATAGCATAATTTCAAAATTGTTTAAATGCTTACATGCCAGTTTGGTAAAGTTTATTTTTCAGCTTTTGGAAAATGGGGTTATTTGAAAAGGCTGTTCCTAAAGAAAAAGTATTCTGAAAAGGTTATCGCACAGGCACATGGCTGTTCCAACATACATTATATGTTGCTCTCATTTAAATTCACACAATCACCATTGCAGCTTTCTTTGGTTGACTACAAAGGCATGAAACATTACTTTGATTTAGAAAGATTTAATTCAAATTAAAAGATGATCTATATGCTAGCTTAGGTATGTGCAGTAGAATGAACAAAACAAATGAAGCAAGATGAGATGTGGCATACCTTATGGAGTTCATCTAATATAAGTATCAACTGTCTGAATGAGATTCTTGAATTATCATCAACAAAATCATCCGTTTTTCGGTTCCCAGGCACGTCCCTGATAAAATGTTGAAATGCAAATCTTTAATTTGAATACAAATAGAAATCTAAAAACATTAAGATTAGAAGATTGCATTTTCCTTTGCCTATTCTGAGACTTAACAGAACAAATAAATTTCTACCACAAACCTTAACAATAAATGTAGAAAGTTTGCAAATTAGTGTATATGTGATTTGATAGACCTATTGCAAGGTATTCATTTAGTTTTCATGTTTTTGTTTCAGGTGCTAATGAAGATGAGTTAAAGAAAGTGAAGCATGCGGTTCAATATGGAGTTTCATCATGTATTACTTGGCCATAGAGACTTATTTTCTTCAGTGAACCGTGAAGATCCAAAAAATGTCCCTATTTTAGATTTGCCTTCATCACTCAGCTACACACAAACTTGCTTACAAAATGGTTTCTAAAAATAAATAAATAAATTGCTAACTGAATTATACCCTCATATTCAAATTCAACTCTAGCTGCATTACCTGCATCAAAACCAAGCTTGGCTCAATAGACAAATAACATAATATGTTACACATTGACTAAAGGAACTTTCAAAATAGGCCAACTAACACAATAGAGTTTGGTCAGTATAAGTAAAGCAGCAAATAATTTTAAGTTCCTACCAAGTGAGCAAAAACAACCTTACCATGTGGCTGAGGACCATTCTAAGCAATAGGAAGTAAAAAGAAATAAACAAACTAAAAATTAATGGTCTTTTTGTAAAAGAATCAAGATGCAAACAAACACCAAAGTTGACATTCATTAGGTTTTAGTGTGTGAACTGTACAAACCTTACCATAACTTACAAATAAAATTCGTAGATTTAAAATCAAGATTAGAATTACCATAACTTGCTTCTCAAAAAAAAAAAAAAGAATTACCATAAGTTACAGTGGTGTACCTATTTCCATTTTTGACATTCATCAGGTCTTTTCCATTTATATCCTATGGGTTTTTTAATAAGATTTAAGATATCACTCTCCTCTCATTCACCAGGGGCTATTGAACCACTAAGCTATCCTTAGCAATGGGTTTGAAATTATGACCATGATATCCAGGAGCCTTCCCATATATATATATATATATATATATATATATATATATATATTAAAAAGACAGTTTTATATATGATCCCAATTAAGCACTTTAAGATACATGATGCACAAATTATTCTTGATAGTTAAAAACCAATCAAATTAGACCCAAATTCACAAACTCTAATCTCAACACACAAACTTACCGTGAAATAAATCTATAAAAAATCAAACCCACTTCTCAATATCCCTTAAACTTTCAAATTGATAATCTCAGATACCATTGTGATTCAATTAATCTCCTTTCTACTATATAAACCTATCTCACCATCAATATCAATCCCAATATCTAACATATAAATCATAAAAAATTCAAACCCATAGCTCAATTTCCACTAAAGTTTCAAATACACAATCTCAAAGAATCAGAATTTAAAATTCCTAATGAATTTCGAATTTATATCTAGAATTAAAAGGCTCATAGATCAATGCCTACAGAGAAAATATACACTAAAATCAAGTTTCTAAGTGGTAGCCACATGAACCTAGATAAGAATTCACAAAATTGAATCAAAAAAAAAAAAAAAAAAAAAAAAAACCTAACAATACCCAACAACAGTATTAGCAAAAGAACTGAATAGAAAATCAAAATATTACTTACGCAACAACAGTAATTCAGTCTAGGAATCAACAAAAAGAAGCAAAGCCAATGAACATTAAAAAAACAAATATTTAGAAAGAGAAAGAGAGAGGGAAAGATTAGATACATGATATTAAGAGCATCTCACCTGCGTAACTGGGCCTACAACATTGGAGATTTTGCGATGGCTATGATGGGTAACGGCTCAGTCATGGGTGGGAGAGATGGCTATGGTTGACTATCAGGGATATAGAGAGAACGGCTTAGAAAGGCAGAGAGAATGGTTGGTTTCAGACTTTTAGGGTTTTGATAATTGAGAGAGGCAAAGGCAAAGAGGCTTATCGGGAAAACCTGACAGAAGTATACAGAGAGAGCGAGTGAGGGGCAGCCTGAATACTGAAGAAAGCGAGAACAGGGAGAGCAAGAACAGGGATGCTCTGTGTTTAAGCCAAAGAGAAACAAAAGAGGGGCAGCGTGAAACAAAAGAGGGGCAGCGTGAAGACTGAAGAGAGATAAGTATTAGGTTTCAAATTTAAATATAAAAAAAAAATAAAAAATAAAAATAAATAAATAAGGAGATAAGAATTAGGTTTTGAAAATAGTGTTTTTAATTTAATTTTTAATTTTTTAAATATTGTGTTGTGCTGACGTGGAAAATTGTGGTGCTAGCAGAGGCTTCGGTTTTATATATATATATAGATTAGTTGCTAACTTGTGCGATGCATAAAAAAACTATTATCTCTGAAAAAAAAAATCTAACAATGAGTAAATAGACATTTTGGTAGTTAGTATTTTTTTTTTTTAAAATGAAGAAATATTTAACTTCTATACTTTTCCATAGTTTAGAAGTGTTGTCTAACATTGAACATTATTGAGTTGCAAGTACATAGTTACTGAAACCTACAAAGTAATTTATAATTCTTAAATTAATAAAGCAAAACTCTCAATAATTATATATACACACACTCAAAACTAATATAAACTGTAAATATATAAACAAAGACCATGATATGAGGAAGACACACCAAGTTTCAAATTTGCGTAGCAATATGACTTTCTCGTAGTAATAACAATATAGACAATTCAAAACATGGAACAATATCAAAATTATAATACCTAATTCCATTATCTTTTATGTTGAATCCAAACAAATAATTAATCAACCAAAAATCATAGCTTTTAATAAGAAAACTGATTTGAGACCCAACAAATAATATTGGAATAATTGCCCAAGAAAGCTAAAATTCAAATTTTGATAGAACCCTGGCCCAACGTTTATAAGTGAAACGTGAACCAAAAGCATAAGTAACAGACCTTGACCCAATGATTATAATTGAATCACGAACTGAAGGTATAAAGTTTGAACATCACAAGGAAGAATCCCTAATAAGTTCACAATTCTTGAAGAACCAAAAGAAGAGGAAAGCCTTACCTTTTTTTGATTTTTATTCAATAATCCTCTATTACAATGAGTGCATGCTATTTATAAGACATAACTAAAAATAGAAAATATAAAAAATGTACTAAATAATAAAATCCTAAATAAAAGTTGATTTGGTCTGAAATTAGCAAATCCAAAATAGGAAAATAGCTAAAAAAATGTTCTAAATAATAAAAGCCTAAAATTAAGGTAGATCTGGTCTGAAATTGGAAACTCCAGAATAGGGAAAATGTCTATTAACTGATATGGAGCTGGAAAGTCAATCGGTCATTAATCCACGCCATAAATCATGCCCAATTAAGCCAGATCAGCCCTCAATAGCTTGGATTAAATTTATTATGCCTTCATCTTCCTTTGGGCCAAGCTTTGAATATCCTGCGTTAGAATCAACCCAAATCTCTTGAATCAGCGCATTAAGTGCTTCTTTGATATTCTTGGATCTTGCTCTAGTAATAGGCCCAACTGGAACATGCAATGAATCCTTAAATGCTTGTTGATTCCCATCAAAAACAAAAAATCACATGAACCTAAATAAAAAGCATTTACTGCAGAATAAACCACCATGTCATCCTAGGTTACGGCTTGCTGAGCAACCTCATGGGGTATGGTGGTCTCCTCGAGTACAATTTCTCCTTGGGCACTTTTGCCTTTTCTCGTTCTAACAACCCTGCTACGTCTTCCATTGTCATAAAGCGTTGTTTTGTATTTTGTGGGCATCCGCCCTCTGGGGTTTCCTCTTTGTCAATTGCATTTTGAAGGTCGTGCTAACTACCCTTTTCTTTTGTCTTGTCAGCTTTTAGTAGACGAATTTCCTCTACCAGCTATTATTGGGTATGCTGCATTGATTGCATCATCTCAATGAAAAGTTTGGCGTTTTCTCCTGGGTTCTTTTGCTACTGTTGTGGCTTAGCCCTTGTACCAACATCACCTTTCTAGTTAGGTTAGTGTGGGGTGGTTGGCAGAGACTATCTCTCCCCTCCTCAAAGTCCTAACAATTACCACCTTAAAACCCTAAACTTAACTTCACTTTAGGATTCAAAAAGAGAGAGAGAGAGAGAGAGACTCACGTAACCAAAAAAAAAAAAAGTTAGGATTATGTAAAAAAAGAGAGAAGGACCCTTGTTAGGAGTCTCTTTTCCCTTCTTAAAACCTTAGCAATTACCACCTCAAAACCCTAAACTTAACTTCACTTTAGGATTTTTTTTTTTTTTTTTTTAAATGCAAGCAATCTGATTCAACTTTCTTCTTTGATTAATGAATTTTATCTTGAATTTGTTTATATTGTTATTATTAATAAAATTTCAATTCAACATATGTGGATATTTGTTTATATTGTTATTAATGAATTTTATCTTTTATGTCGAATTTTTTATTTGCTTTCACATATGCCTGAGATTTTCTTTCTATCAGTAAACCTCATACCACTCAGCACATTGCAAGCAACAGGAATACCAGAAAACAAGATCTTAGGTCACCCAATGGAAGTGATAGGATTTAGAGGAAGGGGCGAATATACAGAGAGACACATACAACTTTGGCTGAAAATAGGTCCCATAGCCTTTCATACTCGCTTCCACGTAGTAAAGATAGAGGTCTTGTATCACATACTGTTGGGACAGCCATGGTTGCATAAGCATCGTCTCGTCCCATCAATGTACCATCAGTGTGTGAAGGGAAGACTCAATGGCAGGACAAACTGAATTGCAGCACCCCCATCCCCCTTTGAGCAAGCAAAATCTCATTTGGTGGAAACCATGTTTTATGATGAATGGGCTCCGTCAGGAGAGAGTTCGATGTCCAAACCATTGGGTATCTTCGTGCCTAGATGGGAAGACGTCAAAGATGACCTAGAGCCTAATTTGAGGGAGTTACTAAAGCGAAAAAGGAAAAGGAAACAGGCACCAACTGCATAATCAGAAAATTTGTCGCGCTGCATCAGGGTCAAAACACTTGACGGTAGAATAGTGTACAAGTTATGAAATTGCACGGGGCCTACTTGCAGTATGCGAGAGTGCCAAAGGAAGGCCCACGCATGGGTCCCTAATATGCTGTGTGGCCCAAGAATACTCTGAAGAAAAGAATGGCAAGAAAGTGGAGGAAAGGACAGGCACAAGAGAAGAAACGCAAGTGATGGCTGAAGAGGAGTTAGAAGAAATAGACTTGGGCATAGATCCGCTGAAACCGAAACCCATTTCAATCAATTCAAAATTGTCAGAGGAAGAAAAATTGGACCTTATTCAGTTATTAAGAGATTTCAGAAACATATTTGCATGGGAATACAACGAAATGCTTGGGTTAGATCCAAGCCTAGTTGTACATACACTCAATGTAGAGCTTGGAACTAGACCCATGGCCCAACCAGCCAACATATTTCATACCGATACAGAGGCACAGATAATACAGGAGGTGCAGAAGTTGCTCACGACAGGATTCATCAAACCAATCCAACACCCAAAGTGGCTATCCAACATTGTACCTATCAAGAAAAAGAATGGGTAAATCAGATGCTATGTAGATTTTAGAAATCTCAATCAAGCCTGCCCAAATGATGAATTTCCCTTACCAAACATGGACCTGTTGATAGATTATGTTGCTAGGCACACCATGTTCTCTTTCATGGATGGGTTTAGTGGCTACAACTAGATTCGAATGGCACCAAGGGATGTAGAGAAGATTGCTTTCAGAACACCCATCAGGAATTTCTATTACATGGTGATGCCCTTCGGATTGAAAAATGCAAGCGCAACTTATCAACGTACCATGACTGCGATCTTCCATGACATGATGCACCATGAAATGGAGGATCATGTGGACAACATTGTGGTAAAGTCAAGAAAGCACAAGGATCACGTCAAAATACTGAAGGTGTTAGAGTGGTGTAGGCTTTTCAAACTAATTATGAATCTGTTAAAATGCACTTTTGGAGTTTTTGTCCATAAGTTCCTGGGGTTCTTGGTCCATCGCAGAAAAATAGATGTTGACCCAGCAAAAGCTACAGTAATAGTGACCATGAAGCCACCAGCCATTGTTTAAGAGTTAAAGAGCTTCTTAGGCAAGATCTCCTACATTAGACAGTTCATACCAGGCCTAGCATCAATTATCTTAGCCTTTGCAAAGTTGCTAAAGAAAGGATAGAGTTTTGAATGGGGGGGGCAAACAGCATAAAGCTTTCCAGTTCACAGAAAGCCATTGTTGCTCTACTTGGACTTAAGCTCATCTACTATTGGGGCATTAATAGCTCAGAAGGATGGAGGGGGCATTGAGCAGCCAATGTACTACGTCAGCCGCGCTTTAAAAGATGCTAAAAAACACTATCCTCAAGCGGAAAGAGTGTGCTTAGCAATTATCTACGCATCATAAAGGTTACGTCATTACTTCTTAGCCTACGAGGTACATCTCATGACAAAGTCCCACGCAATCAAGGCACTTCCATGACAACTCATTCTATCCGGCAGAATATTGCAGTGGTTATTACAACTATTACAATATGATTTGAAAGCAGGAACACCCAAAGAGGTGAAAAGCCAGGCCATAGCAAACTTGTTGGCCCAATTTCCCGATGAAGAGGAATTCCTGCTAGATTGCAAAGTACCAAGAGAAGTGGCTACGGTAGAAGTGGCAGTAGATGAGTGGGTTATGAAGTTCGATGGCTCCTCTACGGCAAGCTCAGGAGGCATAAGGGTGGTCCTCTATCATAGAGGAGAGACCATAACGCTATCATTTAAGTTGGAATTTCCATGCTCAAACAACAAAGTAGAATACGAGGCGTACCTGACAAGACTAGCAACAGCCCTCAAAATGGGGGTCCAACACTTAAAGGTGGTGGGCAATTTCAACTTGGTGGTCTGCCAAGCGAAGAGGAGTTTTTCCCTAAGGGAGCCATCCTTGGCCCTTATAGGATGCTGGCTCAGAGGATGGAAGAAAAGTTTTACACGTTCAAGATAAAGCATGCCTAAAGGAGCGAGATTAGATATGCAGAGGTGTTGGCTGTATTAGGCTCATAAATAGTCTTTAAAGGAAGTAGTACCACAGTAGAGGTTAAGAAGCAAAAGGAGTTTATAATCGAAGTACTCAAGGAAAGGTTCCCAGAAAAGGAGGAATATGAGAAAGATTGGAGGGCTCCCATAAAAAAAGCCCTATTGAAAGAGGAAGATGTGGCAGAATTGAAGACCGTAAAGGATTAGTCCTGATGAAAGAAGAGCTGTATCGCAGAATTCCAAGAGGGATCCTATCAAGATGTGTAGGGAGCGAAGAGGTCCAGAGGAAATTGGAAGAAGTGCACAACAAAACTTGTGGGTTCTACAAAGAAGTTAGCTTGTACCACAAGTTGTAGAGAACGAGCTCCTATTGGCCAAACATACGAAAGCGGATCAGATTCAGAGCTAATGTAAGGCCTACCAGCTTGCCATAGTCTAAGAAGAGAGTTATGCCATGTTTACTGTAGAAGATTGGAGGAGCCCGTTTGTGGGATACTTGGCAGAAGGAATTTTACCGTAGAAGCATAACGAAAGGTATAAGCTTAGAAATTAATGACCCGTTATTTCCTGCACGAAGGACTCTTGTTTAAGAAAGGGTATGATGGAGACCCATTATGGTGTCAAGGACCAGAAGAGGCCAAGGAAATGCTAAAAGAGGTACACTCAGGCAATGTGGGGAATATCAAGGGAGAAAGAAACTGTACAAGTGCATCTTGCAGATGGGCCATTACTGGCCTACTATGAATAGGGATGCAGTAGAATTTGTGAAAAAGTGTCATGGCTGCCAAGTGCAAGCCAATTTGATCCACACCCATCCACAGAACTTGCAAACCATGGTTACTTCATGGCCTTTCCATATATAAGGGCTCGACTTTGTGGGACCAATCAATCCCCCCACTAATGGATACATTTGGATCCTCGTGGCCACATAATATTTTACCAAGTGGGTGGAAGCCGTGCCACTTCACAAAGCCACCAGAGGAGCCATGGAAAACTTTATCAAGGAAAATATAATTACAAGGTTTGGAGTACCCGCACAAAATTATAAGTGATAACGGCACGCTTTTTGTAAATAGGGAGGTTAGGGAAATGTTGGAGTATTATCAGGTAAAGCATTACCTATCATCACTGTATTACCCACAAGGGAATGGGCAAGCTAAAGCAACGAACAAGACCCTCATCAAAATCATCATAAAAATGAGTCAAGAGTACAGTGGAGGCTAGGTAACACACCTGGCAAACGCGTTATGGGCTTACTGTGGTTCACCTATGTCTGCCATAGGATTTTCTCCTTTCTCCTTAGTATACGAGACAGAGGCTATCAACCTAGCAAATGCAAAAGGAAGAAAAGGAAAAAAGAGGTCTTCGTAGCATAAAGGTGTGAGGATTTGGAGGTACTACATGAAAGAAGGGAAGAATCCTAAGAATACAACCGCAGATACAAGCAGAGGATGACAGAGGCTTATGGAAGAACCATAAAAGAAAGAGTATTTGCATAAGGCCAACTGGAATTAAGGATAGCAAACCATGTCAGAAGAGGATTGGTAGGACCATCTAAGTTCTCACCAAAGTGGGAGGGACCCTTCATGATAACGGAAGCTAATGCAAGTGGGAATTATTGCTTGGCCCAAAAGGATGGAAAAGATCTTATAGATCCCATTAATGGCAAATGGCTCAAGCATTATTACACATAAGAAATGCCATGTGTTTTTTTTTTTTTTTTTCCTCTCTCTTTTGTATTTCCTTCAAGTGACCACCCTTGCAAGGGATGTTATGTCACAAGAAAGTAATGTGCTTTCCTTCTCTATTTTTTTTTCCTTTGTAATCATGTTGAAAGAAAAAGGGCAGAAAGTAATTAAAACTATACATGAGGTATTAGCAAAAATACGCGGTATTATAAAGCATGATAATTGTTGTAGTAGAAGTAGCAATAGATTCCAAACTAAAGGCATAAGTCATACTGGACTTATCAAAATAGTTATAAGTGCCAAGTGAAATAAGTGTATTGTAAAAGGAAGAAAGAAAAGGGAGAGATGATAAGCTACAAAATAATAATAAGTGGCTAGCTGAGTACATGACGAATAATCAAAGGCCAGTAATAAGGGTCTCGCCTTAGAAGCGGTCAGGGGTAGTCACATCGGAGAGAAGACGCTCACTCCAAGTCTACTATCTCCTTCTTCAAACTCTCGATGTGAGTGTCAATAATATTAACAACAGGTTGAACCCTCCACCTGAAGAAGACTCAAGCAATCTCTCATAAGTGCTCCAACAAGAATACCCTATCAAAATCAACACGGATCAACTCCTGAACCGCAACCCTCCATTGTAGAATCCTCTTGGTAGAAACTGTGTCCACAAAGTTATGCTCAATGTCGTTCATCACACACCCCAGTAGCTTGAGAAAGTGTTCCCTAGCAGAACGAACAAGAGGAAACCTCTAAACGAAGTCTCCTATTGACACCTCATTTTGCAACCCACATTTAACCTCACATGGAGGGTAAAAGAGTAATTTCACCTTAGAAATTGGCATCTTAATTATGGCCACTATATCCTTCATTTCATTTCATCAAAATGATCTTGATGTTGTAACGATCAAATTGACTAGTCATAAGCCTTAATTGGACCATCAGATTGAAAGTTATCATCAAATCAAGTTTTAATGGCTGAAATGCACTATCACAAATTGAGTCCAACTATATGTGATTATGAACAATTGATTCCAATTGGTTATAATTATAATCAATTTGAAATTAATAATGTGTCACAATTTGATTGGCTTGGACTACATATTTATGATAAGGTTGCACACACTTAATTAATTAGATAATCAAACATTAATTATTCAATGAGTAATTTGTGTAATTATCCTTTTAATTATGGTAAATTTGGAATTGATCAAATCTAAAATGGAAGTGATTGGAGCCTATTAATGTTAATTGAAAACTAATTTGGGGCCTATTAATGCTAATTGTGCATGACCTCTACTCACCATTTCGTTAATATCTCTCAGAATATTTTAAATCTGTGAGTGAGGTTAATTTTTTTAGAAACTAGACATCTGGGGCTTTAATTTGAGCACAAGAATAAGCACAATTCATATTAGAATTGAGTAAGATATGGTTTTTTGAATTTGTTTCTGCGTGCTGTTACAATAATTACAGGAAAACTGAATTTTGCTTGCTCATCACTCCTACCAATCCCTACATTTAATGCATCAGCTTTCCCCAAAGTTTAAAATATGGTCTAGGTTAATGATTCTTTTTTATCCTTTGTCAACCCCTCATTAAATGACCTTCTATTCATATTTTTTCCACTACTATTATATAAACCTCCCTTCTCCTCCATTCTAAGACACAAAAAACCCCCCTCTCTTCTCCTCTCTTTAATTCTAGTGAAGTAAAGTAGTCTTGTCATATCTTAGTCCTCCTAAGACTCAAGGGTGAAAAGAGCCCACAAGAGGTAAAAGTAAAGCAAATGGGTTAAGTAAGCCTAAGGAAAGAGGTAATAAGCCCAATAGGCCAACATGGCAGGAACGACAACTAACAGGCTCATAGGCACGACAAGAGGTAAAAGTAAAGCAAATGGGCTTGGAAAGCCCAAGGAAAGAGGTAATAAGCCCAATGTGTCAACATGGCATGTGTCAACGCCTTGCCTTGCGGCTTTCATGTTAACCACCCATCATGGCGACACTCACGCGCATATGTGGAGGAGGTGTGTCGTACCTTGGGTGTGTGACTGGAATATGAATTGATTTTATGGAAATTACCAAGGGTAAGTGAAGTCGCCACCAATCATTGGGTTTTTTCTAAGGTGTGATTGGTCACCTGACTCTATTTGATTTTATTACCAATCCTAGGTTAAGAAAAATGGTATTTTTCCTAATCTAATATGGATGGGAAAAAAAATCTTGACTCTTGAGTTTGGAAGTCTGGTTATGTGTGGGGAAGATGTTAGGCACCCCACAATGCTTGCCCATAGACATTCCTTTGTTATGGTAAAATCATAATTTTCGGACATTGGCAATTGAAAACAAGCTATTGACATTAGCTTTCAAGGCTTTAATTGTGTTGGGCTTTGAGGTTTGGTTTTGGAATAGGTGTGGTCCCGATCGATGCTTTCTAGGTGTGTTTGAAGTTGTTACCAAATTTCCACGGTGAAAATCCGGCAGCATTTCGCCTTATTTTCGTGGAAGAAATTCGGCAATGCTTCGCCTCAGATGCGTCATAGCACGCCAAACGCTATTCTCACCAAGCTTTTGACATGAGAATACGGCAATAGGGATGCCCCATTTTCACGACAAAAATCCGGTAGAATTTCATGTTTGGTACGCTATGGCGCACCGGCAAAGTTTCGCGTCTGTGTATACGGTATGTATCGACATGCTCGCACCATGACAAGCCAAAACCCTCCAAAGTTTTAGAACATGCTGATATGTGTCGTATACATAGGGAAACAAATGTCACTTGGTGACATGGATCAAGCCAATCCTACCGCAATGATTGTGCACACAATATAGCATGAATATGCACCTACAACAATCACCTCGAGCACATACCCATACTACGAGGTCAAAAGCTCTCATGACTAAAAAGGGTCGCTCATGTTGCCATAAGAGTCCAACATACAAAGTGCACAATCACCCATACACGCAGGCAGATATATATATATATATATATATACATATGCATCTTGCACAATGCTATCACATAGAGCGAGAAAATAAACCAGACATTGCTAACGTTCCAAGGGTATGGTCCAACAAAGTACAAGAAAAGTAAACAGACATTGCCATACCCAGGGAATACGGCCCAAGCAAGGAGTAGGAAAATAAAAGGGGATACATGGATGGGGACCCTAATAGATGCTCTAGAGAAAAGGCTTAAAGAGAGGGAAGAGAAGACCGCTCTGGAGAGTCTAAGCCCCCTAATCTACTGATCATTGCCCTTTGTGGGCTTGCATCCTTGCCCTTTTTGCCCACGCCTAGGAAGTCACACCCTTACTCCAAGTATCCTCGCTCCATGTGTGTACATGCGAAGACAAAAGAAACAAGCCAGTAGACAAGCAAAGAAACAAATGAAAGGAAAAGCACGCTAAAGACAAGCTAGAAAAAGATTCCAAACAAGGGCAAGCAAACATGTGACACACACGAAGAGGAAAACAAGCATGTTATTAAACAAAAAAGGGGGTATCCTAGGAGGACAAATGTAGGTTTGGATCGAGTGTCCATAGCTTCATTGGATTTTAGTATGGACGACACACAAACTCATGCATGAACATGTAAGCAAGCGTGCAACAAGAAAGCATAGAAGCAAAGAAAGCCAAACAGATGGCACAAAGCAAGCAAGGCAAGCATATCAACATTGCATGGGGCAGAGAAAGGTGTGAATGTGTCACATCAACACCACAGAGGTGTATCTCATAGGTGGTCACATCCAAACAAACCCTAGGAGGGACGGATGTAGTCATCTAAGCACAAACCCACGACGGGCACAAAGCACATAGCAAAGCCTTGATCTAGAGAGGCTAACACATAGATATAAAGCATAGAAGCAAGCAAGCAAACATGTATATACATAAAGGAAAAGATCCAAACCATTTAATATAGGCCTAGGTGTACGGATGTAGGATTAGACCACAGGATCTAGATGTACACCCCACCGAAATGGCCAAAAAGCAAGAAATGGAGATAAGATGGGACAAAAGGGCTAAAGTAGCACATGGCATAGCAACCAACATAGATCCAAGCACACAAGCATGGCACGGTGCACATAAACACATAGATCTAAGCATATGAATATAGATCTAAACTCTAACATGTAGATCTATGCACAAACAAGGCAAAGAACATAAAAGGCATGTAGATCTAAGCATATGAACACAGATCCAAGCATAAACATGGCAAGGAGCTTAAAAACATGTGGATCTAAGCACAAACATGAAAAAGAGCCTAAAAAACTGTGGATCAAAGAAAAAATTTGAAGTCCACCTCGACGATGCATTTAGGGCCCATCTCATGCTATAAAGCACATGAGGTTGGATACCTAAGGGCTCGTCATGAGCATGCCTACCCATGGCCAAGCTCAAGAGGGGTCGCCCCTATGCATTGTCGAATACTTCCTCCCCCTTAAAGAGCGCTTAGGAAAAAATCCGCTTTGGCACCAGGAAACATTAATTTGTTTTGGAGGAATAATAGGTCTTTTTTAGAGTAATTCTTGGAGTCTTGCCTTGATTTTTTGCACACATGCTAAGAAAAATCTAACCTTCAACCTGTCAAAATTTGGAGGGCAAATTCAACAAATTTTATTTTTTATGATTTTTGGAAGTCAGAAAATAGGAAAAATAATAAAAAATTAAAAAACACTCAGAACGCCGAACCGCTTGCTAGAAACTTCCTATAAAATCATGAAATGAATTTTGGGAAACAAAAATGGAAAAGGACATGAGCCAATTTTGCTAGAGTGTGGGACAATGAGGGCGATGCAACGCGATGTGCACGCGAGCATGCCCCTAGAATGCCCACTGCCTGCCTCCTTGGTTCAAGTAACCTCTTTTTCCAAAAAAACCCTCATTTTTAGGAAATCACTCCAAATATGTGGGCAAGTAGAAGCCAAGGCCAAGGCATCCCCCCATGGGCATGCTACCAAAAGACTAGGGCATGCAACAACCAAGGCACATGCAGTCAAGGTCAAGGCAGCCCCATGGGCATGCAGCCAAGGCCAAGGCAGCCCCCATGGGCATGCTGCCAAGGCCAGGGCATGCAACAACCAAGGCCAAGGTAGCCCCCCATGGGTAGGCCACCAAGGCCAAGGCATGCAACTACCAAGGCTAGTATTGATACCATATTTTGTCTGTCCTTGATTTGCGTACCGAACCCCAAAAAATCCAAAAATATTATTTCCTCCCCATGGGGTCGTGAGAACATCTAGAATGACATAGCGCAACCCATTCGGACACCAGAGCACCCAATGTTCCTTTTTCAGCTAAAATGACCAAAATGCTTCTGGCTAACCTAGGGTCGACCGAAGGTCAAACAAGGTCTAAATCCACACAAAATTACACCTTTCATATTTTTTTTCATCAAACCCAAGCTTCTCGAATATTTTTAGCCGCTTTGACCAAGTTTGACTCGAAGTTGACTCTAGGTGGGCCCAAAAACCCTAATTTTGATCCGACCATTGGAACGGGTTAAAACCAACCTCATTGCGACTATTATCAAATTCTCATTCCAAAGATTATTCATGGGTCGAAATCAGAGTTAGAATGGCCGAGATATCACAAAAACTGGGATAATGCATCAATCGATGCACCTTAAACTTCTGAGAGCCATAACTTTTAATCCGACCGTTGGATTTTCAAGATCCATGCCTTTTTGGAAATAGGAAGTCAATATCTTTCCAAAGGTGGCTAGATCAACACATTTGTTGGCTTGTAATGCATGTCGGGGCTATAAATAGCCCCAGGCACCCCTCGGACTAGGAGAGACCACATTTTTTTTTCCTGATTTTCTACTCTCTGCCCAGCTACTTTACATGTTTTTCTCCCTTCCAAAAACCAAAAAACACATCAAAGCCTCTTGATTCTTCTCTCTTCACCAACAATACAAGGTATTGTTCTTATACCTAATCTTCCTTTCCTTGGTTCTACGCATTGGATTTAGGGCTTAGGGGTGTGGATGTAGCTTTTCTAGCTATCATCCACACCCCTAACCTTCTAAATCTTTTTCTAGCATTTATCTTGCTATTTTTGCTTGAATAATATGTTTTATTGCTTTCCTTAGCATATTTGTTGTTATATTTGTGCTTCTAGCTTAGATCTCTAGGTTGTTATGTCTTGTGCCACGTTGTTGTGCTTAGATCTATGTTTCTACATGCTTGTATGTTTAGATCTACATGCTTAGGGTTTTATGACATGCTTTCCTTTATTTCGTTCCTCTTTTTACTCTATGTTGATGTTAGGGTTACATGCTCACATGCTTGATATCATGTTTATGGTTATGTCTTGCTTAGATCTACATGTTTGTATGCACGTTCTATGCTCCTATGCCTATATCTGAATCTTCACATGCTTGTATGCTTGGATTCATGTCATTCCATGTCTATGCGCTAAATTTCTATATGTTTACATGCATGTTTCTATGCCTATATGCCTATATCTATGCTTCCACATGCCTATGTGCTTGGATCTACATTCTCTATATACTTTTAGCTATATTCCATGTGCTTGTGCGCTCCATGCCACGTTTGTGTGCCTAGACCTAGGCTATGCTTGTCATTCCATGTGCTATTGTAGCCCTTTTGTTGCTTTATATTTCTTTCTTGTATTTTGGCCTAGTGGTTGGGAACCGATTTAGACCCTATAGTCTTTCTCATCGTCCGTACACCTTGGCCCACATCAAAGGGTTTGGATCACCCCTATTTGCATGTCTATGCTTGCTTACTTCTATGCATTTATGCTTGTGTTAGCCTCTCTTGTTCTAGGCTTTGCCACGCTTGATGCCCTTAGCAGGCGTGTGGTTGTGTGGTTACATTCGACGCCCATGAGGCCCTGTTTGGATGTAACCACTTGGGACGCATTGCCATGATGCTGGTTGCTTCATGCATACCTTTCCCCTTTTTCACTCCGTGCGATGATATACTTGTCATGCTTGTTTGTGCCGCCTGTTGGCTTTATATGCATCTCTACACGCTTGCTTACATGTCCATGCATGAGTCTTGCTTGCTAGTGTGTCGCCTATGCTTCAACACAATGAAGTTATGGACATTTGATCCAAACCTACATTTGTCCCTCGTAAACACCACCTTTTGTTCGTTTCCTTGCTTATTTGCTTTTTTGCTTGTTTGCTTGCTTTCCTGTTATGCTTGCCATGTCTATCACGCTTATCTGTTTTATGCCTTTTTATATACTCTTTGCATCTTTCCTTCCATTGCTTGTCTGTTGGTTTCTTGTCTTTGCCTTTGCATGTACACACATGGAGCGAGGATGCATGGAGCTAGGGCATGGTCTCCCAAGCGCAAGCAAAAAGGGCACAGACACAAGCATATAGATAAAAGCCAAGCGACTATGTTCAGTAGGTTTAGGAGTTTAGCATTTCCCTTTGGTTATGTACTCTTTTAAACCCCTCCCTTCCTCCTCCCTTTCTCTCTTAAATGGTTTGTATTAGGTATATCATGCCTTGTACCATTCATCCTCATTTCTAGAGTATGGCATACACCTATATTTTAGGCCATGCTCTAGGGATGTAGGTATTTACTTTCCTACTCTGTGTGCTTGCATTGTGCATGATGTATGTATATATATATACCTGCTTGCCCCTTTCGGTGTGATTGTCATAGTCCATGTCACCTAAGGCAAAAAGATGCCTAATTTCCACCGCGAAAATAAGGTGACTTGTCGCCGGATTTTCGCCATGAAAATCTACTTTCCTCGAACGCCTTAGGAAAGCATAGATTGGGAATCCAGAATGACATTTTTTTTTTTTAATTTTTTGAATTTCTTTTTACTATTTTTTTGAGAATGCTCCAGCCCAGGTCAAGTAGAAACGGTACTTAGAACGAAATATTTTTTTTTATCTTTTTCAGCCTGTCTTGGCCCGGATTCGCTTTTAATGATGCTAGAATGACATTTTTTATTTTTTTGCTATTTTTTTGGGAATTTTTCAGCATAGGTCCGGTAGAAATGATGCCAGAATAACATTTTTTTTATTTTTTATTTTTTATTTTTTATTTTTTTGGGAATGCTCCAGCTTGGGTTGGATCGACATGGTACTCGGAACAAATTTTTTTTTTTTTATCTCTTTTTCAGACTTTCCCATTATAGTTTGGCTAGAAACGAAGCTAGAATGGGGTTTTATTAATTTTTTGAATTTTTTTACTACGTTTTTGGGAATGCTTTTGCTTGGATCGAGAGAACTGGTACCCAGAAGAACGAAATTTTTTATATCTCTTTTTCTGCATGTCCTAGCCCGCTTTGGCTAGAAATGAAGCCAAAATTATGTTTTTTTTTTAAAATTTTTTTACTATTTTTTGGGGAATGATCCAGCCCGAGTCAAGTAGAAACGGTACTGGAACGAAAAAAAAAAAAAAAAAAAAAAAAAAAAAAAAAAAAAAAAACTCTCTTTTTCAGACTGTCCTGGCCCGGATTGTCTAAAAATGAAGCCAGAATGACCTCTCCTTTTTTTTTTTTTTTTTTTTTTTGGGAATGCTCAAACCTAGGTCGGGTAGAAACAATATTGGTAACAAAAAAATTTTATCTCTATTTCGGCCTCTCTTGGCCTAGTTTGGCTAGAAACGAAGCTAGAATAAAGTTTTTTAATTGTTTTAATTTTTTTTACTACTTTTTTGGAATGCTCTAGCCCGAGTCGGGTAGAAACGATACTCGGAACGAAATTTTTCTTTTTTCTCTTTTTGGGCCTATCCCAACCCGAATTGGCTTTAAATGAAGCCATATTTACTTTTTTTTATTTTGTTTTGAATTATTTTACTATTTTTTTTGGAATTTTCCAGCCTAGGTCTGGCAAAAATGGTTCCAGAAATGGAAATTTTTTATCTCTTTTTCGGCCTGTCCCGTCCCATTTTGTCCAAAAATGAAGCCAGAATGACGTTTTTTAATTTTTTGAATCTTTTTTCTTTTTCTTTTTTTTGGAATGCTCCATCCTCCGGGGTCGGGTAAAAAGGGTACTCGCATCGAAATTTTTTTAATCTATTTTTCGGCCTGAGACGGCCCGGTTTGGCTAGGAATGAAGCCAGAATGACGTTTTTTTAATTTGTTGAATTTTTTTAGTATTTTTTTGGGAATGCTCCAACCCAAGTCGGGTAGAAATTGCACTCGGAACGAAAATAATTTATCTCTTTTTCAATCGATCCCAGCCAAGTTTAGCCAGAATGACGTTTTTTTTTTAAATTTTTTTACTATTTTTTATAGGAATGCTCTAGCCCTGGTCGGGAAGAAACGACACTTGGAACGAAATTTTTTTTTTTTTTTTTTTTATCTCTTTCTCTACTGGTCTTGGCTCGGTTTAGCTAGAAATAAAGCCAGAATAACGTTTTTTAATTTTTTTGAATTTTTTACTATTTTTTTAGGAACACTCTAGCCCGGGTTGGGTAGAAATGGCACTCAGAATGAAAAACTTTTATCTCTTTTTCAGCTGGTCCAGGCTCGGTTTGCCTAAAAATAAAGCCAGAATGACTTTTTTAATTTTTTTAGGAACGCTCCAGCCTAGTTCAGGCAGAAACAGTTCTCGGAACAAAAATTTTTTTATCTCCTTTTCGGCTTGTCCCGTCCTATTTGGCTAGAAATGATGCTAGAGTAGGGTTTTTTAAATTTTTTGAATTTTTTTCTATTTTTTTGGGAATGCACCAACGTGGATCAGGTCGAAACGATACCCGAAAAGAAATTTTTTATTATCTCTTTTTCAGACTTTCCCATACCGGTTTGGCTAGAAATGATGCTAGAATGAGCTTTTTTTTTTTTTAATTTTTTTACTATGTTTTTGGGAAAGCTCTTGCTTGGATCAGGAGAAATGGTACTCGGAACGAAATTTTTTATATCTCTTTTTCAGCATGTCTTGGCCCAATTTGGCATGAAATGAAGCCAAAATGACATATTTTAATTTTTTGAATATTTTTACTATTTGTTTGGAAATGCTCCAGCCTTGGTCGGGAAGAAACGACACTCGGAATGAAAAATTTTTCATCTCTTTTTCTTTTGGTCCCAGCTTGATTTGGCTAGAAATAAAGCTAGAATAAAGTTTTTTAATTTTTGAATTTTTTACTATTTTTTTTGGGAACACTTCAGCCCGGGTCGAGTAGAAACGACACTCGGAACAAAAATATTTTTATCTCTTTTTAGGCCGGTCTCGGCCCGATTTGGCTAGAAGTAAAGCCAGAATGACGTTTTTATTTTTTATTTTTAATGTTTTTGGGGACACTCCAACCTAGGTCAGGCAGAAACGGTTCCCGGCACGAAAAGTTTTTTTTATCTCTTTTTTGGCCTGTCCTGGCCCGATTTGGCTAGAAATGATTCTAGAATAACGTTTTTTAATTTTTTGAATATTTTTTTCTATTTTTTTGGGAATGCTCCAGCTTGGGTCGGGTCAAAACGATACTCGGAATGAATTTTTTTATCACTTTTTCGGACTTTCCATTCCATTTTGCTAGAAATGAAGCCAGAATGAGGTTTTTTTTTTAATTTTGAATTTTTTTACTATGTTTTTGGGAATGCTCTTGCTTGGATCAAGAGAAATGGTACTCGGAACGAAATTTTTTATATCTCTTTCTCAACAAGTCCTGGCCAGGTTTGGCTAGAAATGAAGTTGACACGACGTTTTTTTAGTATTTTGAATATTTTTACTATTTTTTTGGGAATGATCTAGCCCGGGTCGTGTAGAAACGGTACTAGGAACGAAAAATTTTCTCTCTCTCTTTTTCGGCCTGTCCTGGCCCAAATTGTATAGGAATGAAGCCAGAATGACCTTTTTTTTAATTTTTTTTTTTTTTTTTTTGAGATTTCTTATTATATTTTTGGGAATGCTCCAGCTCGAGTTAGGTAGAAACAGTATTGGGAACAAAAACTTTTTATCTCTTTTTCGACCTCTCTTGGCTTGGTTTTGCTAGAAACGAAGCCAGAATGACATTTTTGAATTTTTTTTTACTATTTTTTTTGGGAATGCTCCAGCCCGAGTCGGGTAGAAACGGTATTCGGAACGAATTTTTTTTCTCTCTTTTTCAGCCTGTCCCAACCCGAATTGGATTTAAATAAAGCCAAAATGACTTTTTGAATTTTTTTGAATTATTTTAAATTTTTTTTTTCAGAATATTCCAGCCTAGGTCTAGCAAAAATGGTTCCGGAAATGAAAATTTTTTTATCTCTTTTTCTGCTGGTCCCGACCTAGTTTGGCGAGAAATAATGCCAGAGTAACATTTTTTAATTTTTCTAATTTTTAATTATTTTTTTGGGAACCCTTCAACTCGGGTCGGGTAGAAACGGTACTTGGAACAAAATTTTTTTTTATCTCTTTTTTGGCCTGTCCTGGCTCGGATTGTCTAGGATTGAAGCCAGAATGACCGTTCTTTTTTTTTTGAGATTTTTTATTATATTTTTAGGAATTCTCTAGCTCGGGTCGGGTAAAAATAGTATTGGGAACGAAAACTTTTTATCTCTTTTTCGGCCTCTCCTGGCTTGGTTTGGCTAGAAACGAAGCCAAAATGACGTTTTTGAATTTTTTTCACTATTTTTTTGGGAATTATCCAGCCAAAGTCAAGTAGAAACGATACTCAGAACGAATTTTTTTTCTCTTTTGCAGCCTGTCCCAGCCCGAATTGGCTTTAAATAAAGCCAAAATGACTTTTTTAATTTTTTTTGAATTATTTTACTATTTTTTTGGAGTTTTCCAGCCTAGGTCTAGCAAAAAGGGTTCCGGAAATGAAAATTTTCTTATCTCTTTTTCTGCTGGTCCCGGCCCAGTTCGGCGAGAAATAATGCTTGAGTAACATTTTTTTATTTTTCCAATTTTTTACTATTTTTTTGGGAACCCTCCAACCCGGGTCAAGTAGAAATGATACTCAGAACGTAAATTTTTTTATCTCTTTTTCGGCCGGTCCCGGCCCAGTTTGGCTAGAAATAGAGCCAAAATGATGTTTTTAATTTTTTTTGAATTATTTTTCAATTTTTTTAATGTTTTTGGGAACGCTCTAGCCTAGGTCAGGCAGAAACCGTTCCTGAAACAAAATTTTTTTATCTCCTTTTTGGCTTGTCCCGGCCTGGTTTGGCTAGAAAGAATGCCAGAATAACATTTTTTAATTTTTCAAAATTTTTCTTTTTTTTTTTTTGGAAGGCTCCAACCTGGGTTGAGTCGAAACGGTACCTAGAATGAATTTTTTATCTCTTTTTTGAACTTTCCCATTCCAATTTGGCTAGAAATGAAGACAGAATGAGGGTTTTTTTTTTTTTTTTTGAATTTTTTTACTATGTTTTTGGGAATGCTCTTTCTTGGATCGAGAGAAATGGTACCCAAAATGAATTTTTTTTTATATCTCCTTTTCAGCATATCCTGCCCCGATTTAGCTAGAAATGAAGTCGAAACGACGTTTTTTAATTTTTTTGAATTTTTTTACTATTTTTTTAGGAATTATCCAGCCCGAGTCGTGTAGAAGCGGTATTGGGAACGAAAATTTTTTTTTCTCTATTTTTCGGCCTACCTGGCCTGAATTGTCTAGAAATGAAGCCAGAATGACCTTCTTCTTTTTTAATTTTTTGAGATTTTTTACTATATTTTTGGTAATGCTCCAGCTCAGGTCGGGTAGAAATAGTATTGGGAACGAAAATTTTTAACTCTTCTTCGACCTCTCCTGGCCGAGTTTGGCTAGAAACGAAGCCAGAATAACGTTTTTTTTTTTTTGAATTGTTTTTACTATTTTTTTGGGAATGCTCCAGCCTGAATTTTCTAGATACAGTACTCAGAACGAAATTTGTATTTCCTCTTTTTCGACCTGTCCAAGCTCGGATTGGCTTTAAATAAAGCAAGAATGACTTTTTAATTTTTTTGGCTTATTTTTCTTTTTCTTTTTTTGGAATTTTCCAGCCCAAGTCCGACAAAAACGGTTTTAGAAACAAAAATTTTTTTATCTCTTTTTTAGCCTGTCCTAGACTGATTTGTCCAGAAATGAAGCCAGAATGACTTTTTTTAATTTTTTCAATCTGTTTCCTATTTTTTTGGGAATGCTCATTCCCAAGTTGGGTAGAAACGGTACTTGAATCAAAAATTTTTTTATCTATTTTCAGCCCGTGACGGCCCGGTTTGGCTAGAAATGAAGCCAAAATGACGTTTTTTAATTTTTTTTTTAATTTATTACTATTTTTTTGGGAATACTCCAACCCAGGTTGGGTAGAAACGGCATTCGAAACGAAAATGTTTTTATCTCCTTTTTGGCCGATCCCGGCCATGTTTGGCTAGAAATAAAGCCATAATGACTTTTTTTTTTTAATTTTATGAATTTTTTACTATTTTTTTTGGGAACGCTCTAGCCCAGGTCGGATAGAATCGGCACTCGGAACAATTTTTTTTTTTTTTATCTCTTTTTCTGCCGGTCCCAACCGGGTTTGACTTGAAATAAAGCCAGAATAACATTTTTTTAATTTTTTTTTCGTTTTTTTTTTGTTGGAACACTCCAGCCAGGGTTGGGTAGAAACGGCACTTGAAATGAAAAAGTTTTTATCTCTTTTTTGGTTGGTCCCGGTCTGGTTTGTTTAGAAATAAAGCCAAAATGACGTTTTTAATTTTTTTGAATTATTTTTCTATTTTTTTAATGTTTTTGGGAACGCTCCAGCCTAGGACAGGCAAAAATGGTTCCCGTAACGAAAAAAATTTTTATCTCTTTTTCGGCCTGTCTCAGCCCGGTTTGGCTAGAAATGATGCCAGAATGACGTTTTTGAATTTTTTTTTCTATTTTTTGGGGAATGCTCCAACCTGGGTCGGGTCGAAACGATACTCAGAATGAATTTTTTTTTACCTCTTTTTCAAACTTTCCCGAATGTTTGGCTAGAAATGAAGCTAGAATGAGGTTCTTTTAATTTTTTTTACTATGTTTCTGGGAATGCTCTTGCTTGGATCAGGAGAAATAATACCCAAAATGAAAAATTTTAAATCTCTTTTTTCAGCATTTCCTGGTTCAGTTTAGCTAGAAATGAAGCCATAACAATATTTTTAAATTTTTTGAATTTTTAAACTATTTTTTTGGGAATGATCTTTTCCGGTTCGTGTAGAAACGGTACTAGGATCGAAAAAAAAAATCTCTCTATTTCGGACTGTCCTGGCTCGGATTGTCTAGAAATGAAGCCAGAATGACATTTTTTAATAATTTTTTGAGATTTTTTACAATTTTTTTGGGAATGCTCCAACCCGGGTCTGGTAGAAACAGTATTGGGATTGAAAATTTTTTTATCTCTTTTTCGGCCTCTCTTGTCCTAGTTTGGCTAGAAACGAAGCCAAAATGACCTTTTTTTTAATTTTTTTTACTATTTTTTTGGGAATGCTCCAGCTCGGGTCGAGTAGAAATGGTACTAGGAATGAATTTTTTCTTTTTTTCTTTTTTGGCCTAGATTGGCTTTAAATGAAGCCAGAATGACTTTTTAATTTTTTTGTATTATTTTTCTATTTTTTCGGAATTTTCCAACTGAGATCCAGCAAAAACGGTTCCAGAAACGAAAATTTCTTTGTCTCCTTTTCGGCCTGTCTGGGTGCGATTTTTCCAAAAATGGAGCCGGAATGACATTTTTTAATTTTATGAATATTTTTACTATTTTTTGGGAATGCTCTAGCCTAAGTCGGGTTGAAACGGTACTCGGAACAATTTTTTTTTTCCCTTTTTTGCCCTGTCCTAGCCCGGATTGGCTTTAAATATAGCCAGAATGACTTTTAATTTTTTTTTACTTATTTCACTATTTTTTTTTCTAAATTTTCCAGCCCAAGTCCGACAAAAATGATTCCAGAAACAAAAATTTTTTCTCTTTTTTTCGACCAGTCCCGGCCCGATTTGACCAAAAATGAAGCCAAAATGACGTTTTTAATTTTTTGAATCTTTTTTCTATTTTTTTGAAAATGCTCCATCCCGGGTCAAGTAGAAACGGTTCTCAGATCGAAATTTTTTTATCTATTTTTCTGCCTGTGACGACCCGGTTTGGCTAGAAATGAAGCCAGAATGACGTTTTTTGAATTTGTTTACTATTTTTTGGGAATGCTCCAGCCCAGGTTGGGTAGAAACGGCACTCGGAATGAAAAATTGTTTATCTCTATTTTGGTCAGTCCCGGCCAATTTTTTATAGAAATGAAGCCAGAATGACGTTTTTTTAAATTTTTGAATTTTTTTACTATTTTTTTGGGAACTCTCCAGCCCAAATTGGGTAGAAACGGCACTCGGAACAAAAACTTTTTTATCTCTTTTTCTACCGGTCCTAGCCCGGTTTGACTAGAAATAAAGCTAGGATAACGTTTTTGAATTTTTTTACTCTTTTTTTTAGAACACTCCAGCCTAGGTTGGGTTGAAACGGCACTTGAAATGAAAACTTTTTAATGTCTTTTTCGGTTGGTCCTAGCCATGTTTGGCTAGAAATAAAGCTAGAATAACGTTTTTGAATTTGTTTTCTATTTTTTTGGGAATGCTCCAACCTGGGTCAAGTTGAAACGGTTTTTTTTTTAATTTGTTTTTCGGACTTTCTCATTCCATCTAGGTTAGAAATGAAACCAGAATGACTTTTTTTTTTTTTTTTTGAATTTTTTTACTTTGTTTTTTGCGATGCTCGTGCTTGGACCGAGAGAAATGGTACCCGGAAAAAAAAAATTATATCTCTTTTTAAGCATGTCCTGGCCCGGTTTGGCTAGAAATGAAGCCAAAAAAATGTTTTTTGATTTTTTGAATTTTTTTCTATTTTTTTTGTTAATGATCTTGCCCAGGTTATGTAGAAATGGTACTGGGAACGAAAATTTTTGTTTCTCTCTTTTTTGGTCTATCCTGGCCTAGATTGTTTAGAAATGAAGCAAGAATGACCTTTTTTTTTTTAATTTTTTGAGATTTTTTACTATTTTTTTGGGAATGCTGGCCCGGGTCGTGTAGAAACAACACTAGGATCGAAAAAAAATTTTATCTCTTTTTCAGCCTATCCTAGCTTGGTTTGGCTAGACATGAAGCCAAAATGGCATTTTTGAATTTTTTGAATTTTTTTTAGGGGATGCTTCAGCACAGGTCGGGTAGAAACAGCGGTTGGAACAAAAAAAAATTTATCGCTTTTTTGGCCAAACCTTGGCTAGAAATAAAGCCAGAAAGACTTTTTTGAATTTTTTTACTATTTTTTTAGGAACGCTCCAGCCCAGGTTAGGAAGAAACGACACTTGGAACAAAAAAAAAAAAAAAAAAAATTATCTCTTTTTCTACCGATCCTAACCCGGATTGACTAGAAATAAAGCCAGAATAACGTTTTAAATTTTTTACTATTTTTTTGGGAACACCCCAGCTCGAATCGAGTAGAAACGACACTTGAAACGAAATTTTTTTCATCTCTTTTTCGGCCGGTCCTGGCCCGGTTTGGTTAGAAATAAAGTTAGAATGACGTTTTTAATTTGTTTTGAATTATTTTATAATTTTTTTGTTGTTTTTAGGAATGCTCCAGCCTAGGACAGGTAGAAATGGTTCCCAGAACGAAAATTTTTTTATCTCCTTTTCAGCTTGTCCTGGCTCAGTTTGGCTAGAAATGATGCCAGAATAATGTTTTTTAATTTTTGAACTTTTTTCAATTTTTTTGGGAATGCTCCAGCCTAGGTTGGGTCGAAACGGTACTTGGAATGATTTATTATTTATTATTATTTTATCTCTTTTTTAGACATTCCCATTCCGATTTGGCTAGAAATGAGCCTGAATGAGGTTTTTTTTTTATAATTTTTTTTAATTTTTTATTGTTCTTTTAGGAATGCTCTCGCTTGGATCGGGAGAAATGGTACCTCGAACGAAATTATGTTTATCTCTTTTTAAGCATGTCCTGGCCCGAGTTGACTAGAAATGAAGACAAAATGAGGTTCTTTAATTTTTTTTTACCATTTTTTTGGGAATGCTCCAGCAAGGGTCGTGCACAAACAGTATTGGAAACGAAAAAAAAAAAAAAATTCTCACTTTTTCGGTCTATCCTAGTTCAGATTGTCTAGAAACGTAGCCAGAATGATGTTTTTCTTTTTAATTTTTTTACTATTGTTTTTGGGAATACTCCAACTCAGGTCGGGAGAAACGGTACTCAAAGATGAAATTTTTTTTTATCTCTTTTTTAGTCTGCCCTGGACCAGATTGGATTTAAATGATGCCAGAATGACGTTTTCCAGCGTAGCTCCTGCAGAAATGGTTCCCAGAACGAAAATTTTTTATTCTCTTTTTTGGCCTGTCCTGGCCTGATTTGTCTAGAAATGAAAAGATAGAATGATGTACTTTAATTTTTTGAATTTTTGATCTATTTTTTTGGGAATGCCCCTGCTCAGGTCGGGTAGAAACGGTACTTGGAACGAAAAAAAATTTATCCCTTTCTCGGCCTCTTTTGGCCCGATTTGGCTAGAAAAAAGGTAGAATGACGTTTTTTTTTTAATTTTTTTTAATTTATTTACTATTTTCATGGGAATGCACCAACCCAAGTTGAGTAGGAAAGATATCCGAAATGAATTTTTTTTTTTTTAATCTCTTTTTCAGCCTGTCCCGACCAGTTTTTTGCTAGAAATGAAGACAGAATGGCGTTTTTAAATTTTTCAAATTTTTTTCCTATTTTTTTGGAACGCTCCAGCTTCCATTAGGAGAAATGGTATATGAAACGATTTTTTTTTTTTAAATCTCATTTTTAGCCTATCTTGGCCTGGTTTTACATTAAATGAAGCCAGAATGACGTTTTTAATTTTTTTGAATTTTTTTACTTTTTTTTTTTTTTTTTTGAATTTTTTTGGGAAAACTCCAGCCTAGGTCAAGCAAAAACGGTTCTTGGAACAAATATTTTTTTAACTCTTTTTTGGCATGTCCCGGCCCGGTTTGGCTAGAAATGATGCTAGAATAACGATTTTTGATTTTTTGATTTTTTTTTACTTTTTTTTGGGAATGCTCTTGCTTGGATCAGGAGAAACAGTTCCCATAACGAAATTTTTCTTATCTCTTTTCCAGCATGTCTTGGCCCGGTTTGGCTAGAATTGAAGCCAGAATGACTTTTTTTTTTTTTTTTGAATTTTTTTACTATTTTTTTAGTAATGCTCCAACCCAGGTCGTGTAGAAACGATACTGGGAAAGAAATTTTTTTTTTATCTCTTTTTCAGCCGGTCCCGACCCGATTTGGTTAAAAATAAAGCCAGAATGACCTTTTTTGAATTTTTTACTATTTTTTTGGGAAAGCTCCAGCTCGAGTTGGGTAGAAACAGTATTGGGAAAGAAAAATTTTTTATCTCTTTTTCAGTCTCTCCTGGCCTGGATTGGCTAGAAATGAAGCCTGGATGACGTTTTTTAAATTTTTGAATTTTTTTGGGAATGCTCTTGCCCGAGTTGGGCAGAAACTGTACTCCGAACGAAATTTTTTTCTCTTTTTCGGCTTATCATGGCACAAATTGGCTTTTAATGATGCCAGAATGATGTTTTTACTTTTTTAAAATTATTTTACTATTTTGTTGGAATTTTCCAGCTTAGGTCCAGTAGAAACGGTTCCCGAAACGAAAATTTTTTTATCTCTCTTTTTGCCTGTCTCGACCTGGTTTGTCAAGAAATGAAGCTAGAATGTTTTTTTTTAATCTTTTTTACATTTTTTTGGGAGTGCTCCATCCCAAGTCGAGTAGAAATGGTACTCGGTTTGAAATTTTTTTATCTATTTTTCGGCCTGTGACGGCCCGGTTTGGCTAGAAATAAAGCCAGAATGACTTTTTTTAAAAAAAATTTACTATTTTTTTGGGAATGCTCCAACCCTGTTTGGGAAGAAACGACACACAGAACGAAAAAAAATTTTATCTCTTTTCTGGCCGGTCCCGGCCTGGTTTGGCTAGAAATATAGCCAGAATAACATTTTTTAATTTTTTGAATTTTTTAACTACATTTTTGGGAACGCTTCGGCTTGGATCAAGAGAAATAGTAATTGAAATGAAAATTTTCTTTTAATCACTTTTTCAACTTGTCCAGCCTAGTTTGGCATAAAATGAATCCAGAATAATGTTTTGAATTTTTTGACTTTTTTTGTTGAATTTTTTTGGGAACACTCCAGCCTAGGTCCGGCAGAAATGGTTCCCGAAACGATTTTTTTTTTTAATCTCTTTTTTGGCATGTCCTGGCCCGGTTTTACTAGAAATGATGCCAGAATTTCTTTTTTACTATTTTTTTGGGAATGCTCATGCTTGGATTGGGAGAAACGGTACCCGAACTGAAATTTATTTTAATCTCTTTTCGGGCATGTCTTGGCTTGGTTTGGCTAGAATTGAAGCTAGAATGACTTTTTTTTAAAAATTTTTTTAATTTCTTTTTACTATTTTTAAGGAATGCTCCTACCCGGGTTGTGTAGAAACAATACTAGTAATGAAAGGTTTTTTTCCCTCTTTTTCAGCTAATCCTGGCCCAAATTGTCTAGAAATGAAGCCAGAGTGACTTTTTTTTTTTTTTTTAAAAGATTTTTTACAATTTTTTTGGGAATGCTCCAGCTCAGATTGGGTAGAAACAGTATTGGGAACGAAATATTTTTTTATCTCTTTTTTGGCCTCTCCTAGCCTGGTTTGGCTAGAAACGTAGCCAAAATAACGTTTTTAAATTTTTTTTTTCTTTTTTTTTTTAGGAATGCTCTAGCCTGGGTCGGGTGGAAATGGTACTCGAAACGAAAATTTTTTTTATCTATTTTTTGGACTTTCCCATTCCAGTTTGGCTAGAAGTGAAGCGAATGAGGTTTTTTTTTTTAAATTTTTTTACTATGTTTTTGGGAAAGCTCTGGCTTGGATCTAGAGAAACGGTACCCGGAACAAAATTTTTTTTATCTCTTTTTCAGTATGTCCTGGCCTGGCTTGGCTAGAAATGAAGCCAAAATGACATTTTCTAATTTTTGGAATTTTTTTACTATTTTTTTGGGAATGCCCCAGCCCGAGTCAAGTAGAAATGGTACTCGAAACGAAATTTTTTTTTCCTCTTTTTCGGCCTATCCCGGCCCATATTGGCTTTTAATGAAGCCAGAATGATGTTTTTAATTTTTTTGCTATTTTTTTAGAATTTTCCAGCCTAGGTCTGGCAAAAATGGTTCTTGGAATGAAATTTTTTTTTATCACTTTTTTGGCCTGTCCCGGCCCGATTTAACCAGAAATGAAGCCAGAATGACTTTTTTAATTTTTTTAAAACTTCTTACAATATTTTTGGGAATGCTCCAGCTTGGGTCGAGTAGAAACATGATAGGCCAAAAATGAATTAACCCTTGTGATAAATTAATTGATTAATTAGCCAAGTTTATTAATTAGTCAAATTAACATGCAAACACGTGGTAGCACAAACAAATCACCAATAAACTAAGGTATGCAACGGAAAATAAATTGACACGGTGATTTGTTTACGAATAGGGAAAACCTACACGGCAAAAACCCCACCGAGTGATTTTAAGGTCACCACTCCTGAGAATCCACTATTATCAAAATAAGCAGTTACAAGTAAAAGAATCCTAGTACCTTATACCAACCTACAGTTGAACCCTTACCCGAATACCCAATTGGATTTGTTCTGTAGTGACAATCTCTCCTTGTAATGCATGGCACCTAGTACGTGACTAATCAATTGCGTGGATCGCAGTACGTGACTTCAATCACCAACTAGAGAAGGTTGTTGGCTGCAAAGTTCTTCAATTCATCACACGATGAAGATTGAGAAGCTCATTGGTTACAAAAACCTACAGTGCAGAAACACAACAGCTTCTTCACAAGAAAGATGAACGAGGGCAAATTCTGTCTCCGGTCACAATTTGCTTGAACAAACTTTTGCTCAACACTTGTGCAACTTGTTCCACCTTTGATAGCCCTTAAAATAATCTTTTTATATGTTTAGGGTTGTGAGAAGAGAAAACCCAAACATACAATTACGGATTGGATTTAAAACTGACTTGAAACTTTGTTTTTCATAAACCTCGACAGATACCTATCTTTGGAGCTGCTGTCGAGCCACGGGCTTCAACAGCTCTTCAAGGCTCAATAGATGCTAGCTGTTGAGATACCTGTCGAGCTTTTCACACTTTAATCTTGGACAGACTTGTATGGCTTTAACACTTGAACTTGAAACAAGGTTTCTCGAAGTATTAATGTTACGCCCCGAACCCAAGTAAGAGCTAAGCACGTGACAACAACCACACACTTATAAAGTTTACATCCTACAAGTGTGTAAGGCCCTCTTAACAATTAAAGAATTAACCTCAAGAAAATTTCATCCATAAATTTTAAAATATCCTCAATAAAACAATTCTCAAAAGATCTCCAAATAATAATCTTCCAACATCAAATAAAACTAAACTAAATCCTTTAAATCTAAAGGACTACACAAGTTGTAATCTTAAACATAAAAGTTCAAATCTTATTCCATTGATTTCCTAAACTTCACTCATGCGCACATTCCAGCGAAAGCCCAAAAATATGCTACTCTTCCTGATCAAAATCTTAAAGGAAAAAGAGGGGGGGGGGGGGGTGAGTTGACAACTCTATAAGTAATCAAAATCCAAATAAGTTCTATCCAGCAATAGATTTGTAAGGTAATAAGATGTAATATGAATCTTCAAGTTATAATATGCTATGAATTTTCAAAAATAGCTAAAGAAGTTTAATAATATGAAAATAACACTTTGCAAATAGATCACAAACTTTAATCTTACAATTATATCATAGATGGTTTAGAAAGTAGTTAGTTTTCCATATATCAAAAACTATAACTTACAATAGGTTCCAACAAATGCATAAGCAGTTTTAATGACTCAAAATAGTTAAATATTCAAACGTAATTCGTATTCTTAACAATCTTATGACTATGGTCACATTATATCCCCGTGACTGGGCATTAGAGTACCAATGAATAACCCCCATTAGTTTGGGTATCAGAATCAATTCATAGTCAATTTGTCCATAATCATATATATGAAATCATAGTTTCTGACATAAAGATATCTTATTCAAATACATACATATATATATATATATATACATATATAATCGTATATTCAATATTCAAATATATTTGTGATATTTCTATATTCTTTACTTTAAATCAATATAGCTAAAGAAACAATTAAATAAAATAAATCTTATATTCAATGCTCATATTTATTGGTGGAAATTCTTTATTCTTTACTTTGAATCAGTATAGCTAAAAAAAATTAAATAAAATACGTCATATATTTAGTAATCAGATATATTTGTGATAATTCTTTACTTGAAATCAGTATTATAATAGAAATAAATTGTAACAACTGTAAAAAAATTTCAGTAATTAAAATATGCAAAGATAAAACCAGTTAGGATAAGGTTACTTACCTCCAAAAGTTATTCCAAAAGAAACTTTTCCCTAACACTTCCTCTAAAATCCTTAGATATCACCTAAAACAATTTCCAAATACTTTTACTCAATAATCAAATAATTTAAAAAAAAAAAAAAGAAGACTTATAACGGTACCCGACCAGAAAAAGACTATTAAAAATATCTCATAATTGTCTGCTTATCTCACACCAAAATTCCACCTAATCATAATTTTTTTTTCTTTTATATATATATATATATATATATATATATATATATATATTCTGCCATCATTTATGCCTTAAAAGATAAGGCTACAGTACCTAGAAGTAGTACTATGTCACACTAGACAAGGACATGTGCTACACTTTACAGCTTTCTTCTTCTTCATTTTTTTTTTTCTACTGCCACTGCCGCCTCTAGTTTTCTTTTGGCATGAGGACAAATCTTTGACACAAGCTTTTATTGAAGCTCTATTCTTCCTCTACCAAGTCAATAAACAAAGAATAATATATTAGAAAGGAAGTTCGTGTCCCTTCTTTTCGTCAAGCGTGTTTTCTTTTTCTTTTCTTTTTCTTTTTTTTCCTCCATCAATCTGATTCAATTCTTCTAAGAAAATTTCGTAGAACACACCCATGCAGCCATGGCTAAAGAAAGTCTCATTGTTGGCCAAAATACTCACATAAGAAAACATTCTAATTCTGAATAAAGTTTAGATTTGGCAAGAAGAGATTTTTAGGCTCTTACCTCAATTGTGCAGTCAAAACTTATCTACTTCAGTATCTTGGGTAGTCTCCTCTTTCAAAACATCTGTCAGTATACGCTGACTTAAAATTAGACTATGTAAACTTGGGTTTCAACCTTATTTTCTAAAAAACCCCTTAGTAATATTAATTATAAAGGTTGACCCCATAAACGAATTTACTTAAATACCCCTCCTTTTATTTTTATTTTTTTTTCGGGTATTACATTCTCCCCCCTCCCCCCCCCCCCCCCCCCCCTTAAAAGAAGTTTAGTCCTCTAAACTTGACATACCTGAGTCCTCAAAAAGATATGGGTATTTCTCCTTCATTTCAGCTTCTAAATCCCATGTAGCCTCTCTCACAGACTGGTTCCTCCACTGAACCTTGACATAATGTATGGTACGACGCTTCAACTCTTGCTCCTTCTTGTCCACAATTTTAACTGGTTGCTCTTCATAAGTTAAATCATCTCTTAATTTTAGAGGCTCATAATCCACTACATGACTGGGGTCTAGAACATATTTCCTCAACATTGAGACATGGAAAACATTATGTACCCCTGATAAAGAAGGTGGTAAGGCGATCCTATAAGCAACTTTACCCATCCTCTCCAAGACTTCAAAAGGTCCTACAAAACGAGGGCTCAACTTACCTCGAAAACCAAATCTCATAACTCCTTTGGTAGGTGAAATCCTCAAGAACACATGATCACCCACTTGGAACTCTAATTTCCTTCTTCTAACGTCTGCATAACTCTTTTGCCTACTCTGAGCTGTTTGGAGCCGCTTTTTAATCACTTGAATTTTATCTACTTTTTGCTGTACAATCTCAAGACCCAACAATCTTCTTTCTCCAACATCATCCCAGCAATCTTCTTTCTCCAACATCATCCCACCAAAGGTAGATGTTCATCCCATGAACCTTTGAAATCAATTACACAAGCTCTCAGCATATCTTCCAATGTTTGTATAATTCTTTTTGAAAGTCCATCTATTTGAGGGTGAAAGGTTGTGCTAAACTTCAAGTTAGTACCCATTGCCTTATGCACGCTCTCCCAAAATTGAGACACACATCTTCAGTCTCTATTAGACACAACGGATATAGGTGCACCATGCAATCTCACTATTTTATTAATATACAATCTAGCTAACATTTCGAGTGAGAAGTCCACCCTAATGGCCAAAAAGTGTGCAGATCTTGTCAACCGATCCACAATCACCCAAATTGTATCTTTACCAGTAGGGGTTCTAGGCATCCCCGTCACAAAGTCCATAGTAATGTCCTCCCACTTCCGTTCTAGAATGGGAAGAGGTTGCAATAATCCAGCTGGTCTTTGATGCTCCATCTTGACTTTTTGACACACTAGACATTGAGCAACATATTGAGCAATCTCCCTCTTCATGTTGTTCCACCAAAAAGTCTCCCTTAAATCCCGATACATCTTAGTGCCTCCTGGGTGTATCGTGTAACTCGTGTTATGAGCCTCCTTTAGAATTTCTGCCTTAAGGTCTGGATCATTTGGTACACAAAGTCGATTGCCAAACCTCAAGGATCCATCCTTATGAATGCAAAACTCAAATTGAGAGCCTAGATTTATCAAATCTCTTATCTTCTGCCACTATGGATCATTACTTTGTGCAATCTTTATCCTTTCAATCAAGGTAGGCTGAACTCTAAGGTTTGTCAGATGTGCCTCTACTTCATGAAATCGTACTTCTATCCTCATTTTCCTCAACTCTTCTAGGATGTGTTTTTCTGTAGTCAACAATGCTGCCAAATTTCCTGCAGACTTCCTACTTAAGGCATCAACTACCACATTGGCTTTTCTAAGATGGTAACTAATAGTCAGGTCATAGTCCTTTAATAGCTCCAACAATCTTCTTTGTCTCATATTCAACTTTTTTTAAGTAAAGAGGTACTTGAGGCTCTTGTGGTCAATGAATATCTCACACTGTTCTCCATACAAATAGTGCCTCCAAATTTTTAGAGCAAAAACCACTGCAGCTAACTCCAAGTCATGTGTTGGCCAAAATACTCACATAAGAAAACATTCTAATTCTGAATAAAGTTTAGATTTGGCAAGAAAAGATTTTTAGGCTCTTACCTCAATTGTGCAGTCAAACCTTATCTACTTCAGTATCTTGGGTAGTCTCCTCTCTCAAAACATCTGTCAATATACGCTGACTTAAAATTAGACTATGTAAACTAGGGTTTCAACCTTTTTTTCTAAAAAAATCCTTAGTAATATTAATTATAAAGGTTGACCCCATAAACAAATTTACTTAAATACCCCTCCTTTTATTTATTTTTTTTTTTTTTGGGGTATTACAGTTAAACACATCCTAGATTTACCCAATTACAAGTAAAGTGCGTTTTGTCAAAAGATTAACCAATTACATAAAATAGTAACATATGTTCCTAACAAGTGAATCCTAACAATCTCCCCCTTTGGCAATCCGTGACAAAACCATAGAAAACAAATGAACATATGAGAGAAGTCATAAATCACTCAACTCATATTCACTTGTTGAATACAATAAAATCTATCCTAATTTAAACAAAACTCATCACGGCATCTTAATGTGAAACAGAAATAATAGATTGCATACAAAATTAAGAAACATGTGCATAAAGAGAGAAAAGAAACAACACATGTAAGGATAGATGAAAGAAAAACATACATCACTATATAAAGAACATAAGTACAATGTATGTCAAAAATGGTCACAAGACCCATGTACAAGATATAATGTATCTAAAATGGAGAAAAGAAAAAGATACAAATAATCCTCACTACATCCCTCAGTAAGAACACTCCCCCTATCAAAAATCTCCTATGCTAACTCTCCCCCTAACTATGACTACTCTCATAACCAAAACTACTCCCCCTTTTTGTCACGAGTGACAATGGGTAAGAGTGTCAAGTAGACATCTCGTCATCGCTGGGTGAGCTAGCATCTCCATCATCCTTATCATCGAAAGCAGTAGTATCATCATTAGCATCATTAGCACCATTAGAGTCATCACTCTCATCCGTAGAGGCCGTAAGAGTGGAAGGCATGGTGTAACTGCCCATCTCAGCCTGGCGTCGAGCAATACGTCCAACACGGGTGTTCACCTAACACAACTCATCATTGAGAGTGTTGAGGCGAGCATCCATGCGCTAAAGCTATGCCATGATGTCCTCGAGTGTCATTTCGCTCATAGAAGAGGAGGGAGTGGATGTGGATGGAGCAAAAGGAGTCGGAGTGGCTGTTGATCCGAACCATCTCAAACGAAACTGCACCTCACTGCATTTAACGCTACCAGCATCTATATCACCCATGATAGGAAAGGGATCAGAAAAGGGAAAACGAACCTCAAAATGGCATAAAAGCCTTGTGATAGCTGAAGGGAAGATGAGCTTATCACGGGTCACCATATCTTTATAGACATCTATGATAGAAAGAATGAAGTGAGAAGGAAAATCTATGGTAAGACCCTCAATAAGAGAAAGCAAAAACTGAGCATGAGGCTCTGTGATAGAGTTACAGTGAGAGAGAGGGTGCAAAACAAAAGTCATGATCATGTTCAAAAACCGAGGGCCTTTTGCAAAGCCCGAACAGTAAGTGAATTGACGCTCACCCTAATCAGATGGACGCTCATAGAAAGCAGAATTGAGCTCGTCTTTAGACACTGTCTTAAGACGATCACAACCAAGGTAGTCAGGAAACTCAACCCTAGGGACATGAAGCACATTCACAACAATCTGTGGTGTGACGACTATGTGCGTACCTCAAACGCTAGTAATGAAATGAAGTACAGAATAATCGAAGCCATGCATGGTGGAGTAAAACTCCTAGATCAGCACGGATGGACAAGTGACCGAGGCGTCACAGTGGCCCCATCCCCTACTGTAGATGACAATGGGTAGGTCAGTGTCGAAGAAGTTCGACAAGATGACTTGGTGTTCAGAATGAATGCCTTGTCAAGAAAAGTGCTCAAAGAAGTCTGATTTGGCCTTCTCATCATGGAACCAGACAGAGAAAGGAGTAATGTCAGCAGAAGAGGATGCCCTGGAACAAAAAGGGTTCTGGGACGGAGCAGATTTACATTTGGGTGCCATAGAAGCAGACTAACATAAATGGAGAGAGAGAGAGAGAGAGAGAGAGAGAGAGAGAGAGAGAGAGAGAGAGAGAAGACAATCAGAAAAGTCCCAAAGCAGTTCAAAATATCAAAGAATATATTGAAAGGAAAGAACGTATGCATGGGAATGCATGAACATGTGACATGCAATATAAAAAGCATCATGGGCTCAGCCCAATCCAAACCTACTAGCACACAATCAATTGCACACATCTAAATGCATGACAATATTGTTATAATGCTCATGAGATGCAATGCATGAAGTTTTTAAGATCAAATCTTTAAAACCCATCCTAAAATTTTCACAAAAAAGCTCTTTGATTTTGAAAAACCCCATAATTTTCAAAAATTCCAAAAACTTAGGTAAAAAAAACATGAAATGCATGAAAATGAGGGATTTAGACACTTACCAAGTGAAAAGTGTAAAGTTGTGATTTACAACTATATTTTATATTGGCTTTATTCCATGAAAAAAAGTGTTATAATTGTTTTAATTTTGTTCATTGTATTTTGTGGGATTTTATTGTATTGAGTTTAGTATTAAGTTGGTGAAGAATCAAGCTTAAATGAAGATCAGTGCATTTCATGACTAGCTCACGAGAAGTTCGCGAGAAGAGTTCCTGTGAAAAGGGTATGTGAGAAGTACATGACTGGAAGCTGAAGAGTCATGCACTGTCAATTTCGCGAGTATTTCGCGGGTAAGGCCTTCCCATGTGATACCCGCAAGACTCTCTGCCTGAAGGATTTTTATGTGTAACTTTCTTACCCTTCACCCATACTATATATACCCTCATTACCTACAAATTGTAAGGAGACCATTCAGAGAGGAAAACCTAAATAGGTTTTCTACAACACACACACACCCATCTTTTAGAGAGAGCTACTCATCCTTAGTAAGAAATCATTGTAGCCTCTTCTCCTTCCCTCTCCCATTGTCATACCTTGAGAGGAGATTTGTACACAAACACAATCCACACATATTCAGAGTGTAGAGAGTGTTTTGGAGCTTGGGAATTTTTGAGGAATTGCCAAAAGAAATCGATGAGGCTTGGCGGATGCAATTGGGCGTATTATGGGATCCGAAAAGCTAGACAAGACACGGTTTCGAGAAGCCTTGTTGGAGTAGGAGCTTAGAGGGCTTAGGTACATTAGGTAGATTAGGCTTGGAGGGTCTCTTACTAACCCATGTATCCCAACTGATTGTCTAGTGGATCGATTACTGCTTGGAGGGCGGCAGAGAGATTTTTCACCGAGTTTTTCGGTTTCCTCTTCGATAACACATCGGTGTTTTATCTTGTGTTTGCATTCTCTCTTCCTTTACTCTTGTACTTTATATTTATTGTTTGTTATTCATATTTATGCACTAGATTAGTTATCGATTTATTACGCCTCATTTACTCTTGTTCCGTACTTAGATAAGTTAGAGTAAAAGCAATCTAGTCGTAATTTTAATTTGAGGGTCTAAACAGCTCTTGTGTTTTAACACAAATTCAAGCTTTCAATTGGTATCAGAGCGGGTACACTTGTTTTGGTTTCATTACCTAAGTATGATCCTTGACCCCTTTTGTGTTTTGCCATAGATAATGCTTTGTATGCTTCTATGGATATTGTTGATTGTAACATGCCATATGTTTGTGAAAATGCCTCTATGAGTGTTTATCCACATGATTGTGATGACATGTTACATGAATCTATGGGTGTTGTTGATATTCCAAATGTCAAACTCTTAAAGAAAAAGTTTAAGAAGTTTCATAAGAATTTGAGAAAGTTTTATTGTGAGAAGGATGACTTGATTGCTAAGCTCAATGAATCCAATAAATTAGTTGAAAAGTATAAGAAGCTTGCTGAAAATTCTCTTGAAAAGCTGAAAGAGTTTGAATGTTTGAATATGGACTTGGATGCTAAACTTGTTTTATCTAACAAATTTGTTGATCAGCTGAAATGTGAAAATGAATCTCTTAAGATGCATGTCAAGTGTTTGATTGCTGAACCTATTACTAAAAAGGATGAAAATATTTGTTGCAATCATGTTGTGGTACCCAATTTTGTGCCTATTGTGTGTTCTACCTCAAAGGACAAATTGATGTACATTCCTCCACACAAAAGAAACCAAAAAGTGGAGAGAAAGACTCTTAAGCCAAAGACTCTGTTTAGGCCTCAACCTAAGGTTTTGGATGGATCTAAGTTTGTTCTAACTTGTCACCATTGTGGTGTGATTGGTCATATAAGATCTCAATGTCCTAAGTTGAAGAGAAAACAAAAACAAAACCATGTTGCTAGATCCCTTCCCAAAAAGCCTAGTGGACCTAAACACATTGTTTGTCACCATTGTGGTGTCATTGGTCATCTTAGACCTCATTGCTCTAAGTTTCAAGCTCTTAAAAGAATCAAAAGAAAAGAGAAACTTGAGTTTTTTGGAAGTTGTGCTTTAAAAGCAAAATCGGATTTGGAGGAAAATGGTAAGTTGTTGAAGAATGTTTTTAATGTTCTTAACTCCTTGTCTATGTGCATCTCCGGTTCTCGTTCTTCCAACCCTCGTCTCACTTCTCATAAGACACTCATTCCAAACAATCACTTCGTTTGGATGAGGAAGGGTTCCTATGGTTGAGCTTTTGTTCTTTTGGTCCTTAATCTTATTCTTTCGATTTTTATAGGACCTTTCATGCATTAGATGCTTCATTATCATGCATTTGTGCATCTTGCATCTCTTTTTATGAATTATTTTTTTGTTTTTGTGTTTAATCTTACTTTATTGTTTTGTTTTGTGTGAGTAAAAATCCAAAACCGCATAAAAAGTGAAAAATTGAAAAAGTTTGATTGTATATGTTTGAGCACATATCACATGTGAGTTTGGCGTAGTACCTTCGTACTTATGGCGTAGTACATTTACGAGCTTAGCTTGTTATGTTTGCACATATATCTTTGTGGGAAATATCTTGAAAACTATGTGTGATTGTTGTAAATAGATTTTCAAGCTTGTCATGAATGATTGGTCAATAGTCTTGTTGGTCTTGATACTTGCATAGACTTATGCCTATATATCTTCCAACGTTCATTCTTTTATGTTTTTGCAATAGAGCTCACCTGAAAGTTCAATTAGTGTATAAAACACTATGAACGTTTAGACCCCCAATTTACAAATTACTAATTCAAGTTTAATGTTAAACAATTAATGTGCGGAATATGAACATAAGCTTAATACAGAATTGATAAACAATCTAAACCAAATAAAATCACATCCACAGCAAAAATTAAATGGAAAAGATTAAGGGAAGAGAGATGCAAACACAAGGACAACACATGATGTGTTATCGAAGAGGAAATCAAAGCCCTCGGCATAAAATCTCTTCGCCGCCCTCCAAGCGGTAAACAATCCACTAAAGAATGTAGTTGGGATACATGAACGACAGAAGACCCTCCAAGCCTAATCTACCCAATGTACCTAAGCCCTCCGAGCTCCTACTCCAACGAGGTTACGCCGAACATATTTCTTCTTTAGCTTACCAAGTTTTGCTACTTGACCATAGCATCAACCAATAAGAAATTGGTCCATTCTTAACTGCTTCCCAAACACCAAATGGCCTTCTCACAGATATAGGTATGATGAGAAAAGGTTTTGGTAATGTACCTCTCAAGGATGTAACATTGAAGAGGAAGAGAGTAGAGGAATTTGAAGAGTCTCTATGTGAAGATTGTGTATGAATCAATCTTGCTTTTCTTTAGGGTTTCTCTCTCAAAATTCTCTTTGGAAGCTCTCTATATTTCGTGGGTATAAAGGTCTATATATAGTGGGGTGAGAAAGAAATGTGAAGAGTCAGTTTTTCCCAAACAGGGTGGTCTGGTGACTTAGCCTCACAACTAGACTGAGTCGCGAGTTCAAGTCGTGAGCTAACGGCCTGGCCAGCTTGGGACTTTTGTCTTGTAGTGCAACAGCTGGCATGACTCTTCAGCTCCCCTGCATGCTTCACACATGTGCCAATTTTGGTAGCTTGCCAGTTACGAGTCAGCCGCGAGTCCCAGCCACGAGTCTCTGTATCTTTGCACAATCTTGAGCATTTCTTCACGCTCTCTCACTCACTACCCTTACATGTTTCCCACCTAAATACAAGATTATTAATTGCTAAAATACAAACAAATTTAGCACGGAATAAAACCAACAAGATGGTTGATAAAATTTAACCTTACATCACCAAATGTAAATCTCAAAATGAAAAAGAGATTATGAGCTAGAAATGAGGCCGGAATGAGATTTTTTTAATTTTTCAAATTTTTTTACTATTTTTTCAGCAACGCTCTGGCTCGAGTTGAGAGAAACGGTACCCAGAATGATTTTTTTTTTTTAATCTCTTTTTTAGCCTATCCCAGCCTAGTTTGGCATTAAATGAAGCCAGAATGACGTTTTTAATTTTTTTGATTTTTTTTACTATTTTTTTTCGAATTTTTTTGGGAACACCCCAGCCTAGGTCAGGCACGATTCCTGAAACAATTTTTTTTTTTTTAATCTCTTTTTTAGCCTATCTTGGCCCAGTTTGGCTAGAAATGATGCCATAATAACATTTTTTGAACTTTTTTCTATTTTTTTAGGAATGCTCCAACCTAGGTCAAGTCCAAATGGTACTCGGAACGAATTTTTTTTATTATCACTTTTCAGACGTTCCCATTTCGATTTGGCTAGAAATGAGCCAGAATGAGGTTTTTTTTTTTTTTTTTTTTGAATTTTTTACTACATTTTTGGGAATGCTCTTGCTTGGATCAGGAGAAATGGTACTTAGAACGAAATTTTCTTTATCTCTTTTTCAGCATGTCCTGGCCCGAGTTTGCTAGAAATGAACATAAAACGACGTTTTTTTTAATTTTTTTACTATTTTTTGGGGAACGCTCCAGCAAAGGTCGGATACAAACAGTACTGGAAACAAAAAAAAAAAAATTTCACTTTTTCGGTCTGTCCTAGCTCGAATTGTCTAGAAACGTAGCTAGAATGATGTTTTTTAATTTTTTGAATTTTTTTACTATTTTTTTGGGAATGCTCCAGCCTGGGTTGGGAGAAACGGTACTCGGAGATGAAATTTTTTTTTTTATCTCTTTTTCGACATGTCCCGACTTGGATTGGATTTAAATGAGGCCAGAATGACGTTTTAAGTTTTTTGCATTATTTTACTTTTTTTATTTTCAGAATTTTCCAGCCTAGGTCTGATAGAAATGATTCCCGAAACCAAAATTTTTTATTCTCTTTTTTGGCTTGTCTCAACCCGATTTTTCTAGAAATGAAAAGCCAGAATGATGTACTTTAGTTTTTTGAATTTTTGTTCTATTTTCTTGGGAATGCCCCAGCCCATGCCAGGTAGAAACGATACTTGAAACGAATATTTTTTTATCTCTTTTACAGCCTCTTCTAGCCTGGTTAGAAACAAGGCAGAATGACGTTTTTTTTAATTTTTTCAATTTATTTACTATTTTCATGGGAATGCTCCAGCCCGAGTCAAGTAGGAATGGTATCCAAAAAGAATTTTTTTTTTAATCTCTTTTTCAGCCTGTCCCGGCCGAGTTTGGCTAGAAATGAAGCCAGAATTGTGTTTTTTTAATTTTTTAAATTTTTTTACTAGCTTTTTTTGGAACGCTCTAGCTTGGGTCAAGAGAAACAGTATACGGAACGAAATTTTTTTCTTTTATCTCATTTTCAGCCTGTCTTGCCCTGGTTTTGCATTAAATGAAGCCAAAATGACGTTTTTAATTTTTTTTACTATTTTTTTGAATTCTTTTGGGAAAGCTCCAGCCTAGGTAAGGCAGAAATGGTTCCTGGAACAAATATCTTTTAAACTCTTTTTTGGCCTGTCCTAGCCTGGTTTGACTAGAAATGATGCTAGAATAACGATTTATTATTTTTTTTACTATTTTTTTGGAAATGCTCTTGCTTGGATCAAGAGAAATGATACCTGTACCGAATTTTTTTTTTTTTAATCTCTTTTCCGGCATGTCCTAGTCCGATTTGGCTATAATTGAAGCTAGAATAAAGTTTTTTTTAATTTTTTGAATATTTTTAAGAATGCTCCTACCCAAGTCGTGTAGAAACTGTACTGGGAACGAAAAAAAAAATTTTCTCTCTATTTTGGTTTGTCCTGGCCCAAATTGTCTATAAATGAAGCCAAAATGACCTTTTTTTTTTTTTTTTTTTTTTTTTTTTTTTTTTTTTTTTTTCGGGACTGCTCTAGCCCGGGTCGGGTAGAAGCAATATTGGAAACGAAAATTTTTTATCTCTTTTTCGGCCTCTCTTGGCCTAGTTTGGCTAGAAACGAAGCCAGAATGATGTTTTTTAATTTTTTTTAATTTTTATTACTATTTTCTTGGGAATGCTCTAGCCCGGGTCAGGTAGAAACGATACTCGAAATGAAATTTCATTTTCTCTTTTTCGGCCTGTCCCGGGCCATATTGGCTTTAAACGAAGCTAGAATGATGCTTTTAATTTTCTTTGAATTATATTACTATTTTTTTAGAATTTTCCAGCCTAGGTCCGAACGGTTCCCGAAATGAAAATTTTTTTCTCTTTTTTTCGACCTGTCCCGACTCAATTTGTCTAGAAATGAAGCCAGAATTACGTTTTTTGATTTTTTGAATCTTTTTTCTATTTTTTTGGGAATGCTCCATCCCGAGTCAGGTAGAAACAGTATTTGGATTGACATTTTTTTTCATCTATTTTTCGTTCAGTGATGGCCTGGTTTGGCGAGAAACGAACCCAGAATGACCTTTTATAATGTTTTTTGAATTTTTTTACTTTTTTTTTTTTTGGAATGCTCCAGCCCAGGTCGGGTAGAAATGGCACTCAAAACGATAATTTTTCATCTCTTTTTCGGCCGTTCTTGACTTGGTTTGGCTAGAAATAAAGCTAGAATGATGTTTTTTTTTTTTTTCTGAATTTTTTTACTATTTTTTTGGGAATGGTCAAGACCTGGTTGGGAAGAAACGGCACTCGAAACGAAAATTTTTTTTTTATCTCTTTTTTAGCCGGTCCTAGCCCAATTTGGCTTGAAATAAAGCCAAAATAACGTTTTTTAATTTTTTACTATTTTTTTGGGAACACTCCAGCCCGGGTTTGGTAGAAACGACACTTGGAAAGAAAATTTTTCATCTCTTTTTTGGCCAGTCCTGGCTAGGTTTGGCAAGAAATGAAGCTAGAATGAATTTTTAGTTTTTTGAATTTTTTTTTCTATTTTTTTGGGAATGCTCCATCCTGGGTCGGGTCGAAACCGTACTCGGAACGAAATTTCTTTTATCTCTTTTTTGGACGTTCCCATTCTAGTTTGGCTAGAAATGAGCCAAAATGAGGTTTTTTTTTTTTTTTTTTTTAATTTTTTGAATTTTTTACAATGTTTTTGGGAATGCTCTTGCTTGGATCGAGAGAAATGGTACCTGGAACGAAAATTTTTTTTTATCTCTTTTTCAGCATTTTCTTGCCCGGGTTAGCTAGAAATGAAGATAAAACAACATTTTTTATATTTTACTATTTTCTTGGAAATGCTCTAACAAAGGTCGTATACAAACGGTATTGGAAACGAATATTTTTTTTCTCACTTTTTCGGTCTGTCCTGTCTCGAATTGTCTAAAAACGTAGCCAGAATGATGTTTTTTAATTTTTTGAATTTTTTTACTATTTTTTTGGGAATGCTCCAGCCCGGGTTGGGAGAAACAGTACCCACAAATGAATTTTTTTTTTTTAATCTCTTTTTAGGCCTGTCCCGGCCTGGATTGGATTTTATTTAAGCCAGAATGACATTTATAATTTTTTTGAATTATTTTATTATTTTTTTCTGAATTTTCCAGCCTAGGTCTGACAGAAACAATTCCTGAAACGAAAATTTTTTATTCTCTTTTTCGGCCTATCCCGGCCCAATTTGTCTAGAAATGAAAGAATGATGTACTTTAATTTTTTGAATTTTTGATCTATTTTTTTGGGAATGCCCCAACCCATGTCAGGTAGAAACGGTACATGAAACGAAAATTTTTTTATCTCTTTTTTCAATTTATTTACTATTTTTATGGGAATGCTCCAGCTTGAGTCAAGTAGGAACGGTATCTGAAATGAAAAAAAAAAAAAAAAATTATCTCTTTTTCAACCTGTCCTGGCCAGGTTTGGCTAGAAATGAAGCCAAAATTGTGTTTTTTAATTTTTTTACTAGTTTTTTTGGAACGCACCAGCTTGGGTCGGGAGAAACGATATACGGAACGAAATTTTTTTATTTTATCTCATTTTCAGCATATCCTGGCCTGGTTTTGCATTAAATGAAGCCAGAATGACGTTTTTAATTTTTTTACTATTATTTTGATTTTTTTTGGGAAAGCTCCAGCCTAGGTAAGGCAGAAACGGTTCCTGGAACAAACATTTTTTTAAACTCTTTTTTGGCCTGTCCTGGCCCGGTTTGACTAGAAATGATGCTAGAATAACGATTTTTTACTATTTTTTTGGGAATGCTCTTGCTTGGATCAAGAGAAACGGTAACTGGAACGAAAAAAAAATTTTAATCTCTTTTCCGACATATCCTGGCCCAGTTTGGCTAGAATTGAAGCCAAAGTGACGTTATTTTAATTTTTAAAATTTTTTTACTTTTTTTTAGGAATGCTCTAACATGGGTTGTTTAGAAACGGTGCTGGGAAAGAATTTTTTTATTTTATTTTTTATCTCTATTTCAGCCAGTCCCAAACCGAATTGGCTAGAAATAAAGGCAGAATGACCTTTTTTTTAATTTTTTGAATTTTTTACTATTTTTTTTGGGAAAGCTCTTGCCCGAGTCAGGTAGAAATAGTATTGGGATTGAAATTTTTTTTATCTCTTTTTCAGCCTCTCCTTGCCTGGTATGGCTAGAAACAAAGTCAAGATGATGTTTTTTAAATTTTTGAATTTTTTTGGGAATGCTCCAGCCCGGGTTGGGCAGAAACGGTACTTGGAACGAATTTTTTTTCTCTTTTTCGACCTGTCCCAGCACGGATTGGCTTTTAATAATGCCAGAATGATGTTTTTAATTTTTTTAAATTATTTACTATTTTTTTGGAATTTTCCAACTTAGGTCCGGTTGAAGCGGTTCCCTTAATGAAATTTCTTTTATCTCTTTTTTTGCCTGCCCCGGCCCAATTTGTCAAGAAATGAAGCCAGAATGATTTTTTAAAATTTTTTGAATCTTTTTTCCATTTTTTTGGGAATGCTCCATCCCGTGTCAAGTAGAAACAGTACTCAGTTCGAAATTTTTTTATCTATTTTTCGGCATGTGACGGCCTGGTTTGACTAGGAATGAAGCCAGAATGACTTTTTTGAATTTTTTAACTATTTTTTTGGGAATGCCCCAGCCCTGTTCGGGAAGAAACGGCACTCAAAACGAAAATTTTTTTTTTTACCTCTTTTTCAGTCAGTCCCAATCCAGTTTGGCTAGAATATAGCCAAAATAACGTTTTTTAATTTTTTTGAATTTTTTAACTACTTTTTTGGGAACGCAGCTTGGATTAAGAGAAACGGTAACCGAAACGAAATTTTTTTTGTAATCACTGTTTCAACCTGTCCCGGCCTGATTTGGCATTAAATGAATTGAGAACAACATTTTTAATTTTTTTTAGTATTTTTGTTGATTTTTTTTGGGAACACTCCAGCCTAGGTCGTGCAAAAACGGTTCTTGGAACGATTTTTTTTTTTTTTTTATCTCTTTTTTTGGCCTGTCTCAGCCCAATTTGGCTAGAAATGATGCCATAATATTTTTTATTAATTTTTTGATTTTTTTTAGTATTTTTTTTGGGAATGCTTATGCTTGGATCGGGAGAAACGGTACTCGAACCAAAATTTTTTTTTAATCTCTTTCTGGGCATGTCCTGGCCCAGTTTGGCTAGAATTGATGCCCAATTTGGCTAAATTTGAGCTACAATGACATGTTTTTATTTTTTTTGAATTTTTTTACTATTTTTTAAGGAATGCTCCAGCCTAGTTTGTGCAAAAATGATACTAGGAATGAAAGGTTTTTTTCTCTCTTTTTCGGCTTGTCCTGGCCCGGATTGTCTAAAAATGAAGCCCGAATGACTTTTTTTTTTTTTTAATTTATCAAAGATTTTTTACTATTTTTTTGGGAATGCTCTAGCCCAGATCGGGTAGAAATAGTATTGTGAACGAAATTTTTTTTATCACTTTTTTAGCCTCTCCTGACCTAGTTTGGCTAGAAACATTGCCAGAATAATGTTTTTTAATTTTTTGAATTTTTTTTCTATTTTTTTGGGAATGAGAGCCTTGGTCGGGTTGAAATGGTACTTGAAAAGAAATTTCTTTTTTTATCTCTTTTCAGACTTTCCCATTCCGATTTGGCTAGAAATGAAGCCAGAATGAGGTTTTTTTTTTTGAATTTTTTACTATGTTTTTGGGAATGCTCTGGCTTGGATCGGGAGAAATGGTACTAGGAATGAAATTTTTTTTATCTCGTTTTTAGCATGTCCTGGCCTAGCTTGGCTAGAAATGAAGCCAAAATGACGTTTTCATTTTTATTTCTCTTTTTCGGCCTATCCTAGCCCAAATTGGCTTTTAACGAAGCCAGAATGACGTTTTAAATTTTTTTGAATTTTTTTGCTATGTTTTTTAGAAATTTCCAACCTAGGTCCGGCAGAAATGGTTCCCGGAATGATTTTTTTTTTTTTTTTAAATCTTCTTACAATTTTTTTGGGAATGCTCTGACCGTGGTCGGGTAGAAACGGTACTCAGAATGAAATTTTTTATCCCTTTTTCAGCCTGTCCTAGCCTGGTCTGGCTAGAAATGAAACTAGAATGACATTTTTTTTTAATTTTTTGAATTTTTTTACTATTATTTTGGGACTGCTCCAGCTTGGGTCTGGAGATTAAAATATTTTTTTTATCTCTTTTTCGACCTGTCCCAGCCTGGATTGGCTTCAAATGAAGCTAGAATAAAGTTTTAATTTTTTTGAATTATTTTACCAGTTTTTTTTGGAATTTCCCAGCCTAGGTCCGGTAGAAATGGTTCCTGGAACGAAATTTTTTTTATCTCTTTTTCGACCTCTCCTGGCCCAGTTTGGCTAGAAATGAAGTTAGAATGACGTTTTTTAATTTTTGGAATTTATTTACTATTTTCTTGGGAATGATCCAGCCCGATTTGAGTAGGAATGATATTCGGAACAAAAATCTTTTTTTATCTCATTTTCAGCCTATCCCGGCCTGGTTTGGCCAGAAATGAGGCCGTAATGAGTTTTTTTTTTTTTTTTAATTTTTCAATTTTTTTTACTATATTTTCAGGAACGCTCCGGCTTGGGTTGAGAGAAACGGTACTTTGAACATTTTTTTTTTATCTCTTTTTCAACCTGTCCCAACCTGGTTTGGCATTAAATAAAGCCAGAACGACGTTTTTAATTTTTTTGAATTTTTTTACTATTTTTTTGAATTTTTTTGGGAACTCTCCAACCTAGGTCAGGCATAAACAGTTCGCAGAACGAATTTTTTTTGTCTCTTTTCAGCCCGTCTCGGGCTAGTTTGGCTAGAAATGATGCCATAACAACATTTTTTAATTTTTTTACTATTTTTGTGGAAATGCTCTTGCTTCGATCGGGAAAAACGATACCTGCACCGATTTTTTTTTTTTAATCTCTTTTCCGGCATGTCCTAGTTCGAATTGGCTATAACTGAAGATAGAATAACGTTTTTTAATGTTTTGAATTTTTTTTAAGAATGCTCCTACCCAGGTCGTGTAGAAACTGTACTGGGAACGGGAAAAAAAAAAAAAATTTCTCTCGATTTTGGTTTGTCCTAGCCCAAATTGTTTATAAACGAAGCCAAAATGACTTTTTTTTTTTTAATAGATTTTTTACTCTTTTTTTGGGAATGCTCCATCTCAGATTGGGTAGAAACAGTATTGTGAACGAAAATTTTTTATCTCTTTTTCGGCCTAGTTTGGCTAGAAACAAAGCCTGAATGATGTTTTCAAATTTTATTACTATTTTTTTGGGATTGCTCTAGCCTGAGTCAAGTAGAAACGGTACTCGGAACAAAATTTTATTTTCTCTTTTTCGGCTTGTCCCGGGCCGTATTGGCTTTAAACGAAGCCAGAATGACGTTTTTAATTTTCTTTGAATTATATTACTATTTTTTTAGAATTTTCCGGCCTAAGTCCAGTAGAAACAGTTCCTGAAACAAAATTTTTTTTCTCTCTTTTTTGGCCTGTCTCGACTCAATTTGTCTAGAAATGAAGCCAAAATTATGTTTTTTTTTAATTTTTTGAATCTTTTTTCTATATTTTTTGGAATGCTCCATCCCGGGTCGGGTAGAAACAATATTTAGATTGAATTGATTTTTATCTATTTTTCATTCTATGATGGCCCGATTTGGCGAGAAACGAACCTAGAATGACCTTTTACTATTTTTTTAGAATTTTCCGGCCTAGGTCCAGTAGAAACAGTTCCCGAAAGAAAAAAAAATTTCTCTCTTTTTTGGCCTATCCCGGCTCAATTTGTATAGAAATGAAGCCAAAATTTCGTTTTTTTAATTTTTTTGAATCTTTTTTCTATATTTTTTGGAATGCTCCATCCCGGGTTGGGTAGAAACAATATTCGGATTGAATTTATTTTTATCTATTTTTCATTCTGTGATGGCTCGATTTGGCAAGAAACGAACCTAGAATGACCTTTTAATATTTTTTTTGGAATGCTCCAGCCCAGGTTGAGTAGAAATGGCACTCGGAGCCAAAATTTTTCATCTCTTTTTCGGCCGGTCCTGGCTTGGTTTGGCTAGAAATGAAGCTAGAATGATGTTTTTTTTTTTTTTTTTTTTCTGAATTTTTTTACTATTTTTTTGGGAATGGTCAAGCCCTTATCGAGGAGAAACAGCACTCGGATCAAAAAAAAATTTTATCTCTTTTTTGGCCGGTCCTAGCCTAGTTTGGCTAGAGATAAAGCCACAATAACATTTTTTAATTTTTTACCATTTTTTTGGGAACACTCCAACTCGGGTGGGGTAGAAACGGAACTTGGAAAGAAAAATTTTCATCTCTTTTTTGGCTAGTCCTGGCTAGGTTTGGCAAGAAATGAAGCCAGAATGACTTTTTAGTTTTTTGAATTTTTTTTCTATTTTTTTGGGAATGCTCCATCCTGGGTCGAGTCAAAACCGTACTTATAACGAAATTTCTTTTATCTCTTTTTTGGACGTTCCCAATCCGGTTTGGCTAGAAATGAGCCAAATTGGGGTTTTTTTTTTTTTTTTTGAATTTTTTACAATATTTTTGGGAATGCTCTTGCCTGGATTGAGAGAAATGGTACCTGGAACGAGATTTTTTTATCTCTTTTTCGGCATGTTCTTGCCCGGGTTGGCTAGAAATGAAGATAAGATGACCATTTTTAAATTTTTTACTGTTTTCTTGGGAATGCTCCAGCAAAGGTTGTATTTAAACGGTACTAAAAATGAAAAAAAAAAAATTCTCACTTTTTCGGCTTGTCCTGTCTCGAATTGTCTAGAGTCGTAGCCAGAATGACGTTTTTTAATTTTTTACTATTTTTTTGAGAATGCTCCAACCCAGGTTGGGTAGAAATAGTATTCGGAATGAAAATTTTTTATCACTTTTTCTGCCTCTCCTGGCCTAGTTTGGCTAGAAATGAAGCCAGAATGACCTTTTTTAAATTTTTGAAAATTTTTTACTTTTTTTTGGGAATGCTCCAGCCCAGGTCGGGTGGAAACGATACTCATAACCAAATTTTTTTCCCTTTCTCGGCCTGTCCTGATATGTATTGGCTTTAAGCGAAGCTAGAATGACGTTTTTAACTTTTTTGAATTATTTTACTATTTTTTTTTTGAAATTTTCCAACATAGGTCCAGTAGAAACGGTTCCCGAAACGAAAATTTTTTTATGTCCTTTACGGCTTGTCCTGGCCCAATTTGTCCAGAAATGAAGCTAGCATTACATTTTTTTTTTTTTAATTTTTTGAATCTTTTTTAAATTTCTTTTGGGAATTCTCCATCTCGGGTCGAGTAGAAATAGTACTCAGATCAAAAACCTTTTTTTTTAATCTATTTTTCGTTCTGTGATGGCCTGATTTGGTTAGAAATGAAGCCAGAATGACATTTTTTTAATTTTTTTACAATTTATTTGGGAATGCTCCAGCCTAGGTCGAATAGAAACGACTCTCAGAACGAAAAAAATTTCAACTCTATTTCGGCCGATTTGGCTAGAAATGAAGCTAGAATAACGTTTCTTTAGTTTTTTGAATTTTTTTTATTATTTTTTTGGGAATGCTCTAGCCCTGGCCAGGAAGAAACGGCACTCGAAATGATTTTTTTTTTTTTAATCTCTTTTTTCGCCGGTCCCAGCCCAGTTTGGCTTGAAATAAGGCCAGAATAATGTTTTTTAGTTGTTTAATATTTTTTCGGGAACACTCCAGCCTGAGTCGGGTAGAAATGGCACTCGGAATGAAAATTTTTTTTTTCTCTTTTTTGGCCGGTCCCAACCTGGATTGGCTAGAAATAAAGCCAGAATGACGTTTTAAATTTTTTGAATTATTTTACTATTTTTTTGTATTTTTTTTGGGAATGCTCTATCTTGGGTCGAGTTAAAATGGTTCCCAAAACGAAATGATGCTAGAATAACGTTTTTTTTTTTTTAATTTTCTTTCTATTTTTTTGGGAATTCTCCAACCTAGGTCGAGTCGAAATGGTACTTGAATGAAATATTTTTTATCTCTTTTTCGGATTTTCCGATTGTAGTTTGGCTAGAAATGAAGCCAGAATGAGGTTTTTTTTTTTTTTTTTTTTTTTGAATTTTTTACTATGTTTTGGGGAATACTCTTGCTTGGATCGGGAGAAAAGGTACCCTGAACGAAATTTATTTTTATCACTTTTTCAGCATGTCCTGGCCCAGTTTGGCTAGAAATGAAGATAAAACGATGTTTTCTAATTTTTTGAATTTTTTTACTTTTTTTTTTTGGGAGTGCTCCAGCAAAGGGTCGTGCAGAAACGGTACTGGAAACAAATTATTTTTTTCTCACTTTTTCGGTCTATCCTGGCTCGAATTGTTTAGAAACGTAGCCAGATGTTTCTTAATTTTTTGAATCATTTTACTATTTTTTTGGGAATGCTCCAGCCTGGGTCAGGTAGAAACGGTACTTGGAACAAAATTTGTTATCCCTTTTTCAGCCTACCCCAGCCCAGTTTAGCTAGAAATGAAGCTAGATTGTCATCTAGCTTGGGTTAGGAGAAACGGAATCCGAAACGAATTTTTTACTTTTTTTTCTCTTTTTCAGCCTATCCTGGCCTGGTTTGGTATTAAATGAAGCAGAATGACGTTTTGAATTTTTTTTAGTATTTTTTTTTAATTTTTTTGGGAAAGCTCCATCCTAGGTTAGGCATAAATAGTTCCCGGAACGAAAATTATTTTTACTTTTTTTGGCCTGTCCCAGCCTGGCTTGGCTAGAAATGATGCCGAAATAAAGTTTTTTGATTTTTTTTTACTATTTTTTTTTGGGAATGCTCTAGCTTGGATCGGGAGAAACGGTACCCGAAACGAAATATATTTTTTCTCTTTTCTAGCATGCCCTGCTCTGGTTTGGCTAGAATTTTTTTACGATTTTTTTAGGAATGCTACAGCCCGGTTGTGTAGAAACGATACTAGGAACGAAAATTTTTTCTCTCTTTTTCGGCTTGTCGTGGCAAAGATTGTCTAGAAATGGAGCCAGAATGACGGTTTTTTTTTTTTTTTTTTTAATTTTTTAGATTTTTTTACTATTTTTATGGGAATACTCAAGCTGGGTTGAGAAGAAACAGTATTGGGAATGAAAATTTATATATCTCATTTTCGGCCTCTCCTGGGCTAGTTTGGCTAGAAACAAAGCCAGAATGACGTTTTTTAAATTTTTGAATTTTCAGACTATTTTTTAGGGATACTCCAGCTCGGGTCAGGTAGAAATGGTACTCGGAACGTAATTTTTTTTTTTTTTTGTCTATTTTTTGACTTGTCCCGACGTGGATTGGCTTTTAATGATGCCAGAATGACATTTTTAATTTTTAAAAATTAATTTACTATTTTTTGGGAATTTTCCAACTTAGGTCAGGTTATGGTTCCCGGAATGAAAAAAAAAAAATTGTCTCTTTTTTAGCCTTTCTTGGCCCGATTTGTCCAGGAATGAAGCCAGAATGATGTTTTTTTAATTTTTTGAATCTTTTTTCCATTTTTTTGGGAATGCTCCATCCTAGGTCGGGTAGAAATGGTACTGAGTTTGAAAAGTATTTTATCTATTTTTCGGCCTGTGACGACCCGGTTGGCTAGAAATGAAGCCAGGATGACTTTTTTTTTTTTTTTGAATTTTTTTACTATCTTTATAGGAATGCTCTAGTCCTGCTTGAGAAGAAACGACACTCAGAACAAAATTTTTTTTACCACTTTTTCGGTCGGCCCCAATCCGGTTTGGCTAGAAATATAGCCAGCATAACGTATTTTAATTTTTTTGAATTTTTAAACTACTTTTTTGGGAATGCTCAGGCTTGGATCAGAAGAAACGGTACCCAAAATGAAATGTTTTTGGTGAACCTTCCGGCTTGATGCCTGAATAATGTTTTTTAATTTTTTTTTACTATTTTTTTGGGAATGCTCTTGCCTGGATTGGGAGAAATGGTACCTGGACCGAAATTTTTTTATCTTTTTTTTTTTTTTTTTTTTTTTTCGGCCATGTCCTAGCCCAGCTTGGCTAGAATTGAAGCTAGAATGACATTTTTTTAATTTTTTTGCTACTTTTTTAGGGATGCTCCAGCTCAGGTCGTGTAGAAACGTTACTAGGTATGAAAAAAATTTCTCTCTTTTTCGACTTGTCCTGGCCCGAATTTCTAGAAATGAAGTCAGAATGTCGTTTTTTTTTTTTTATATAATTTTTATAGATTTTATTTTTTTGGGAATGCTCTAGCTCGAGTCAGGTATAAATGGTACTAGGAAAGAAAAAAAAATTTCTCACTTTCGGCCTCTCCTGGCCAAGCATGGCTAGAATGACGTTTTTGAATTTTTCAAATTTTTTTTTCTATTTTTTTGGGAAAGCCCCAGCCCGGGTTAGGCAGAAATGGTACTCAGAACGATTTTTTTTTTTTTTTTTTCGGCCTGTCCCGGCCCAGATTGACTTTTAATGAAGCCAGAATGACGTTTTTAATTTTTTTGCTACTTTTTTTCAAAATTTTCTAGCCTACGTCCGGCAAAAACGGTTCTTGGAATTAATTAATTTTTTTTTAACTTTTTTTTTGCTTGTCTCAGCTCGATTTAACCAGAAATGAAGCTAGAATGACTTTTTAAATTTTTTTAAATCTTCTTACAATTTTTTTGAGAATGCTCCAGCAGGGGTCGGGTAGAAATGGTACTCAAAATGAAAATTTTTATCCCTTTTTCGGCCTATCCTAGCCTGGTTTTGGCTAGAAATGAAGCTAGAATGACGTTTTTTTTTTTAATTTTTTGAATTTTCTTACTATTATTTTGGGAATGCTCCAACTTGGGTCGGGAGAAACAATATCCGGAGATTAAAATTTTTTTTATCTCTTTTTCGGCCTGTCCCAACCCGGATTGGCTTCAAATGAAGCTAGAATAAGGTTTTAACTTTTTTTGAATTATTTTACTAGTTTTTTTCAGAATTTTCCAGCCTAAACGGTTCCCGGAACAAAATTTTTTTTATCTCATTTTCAGCCTATCCCGACTTGGTTTGGCTAGAAATGAGGCCAGAATGAGTTTTTTTTTTTTAATTTTTCGAATTTTTTTACTATTTTTTCAAGAACCGGCTTAGGTTGAGAGAAACGGTACCCAGAACGATTTTTTTTTTTTTAATATATCTCTTTTTCAGCCTATCCCAGCTTGGTTTGGCATTAAATGAAGCCAGAATGACATTTTTAATTTTTTAAAATTTTTTTACTATTTTTTTGGGAACGCTCCAGCCTAGGTTAGGCAGAAACGGTTCCCAGAACGAATTTTTTTTTATCTATTTTTCAGCCAGTGCTGGCTCGGTTTGGCTAGAAATAATGCCAGAATAACGTTTTTTAATTTTTTGATTTTTTTTTACTATTTTTTTGGAAATACTCTTTCTTGGATCGGGAGAAACAGTACTCGTACTGATTTTTTTTTTTAATCTCTTTTTTGGCATGTCCTAGCCTAGTTTTGCTATAATTGAAGTTAGAATAACGTTTTTTTATTTTTTGAATTTTTTTAGGAATGCTCCAGCCCAGGTCGTGTAGAAACTGTATTGGGAACGAAAAAAAAAAAAAAAAAATCTCTCTATTTCGACTTGTTCTAGCCTAGATTGTCTAGAAATGAAGCCAGAATGACTTTTTTTTATTATTATTTTTTTAGATTTTTTACTATTTTTGTTGGGAATGCTCCAACTAGAGTCAGGTAGAAACAGTATTGGGAACGGAAATTTTTTATCTCTTCTTCGACCTCTCTTGGCCTAGTTTGGCTATAAACAAAGCCAGAATGATATTTTTAAAATTTTTGAATTTTTAATAGTATTTTTTTGGGAATGCTCCAGCCCGAGTTCGACAAAAACGGTTCCTGAAATGAAAAAATTTTAAACTCTTTTTCGGCCTGTCTCAACTCGATTTGTCTAGAAATGAAGCCAGAATTACGTTTTTTAATTTTTTTAATTTTTTGAATCTTTTTTTTTTCTTTTGGGAATGCTTCATCTCAGGCCGGGTAGAAGCAATATTCGGATTGAAATTCTTTTTTTATCTATTTTTCGTTCTGTGATGGCTCGGTTTGCCTAGAAACGAACCCAGAATTACCTTCTTTTTTTTTAATTTTTTTACTATTTTTTTAGGAATGGTCCAACTCGGGTCGGGAAGAAATGGCACTCGTAACGAAAAAAAATTTTATCTCTTTTTTGGCTATTCCCAACCTGATTTGTGTTATAATCTCCTACTCGGATGCTAACGACCAACGCGTCGTCATACGGGTGGTAAAGACATCGAACATCTTCTTCTGAGAAACCAATAATTAGGTTATAACCCACGGCATTTTCGAGACAACACCTGTCAGCTGAACATTCTGATTATTCTGAGGTAAGTCTTTCGGGCCTTTTTGGATGAGTCGATGGTCACCGTGCCTCCCATAATCATCCTTATGTTGCTTAGGGGTGGTTTATGACCCTCGTTGTCCCATTGGGGGGCTTGCTCTTGAGGAGGTGAATTTGTTCTCTCCTTGCTGATGAACTTCTGTAACTTCCCTTGCCTGATAAGGGCTTCGATCTGCTGTTTTAAGTCGTAGCAGTCAACCGTGTCGTGACCATGATCATCGTAGAAACGGTAGTATCTGTCTCTAGATCGTTTGTTGGGATCCCCCTTCAGCTTCCCAGGGAAGGTTAAGGCTCCTTCGTTCTTGATTTGCATTAGGACTTGGTCGATTGGGGCGGTCAGCGAGGTAAAGCTCGTGAACCTCCTTACAGGGGGCTTAGAGTGCCTGTCATCCCTTCGCTCTCCAATTCTTGCCATCTTCTGCCCTCTATCCTATCGTGTGTCTTCCTGCCTCTCTTTCTTCTTATGCTTTTCCTCTCAAGCCAGCAGCATGTCTTCGGCATTCATGTACTTGGTGGCCCTGTAAAGTACATCCAACATGGTTTTTAGGTCGTTCTTGTATAAAGAAAACAAAAACTTATCCTTCTGCAACCCATTTGTGAAGGTTGCTACAAGTATTTTGTCGTCAGCTTCATCGATCAAGAGCGCTTCCTTGTTAAAGCGGGCTATGTAAGATCTTAGCATCTCTTCCTCTCGCTGCCTAATACTCATCAAGCATGCAGTAGACTTCTTATACCTATGCCCCCCCTCCCCAATAAAGTGCGAAGTGAACTGGGCACTTAGCTCCTTGAAAGTGCTGATGGAGTTAAGCATCAGTAGGCTAAACCAAATTCTCACAGGACCCTTCAACGTTGTAAGGAAGGCCCTACACATGATCTCATCTGCTACTCCTTGAAGGTGCATGAAGGTCTTAAAAGTCTCTAGGTGATCAAAAGGGTCCTTGGCTCCGTCGTAGCTTTCAATTTGTGGTATGTGAAACTTCTGTGGTAGGGGGAAGGAGTTGACGGATGTGGTGAAAGGCAAATCGATTTGGTGGACCAGATCATCGAGTTCGCTGGACACCCATCATTTGAGGGCGTTCATTATAAGGTTCATCTGTTCCTTCATCATCTGCATCTCTGCGACAATGTGAGGGGGAGCCGTGTTTACGATGGAAGGGCAGCTCATGTCTTGTTGTTCTGGTCTGCTTGGGGCGTTGCTGCCCTCCGGCTCCTCTTGGTCTTTTCTCTCAGCACTGGTACTTCTTGGTTCTCCTCTTGGGTCCCCATTGTTACATTCTTCTGCCACAGCTATTCCTCTAGGTTATGATTCTGTTTGGTGAGACATTCCATTGCTGTTGTGAGGGTTTGGACCTACCTTTCCAGGGTAGTGGGTCACGGTTCATCTCCTTGAATGTTATTGGTGGTCGCCATCGAGCGATTAAGTACCATGCAACTCTTCGTCTGGGAGGTGATAGGCTAAAGTAACTTTCCCACAGACAGCGCCAACTAATGATGCCGAAAAATCAACAGTAAGCTACACGGTCCTCACGTGCTCGAAACAAGACCTGCACAACATAAAAAGAGAAGACCTCACAGAGAGCACCGGTGTGGTGTCGGCCAAGTACTCTCCGAAGGTCAAGTTAAAATTTCTCACAACTCTAGAGTGTCAGAGCGGGTAAATTATGCGTACCTTGGTTAGTGAGGGTATTGGGGCTTTTATAGTAGAAAAAGGTTGACCTCTCTTTCCTTGGTTTAGAAGTCTTTTCCATATAGGAATTCTCATGGGCGTATTTTTCGAAATCCTTTCCTTGTAAGAGTCTTTTTGATCAACATTGGGCATGGGGCACAACAAATGTCCTTATACATATGCGTGGAGACCAAGTTTAGGTTACGTCAGAACCATCAGCCTAGTTCCTCCCTTCATCATCTCGGCGTTAGCTTTCAATCCCCGTCCTAAGTTAATCCCATCAGCTTTGTAGACTTATTGTTTGTCATGTGTTGATAAACGTAAGGCTGATGGGTTGATTTGGCGCGTCACTCTATGCCTTGCCATGGGTAAGTCCCAATATTACAAAATTATCCTTATCACGGCCTATCCTAGCCTGCCTTGGCATTAAATGAAGCCAGAATGACGTTTTTAATTTTTTGAATTTTTTTACCATTTTTTTTGAATTTTTTTAGGAACGCTCCAACCTAGGTTAGACAGAAACAGTTTCGAAATGAAATTTTTTTTATCTCATTTTCGACTTGTCCCAGCCCGGTTTGGCTAGAAATGATGCCAAAATAACGTTTTTAAATTTTTTTTATTTTTTTTACTATTTTTTTGAAAATGCTCTTGCTTGGATCGGGAGAAACGATACCAGTACTGAAATTATTATTTTTTATCTCTTTTTTGGTATGTCCTGGCCCAGTTTGGCTAGAAGTGAAGCTAGAATGACGTTTTTTTAATTTTTTTTTTTAATTTTTTTACTACCTTTTTAGGAATGCTTTTGCCCAAGTCGTGTAGAAATGGTACTGGGAATAAATAAATAAATAAAAAATTCTCTCCTTTTCGGCTTGTCCTGGCCCGGATTGTCTAGAAATGAAGCCAGAATGACGTGTTTTTTCAGTTTTTTTAGATTTTTTACTATTCTTTTGGGAATGCTCTAGCTCGGGTTGGGTAGAAACAGTACTGGAAACTAAAATGTTTTATCTCTTTTTCGGCCTCTCCTGGCCTAGTTTGGCAAGAAACGAAGCAAGAATGATGTTTTTTAATTTTTTGAATTTTTTTTTTACTATTTTTTTGGGAATGCTCTAGCCCGGGTCGGGTAGAAACCGTACTTGGAATGAATTTTTTTTTTCTCTTCTTTGGCCTGTCCCGGCCCGTATTGGCTTTAAACGAAGCCAGAATGACTTTTTAATTTTTTTGAATTATTTTACTATTTTTTTCGGAGTTTTCTAGCCTAGGTCCGGTAGAAACAGTACTCAGAACGAATTTTTTTTTTCTCTTTTTCAAACTGTGCTCGTGCGGATTGGCTTTTAATGATGCCAGAATGATGTTTTTAATTTTTTAAATTATTTTACTATTTTTTTTGGAATTTTCCAGCCTAGGTCCGGCAGAAACAGTTGTCGGAACAAATTTTTTTTTTTTTTATCTCTTTTTCGGCCTCTCCTAGCTCGGTTTGGCTTGAAACGAAGCCAGAATGATGTTTTTTAAGTTTTGAATTTATTTACTATTTTCTTGGGAATGCTCCAGCCCGAGTCAAGTAGGAACGGTATTTGAAATGAAAACCTTTTTATCTCTTTTTTAGCTTGTCCCAGCCCAATTTGGCTAGAAATGAGACTAGAATGAGTTTTTTTTTTTAATTTTTCAAATTTTTTTACTATTTTTTTTGGGAACGCGGCTTGGTTTGTGAGAAACGGTACCTGGAACGATTTTTTTTATCTCTTTTTCAGCCTGTCCCAGCCTGGTTTGGCATTCAATGAAGCCATAATGACGTTTTTTAACTTTTAAAATTTTTCTACTATTTTTTTAGGAATGCTCTTGCCTGAGTCGTGTAGAAACGAAACTGGGAACGAAAAATTTTTTTTTTCTCTCTTTTTTGGCTTGTCTCGGCCTGGTTTGTCTAGAAATGAAGCCAAAATGACTTCTTTTTTTTAAAAAAAAAAAAAAGAATCTTTTTTCCATTATTTTGGGAATGCTCCTCCATCTTGGGTCGGGTAGAAATGGTACTCGGTTTAATTTTTTATTTTTTATTTTTTTTATCTATTTTTCAGCCTGTGATAGCTTAGTTTGGCTAGAAATAAAGCCAGAATGACTTCTTTTTTTTTTTAATTTGAATTTTTCTACTATTTTTTTGGGAATTCTCCAGCCCTGGTCGAGAAGAAATGGCACTCGGAATGAAAAAAAAAAATTTATCTCTTTTCAGCCAGTCCAGGCCTGGTTTGGCTAGAAAGAAAGCCAGAATATTGTTTTTAAATTTTTTGAATTTTTAACTATTTTTTTGGGAACGCTTTGGCTTGGAATGGGAGAAACGGTACCCAAAACGAAATATTTTTTTATCTCTTTTTCAACCTGTCTCAGCCTGGTTTGGCATTAAATGAAGGCAGAATGACGTTTTGAATTCTTTTACAATTTTTGTTGAATTTTTTTGGGAAAGCTCCGGCCTAGGTCAGGCAAAAACGGTTCCTAGAAAGAATATTTTTTTTTATCTCTTTTTAGGCCTGTCTCGGCCCGGTTTTCCTAGAAATGATGTCACAATAATATTTTTTAGTTTTTTTTACTATTTTTTTAGGGATTGCTCTTGCTTGGATTAGGAGAAACGGTACCCAAACCGATCTTTTTTCTTTTTTTTTAACTCTTTTCCAACATGTCCTAGCCCGGTTTGGCTAGAATTGAAGATAGAATGACATTTTTTAATTTTTTTACTATTTTTTTAGGAATGCTCCAGCCCGAGTTGTGTAGAAACAGTACTGGAAATGAATTTTTTTTTTCTCTTTTTCAGCTTGTCCTGGTCCGGATTGTCTAGAAATGACGCCTTAATGACCCTTTTTTTTAATTTTTAAAGATTTTTTACTATTTTTTTGGGAATGCTCCAGCCCGACTCGGGTGGAAACAGTATTGGGAATGAAATTTTTTTTATCTCTTTTTCGGCCTCTCCTGACCTGGTTTAACTAGAAACAAAGCTAGAATGACGTTTTTTAATTTTTTTACTATTTTTTTGGGAATACCCCGGCCCGAGTAAGGTAGAAACGGTACTTGGAATGAATTTTTTCTTTTTATTTTTCGGCCTATCCCGGCCTAGATTGGCTTTTAATGAAGCCAGAATGACGTTTTTAATTTTTTGGAATTTTTTTGGAATTTTCCAACCTAGTTCCAGCAAAAGCTATTCCCGGAACGAAAACTTTTTTATCTCTCTTTTAGCCTATCCCGGCCCGATTTAACCAGAAATGAAGCCAGAATGACTTTTTTAATTTTTTAAAATCTTCTTACAATTTTTTTGGGAATACTTCAGGCTAGGTCGGGTAGAAACATTACTCGGAATGAAATTTTTTATCCCTTTTTTGGCCTGTTCCAGCTTGGTCTGGCTAGAAATGAGGCTAGAATGACATTTTTTATTTTTTTAAATTTTTTTTACTATTATTTTGGGAATGCTTCTGCTTGGGTCGGGAGAAATGGTATCTGGAGATGAATTTTTTTTTTATCTCTTTTTTCAACCTATCCCAGCCCGGATTGGCTTCGAATGAAGCTAGAATAAGGTTTTAATTTTTTTTGAATTATTTTACTATTTTTTTCGGAATTTTCAAGCCTAGGTCCAACAAAAACAGTTCCTGGAACGAAATTTTTTTTATCACTTTGTCCGCCTCAATTGGCCCAGTTTGGCTAGAAACGGAGCCAGAATGACGTTTTTTAATTTTTTAAATTTATTTACTATTTTCTTGGGAATGCTCCAACCCAAGTCGAGTAGGAATGGTATTCGGAACGAAAATCTTTTTTATCTCATTTTCAGCCTGTCCCGGCCCAGTTTGACTAGAAATAAGGCCAGAATGAGTTTTTTTTAGGAACGCATCGGCTTAGGTTGAGAGAGATGGTACCCAGAACGAATTTTTTTTAAAATCTTTTTTTCGGCCTGTCCCAGCTTGGTTTGGCATTAAACGAATTTTTTGATTTTTTTTTACTATATTTTTTGAATTTTTAGGGAACACTCCAGCCTAGGTCAGGCAGAAACGGTTCTCGGAATGGAAATTTTTTTATCTCATTTTCGGCCTGTCCCGGCCAGGTTTGGCGAGAAATGATGCCAAAATAACATTTTTTAATTTTTTGATTTTTTTTACTATTTTTTTGAAAATGCTCTTGCTTGGATCTGGAGAAACGGAACCAGTACTGAAATTATTTATTTATTTTTATCTCTTTTCCGGCATGTCCTGGCTCGGTTTGGCTAGAATTGAAGCCAGAATGACGTTTTTTTTAGTTTTTTAATTTTTTTTTTTACTATTTTTTTAGGAATGCTCCTGCTCGGGTTGTGTAGAAACGGTATTGGGAATGAAAAAAAACTTTTCTCTCTTTTTCGGCTTGGCATGGCCCAGATTGTCTAGAAATGAAGTTAGAATGAAGTGTTTTTTAGTTTTTTTACTATTCTTTTGGGAACACTCCAGCCCGGGTCGGGTAGAAACAGTAGTGGGAATGTAATTGTTTTATCTCTTTTTCGGCCTCTCCTAGCTTGCTTTGGCCAGAAATGAAGCCAGAATTATGTTTTTTTAATTTTTTGAAGTTTTTTTTACTATTTTTTGGGAATGCTCTAGCCTGGGTCGGGTAGAAACGGTACTCAGAACGAAATGTTTTTTTTTTTTCTCTTTTTCGACTTGTCCCAGCCCGTATTGGCTTTAAACGAAGCCAGAATGACTTTTAAATTTTTTTTGAATTTTTATACTATTTTTTTTGGAGTTTTCCATCCAAGGTCTGGAAAAAACGGTTCGTAGAATGAAATTTTTTTTTAATCTCTTTTTCAGCCTCTCCTAGCCCAGTTTGGCTTAAAATGAAGCCAGAATGACATTTTTTAAGTTTTTGAATTTATTTACTATTTTCTTGGGAATGCTCCAACCCAAGTCGAGTAGGAATGGTATTCGAAACGAAAACCTTTTTTTTCTCTTTTTAAGCCCGTCCCAGCCTAGTTTGGCTAGAAATGAGGCCAAAATGGGTTTTTTTTTTTTTTTTTCAAATTTTTGTACTATTTTTTGGGGAACGTGGCTTGGGTTGTGAAAAAGGTACCCGGAACAATTTTTTTATTTATTTTTTTTATCTCTTTTTAGCCTGTCCCAACCTGGTTTGGTATTCAATGAAGCCATAATGATATTTTTAAATTTTTTGAATTTTTTTGCTATTTTTTTAGGAATGCTCCTGCCCGGGTCGTGTAGAAACGATACTGGGAACGAATTTTTTTTTCCTCTCTTTTCTGGCTTGTCCCAGCTTGGTTTGTCCAAAAATGAAGCCAAAATGACTTTTTTTTTTTTCAAAAAAAATTTTTTGAATCTTTTTTCCATTTTTTTTGGGAATGCTCCATCTCGGGTTGGTTAGAAACGGTATTCAGTTCGAAATTTTTTTATTTATTTATTTTTCGGCCTGTGACGGCCCGGTTTGGCTAGAAATGAAGCTAGAATGATTTTTTTTTTTTTTTTAATTTTCTACTATTTTTTTGGGAATTCTTTAGCCTTGGTCAGGAAGAAACTGCACTCGAAACGAAAAAAAAATTTAATCTCTTTTTTGGCCAGTCTCGACCCGGTTTGGCTAGAAATAAAGCCAGAATAATGTTTTTAAAATTTTTGAATTTTTTAACTATTGTTTTGGGAACGCTCCGGCTTGGATTGGGAGAAACAGCACCCGAAACAAAATATTTTTTTTTTATCTCTTTTTCAACCTGTCTCGGCCCGGTTTGGCATTGAATTAAGCCAGAATGACGTTTTTTTTTGTTTTTTTTTTTTTGTTTTTGAATTTTTTTACAATTTTTGTTGAATTTTTTTAGGAACGCTCCACTCTAGGTTAGGCAAAAATGGTTCCTAGAAAGAATTTTTTTTTTTATCTCTTTTTAGGCCTGTCCCGACCCGGTTTGGCTAGAAATGATGCCACAAAAATGTTTTTTAATTTTTTTTACTATTTTTTTAGGGACTGCTCTTGCTTGGATTAGGAGGCACTGTACCCAAACTGATTTTTTTTTTTTTTCACTCTTTTCCAACATGTCCTGACCCGGTTTGGCTAGAATTGAACATAAAATGACATTTTTTAATTTTTTTACTATTTTTTTTAGGAATGCTCCAGCCCAAGTTGTGTAGAAACAGTATTGGAAACGAAAATTTTTTTTTCTCTTTTTCGGCTTGTCTTGGTTCGGATTGTCTAGAAATGAAGCCATAATGACCTTTTTTTAAAAAAAAAATTTTAAGATTTTTTACAATTATTTTGGGAATGCTCCTACTTAGGTTAGGAGAAACGCTATCCGGAGATGAAATTTTTTTTTTTAATCTCTTTTTTGGCCTGTCCTGACCCGGATTGGCTTCAAATGAAGCCAGAATAAGGTTTAATTTTTTTTTGAATTATTTTACTATTTTTTTTCGAAATTTTCAAGCCTAGGTCCGACAAAAACAGTTCCTGGAACGAAATTTTTTTATCACTTTTTCGGCCTCTCCTGGCCCGGTTTGGCTAGAAACGAAGCCAAAATGACGTTTTTAAATTTTTTAAATTTATTTACTATTTTCTTGGGAATGCTCCAGCTGAGTCGAGTTGGAACGACATTTAGAACGAAAATCTTTTTTATCTCATTTTCAGCCTGTCCTGGCCCAGTTTGACTAGAAATGTGGCCAGAATGATTTTTTTTTTTTTTAATGTTTTTGAATTTTTTTACTATTTTTTCGGGAATGCATCGGCTTAGGTTGAGAGAGATGGTACCTGGAACGAATTTTTTTTAATCTCTTTTTCGACCTGTCCCAGCTTGGTTTGGCATTAAACGAATTTTTTGATTTTTTTTTTACTATATTTTTTGAATTTTTTTGGGAACACTCCAGCCTAGGTCAGGCAGAAACGGTTCCCGGAATGGAAATTTTTTTATCTCATTTTCAGCCTGTCCCACCCCAGTTTGGCGAGAAATGATGGCAAAATAACGTTTTTTAATTTTTTGATTTTTTTTACTATTTTTTTAAAAATGCTCTTACTTGGATCGGGAGAAACGGTACTAGTACCGAAATTATTTATTTATTTTTATCTCTTTTCCAGCATATCCTAGCTCGATTTGGCTAGAATTGAAGCCAGAATGTCTTTTTTTTTTTTTAATTTTTTAATTTTATTTTACTATTTTTTTAGGAATGATCTTGCTCGGGTCGTGTAGAAAAGGTATTGGGAACGGAATTTTTTTTCTTCTCTTTTTTGGCTTGGCATGGCCCAGATTGTCTAGAAATGAGGCTAGAATGACGTGTTTTTTTGTTATTTTACTATTCTTTTGGGAATGCTCCAGCCCGGGTCGGGTTGAAATAGTAGTGGGAACGTAATTGTTTTATCTCTTTTTCAGCCTCTCCTGGCCTGGTTTGGCCAGAAATGAAGCCAGAATGATATTTTTGAATTTTTTTTACTATTTTTTTGGGAATGCTCCAGCCCGGGTCGGGTAGAAACGGTACTTAGAATGAAATTTTTTTTTCTCCTTTTCAGCCTGTCCCGGCTCGTATTGGCTTTAAATGAAGCCAGGATGACTTTTTAATTTTTTTGAAATTTTTTACTATTTTTTGGGAGTTTTCCATCCTAGGTCCCGAAAAAACGGTTCTCGAAATGATTTTTTTTTTTAATCTCTTTTTCGGCCTCTCCTAGCCCGGTTTGGCTTAAAATGAAGCCAGAATGTCGTTTTTTAAGTTTTTGAATTTATTTACTATTTTCTTGGGAATGCTCCAGCCCGAGTCGAGTAGGAACGGTATTCAAAACGAAAACCTTTTTTTATTTCTTTTTCAGCCCGGCCAGGCCCGATTTGGCTAGAAATGAGGCCAGAATGAGTTTTTTTTTTTTTTTTTTTTCAAAATTTTTTACTATTTTTTGGGGAACGCAGCTTTGTTTGTGAAAAAGGTACCCGCAACGATTTTTTTTCTTTTTTTTTTTCTTTTTTTTTATCTCTTTTTCAGCCTGTCCCAGCTTGGTTTGGCATTCAATGAAGCCATAATGACGTTTTTTAGTTTTTTCAATTTTTTTACTATTTTTTTAGGAATGCTCCTGCCCAGGTCGTGTAGAAACGATACTGGGAACAATATTTTTTTTTCTCTTTTTTGGCTTGTCCCAGCCTGGTTTGTCTAGAAATGAAGCCAGAATGATTTTTTTTTTTTTTTTTTTTTTTTTTTTTTTATAAAAAAATTTGAATCTTTTTTCCATTTTTTTTGGGAATGCTCCATCTCGGGTTAGGTAGAAACGGTACTCGGTTCAAAATTTATTTATTTATTTATTTTTCGGCTTGTGATGGCCCGGTTTGGCTTGAAATGAAGCTAGAATGAATTTTTTTTTTTTTAATTTTTTGAATTTTTCTACTATTTTTTTAGGAATTCTCCAGCCCTAGTCGGGAAGAAATGGCACTCGAAATGAAAAAATTTTTAATCTCTTTTTTGGCCGATCTCGACTTGGTTTGGCTAGAAATAAAGCCAGAATAATATTTTTTTATTTTTTGAATTTTTTAACTATTGTTTTGGGAACGCTTCGGCTTGGATTGGGAGAAACGGTACCCGAAATGAAATATATATATATATATATATATATATATATATATGTATATATTTTATCTCTTTTTCAACCTGTCTTGGCCTGGTTTGGCATTAAATGAAGCTAGAATGACGTTTTTAATTTTTTTTGAACTTTTTTACAATTTTTGTTGAATTTTTTTGGGAATGCTCCACCTTAAGTCAGGCAAAAACGGTTCCCGAAACAAATATTTTTTTATCTCTTTTTCGGCCTGTCCTGACCTAGTTTGGTTAGAAATGGTGCCACAATAATGTTTTTTTAATTTTTTTTACTATTTTTTGGGGGATTGCTCTTGCTTGGATCGGGAGAAACGGTACTTGAACCAAATTTTTTATTTTTTATTTTATATTATCTCATTTCCAACATGTCTTAGCCTGGTTTGGCTAGAATTGAAGATGGAATGACATTTTTTAATTTTTTTACTATTCTTTTAGGAATGCTCCAAACCGGGTCGTGTAGAAACGGTACTGTAGGGACACGGTTTACAGCCCGAGCCCAAAATGTATGGGATCTTGGCCCAATGAGCCCAATATAATAAATTTGTAGAGAGTGAGTCGAAGAACTAGGCTCTAATGAATTTGAGAATGGCTAGTATGGGTTTGGAAAATGATCAAGCAAGAACAAAGAAAGTAAAGCTGAACGACTTCACCGTCTAAGGAGGTCACACTTTATAAATTGGTCACAATTGAATACAAGAACAATTTAGATTGTTACAGTGTTCTCTCTCTATTTTTCTAATCCACTTCCTCATGGAGGGTTTCTTACATTATATAACTCTCCTTAGACCATCTTGGTCCTACACTTGTTGATCATCTGAGCCATTACTTGAGTACCTGTCCCATCAGACTCCTCTGGGGCTTCCTGTGAGTTGTGGTAGCAAAGGCAGTACTGTTCAAAAGTCTTCTTCACATAAATGCAGCCAGAAAAGTAGTTGCAGTGTATTTAATGGGATGGTAGTAGCTTTCCCTTAGATATTTTTGGTTTCCTTCCTTCTTGTATGTTCAAGAAGCATGTTCCTATAGTTGGAGCACTCATCATATCCGAGGAGGAGTTCCTCCTCAGACCGCCTTCCACTTGTCCCTTAGTTATGAGACTTTAAATTGGAACCCCTAATGACTATTTGTCCCTCCTCGGTTCATTCAACGTCCTCAGACAGATCCCAAGGCCCAATATATGATTTTGGGCCGTTATCCCTACAGGTACTGTGAATGAATTTTTTTTTTCTTTTTTTGGCCGGTCTTGGCCAAGTTTGGCTAGAAATGAAGCCAGAATGAATTTTTTTAGTTTTTTCAATTTTTTTAAGAATGCTCCAGCCTTGGTCTGGAAGAAACGACACTCGGATCAATTTTTTTTTTTCATCTCTTTTTAGGCCGTTCCTAAACCGGTTTGGCTAGAAATAAAGCTAGAATAACGTTTTTGAATTTTTGAATTTTTGACTATTTTTTTGGGAACACTCCCGCCCGAGTCAAGTAGAAACGACACTCAGAATGAATTTTTTTTTTTTTTTTTTTTTTTTTAATCTCTTTTTTGGCTAATCCCGGCCCAGTTTGGCTAGAAATAAAGCCAGATTAACGTTTTGAATTTTTTGAATTTTTTTTGGAATGCTCTAGCCTAGGTCAGGAAAAAATGGTTCCCGGAATGAAAATTTTTATCTTTTTTTCGGCCTGTCCCATCCCAGTTTGGCTAGAAATGATTCTAGAATAACGTTTTTTAGTTTTTTGAAAATTTTTTTCTATTTTTTTGGGAACGCTCTAGCTTGGGTCGAGTCGAAATGGCTCTCAAAAAGAAAATTTTTTTATCTCTTTTTTGAACTTTCCCATTCCGGTTTGGCTAGAAATCAAGCCAAAATGAGGTTTTTTTTTTTTTTTTTTTTTTTTTTTTACTATGTGGTGAAGGTTATAGACCCAGTTGACATCATGGTGGGTAAGGTTTAAGCCCATTCTCTCATTAAGGGCGTTTACACTACCTAAGATCTTAAACATGTTTGAGACGCATTGGGTGGGAGCTAGCCTATGGGCCCTTAGTTAATCCCTAGTGACTGTACCCATGGGGATTCTCATCCTTCCCTCTATGAAGGCAATCATCGGGATTACCACTTCTCCCTCCTGCTTATCGGTGTGCCAATCCGCTTCCTTACAATACCTAATGGAGACTCCTGACGGGATTCTGTATTGAGCTTTAAAGCTCTCAATACTCTCTGCGGAGTCTACCAAGTAAGCAAATCTACCCATTTGATTAGAGATAGGTGAAGGTGAGAAGAAGGGGAAGGGAAATTAAAAGGGCTAAGGAGAAGAGGACTTTGTGAAAAGAAAAATAGAAGGAAAAGTAAATAGAAAGGGTTAAAAAAACTTACGCAAAGTAGGAAATTCTCCTCGGACTAGCTCTTGATATTTATCAGTGCAAAGGTTCAGTTTATGAGTGCAAAGATTCAGTGTATGAGTGCTAAAGTAAGGTGAATGAAGTGTTTAGGCAATATTTGTGTCAGAGAGAGAGTGATAAGCGGGAAAATTCCCGCCCGAGTTCCAATAAAATCCCCAGTTGTTGGATTTGCATTGCACCATAGAACGCAGGGAACATGGAGCCGTAGAAATTTAATGAAGGTGCGTCTTGGATTCCGAAGTGTTAGGAGCGTGCGTTGGGTAGTTGAAAAGGCACTTGTGTAGACAGAGGTGATGTATGGTAAGAGCAGGGTGATTACGGTGATATCGAAATCCTCCTTTCTTCCCGATGAGCAAAAAAGGAGAATTTCGAGGGGCTATTGTAGGGTTGATAGGCCTAGTAGTATATATTGGGCCGGGGGCCTAATCCGAGGACGCCTAGTAGTCCGAGGACGGGTAAACGTTGTTATGGAGGTCGGTGTTAAGAAATTAAAGAGGGGATCTGGCCATGATGGTCAAAGAAGGTGGTTCGAGGAGGGATGCTTCCTCGGCTAAGCAAGGCAGAGGTCAGAAAGTGCGGTTTGCTATCTAGGGCGACGTTCTGGGAGTTTCTATTGATAAGGATACACGTCATGGAAGCATGGGAGCTATGAAATATGTAAAAGAAAGCTGCTATCACCACATTAAATACTCTGTAGCTAACTCTTTGGCCGCATTAATGAGGAAGTGATACCTGAACAGTAATTTTCAGCATTACATCTACTCCCTAAAGATTTCAGGAAAGTGTTGATGGGACAAGGATCAACACCAGCAATCTAAATTACACGTGAAAGGTAGAGATGAAAGAGGGAAGATAGTATAGAATAGAAAGAAGACCTTAAGGAAAAGGGATCGAAAAGGGAGAGAAAAACATTATAGCAACAAGAACTATGCTTGTAACCAAATTCAAGAAATATATACAAAAACTGATCTCCTCGGATTGTGCCGAGGACAATTTTCTTTAGATAAAACCAGTCTATCTTTACTTTATTGTGATCTGGATCCATTATAATTATTACCCAACTCATTAGAGCCTAATTTTCGAACCCACTCTCTACAAATTCATTGCATTGGGCTCTTTGGGCCTAGATCCTTTTACCTTTTGAGCTTAGGATCCAAATTGTGTCCTTACAGTAGCATATCCACTTCATTCTTAAATATTATGTTTGTGGTATGAGTATAACATTAATATGCTAAAAATTATATATAAGATTCAAAATTCACAAACATATATCTTTACTTAAATCATGATTATATGCAAATCTCTAATTAAAAAATTTTAATGCATAATAATTTTTCTAAAAAAACTTTATGCTTATCAAACGCTTATATCACATATTTCTTACCTGAAAGCAAAAGACGTGAGAGATTTGAATGAGAGGAGCTTAAGTGTCCATGTTCTCGTCACCTAAATGAAGGACTAAAAACTTATTATTGACAATTCTTCCTAAGTATATAAAATTGCACATGAATCACAACCTAACTTTCAAACTCAAGAAAATCTTAATTTTCAACTCAACAAAAGGATAGGCTTACTAAGTTTGTTCACTTTGTACCACTGTCTTATCCTTATATTACTTCTAAGGTGGCCGGCCTTTATATGCAGAATGTACTTAAATTGCGTGACATGCCTTTTAGAATTGTGAGTGACAGGGACCCTGATTTCACTTCACACTTTTGGCAAGAATTGATGCAATTACAATGAATCTAATTAGCCATGTCTTCAACTTACCAACCTCAAACTGATGGACAAACTGAAGTGGTTAACTAAGAGCCTTTGTTTCTGATAGACCAACTACTTGGGTGGTGGAGTGGTTACCTCTTGCTGAGTTTTGGTTTAATACCAACTTTCATACTTCTACCAAGCTGGCCCCTTTTGAGGCTTTGTATGGTTATCCACCTCCTAGATTACTGGATTATGTTCCAGGTACAACTAAGGTTGATAGTGTGAATGTTCACTTAAAGTTTAGACAATAGCTGACCACCTTTTTGAAATAGAACATTTTAGCAGCTAAGGAGAGAATAAAACTATATACTAATAAGCATAGAACTGAGAGGGAATTTGCAGTTAGGGATTGGGTTTTTCTCAGGTTGCATCCCTATAGATAGACGTCATTGAAGCTTAAGAGCTGTGAGAAGTTATCACCTAGATACTATGGACCCTTCCAAATTTTGCAGAGAATTGGGAAGGTATCTTACAGGTTGGACCTTCCTCTAGAATCTAAAATCCACCCAACTTTCCACGTTGCTTGTCTCAAGGCTAAATTGGGCAAGCATGTAACTTTTGTTTCCTAATTGCCACTTCTTGATGCAGATGGAATTCTCACTCCAGAACCAGTAGCTATTTTGCAGACAAGGTCACAACAATTGAGGGCTAGGACTATTACTCAAGTCTTAGTTCAGTGGCAATGTGAAAGTAAGGAAAATGCAACTTGGGAGGGTTTATATCTACTGTAGCAGCAATTTTCTCATCTTGTGGGCAAGGTGCTTTAAAGGAAGGGGTATTGTTAGGATCATCATAGCAGCCAAGTTAGCAGTCAAGTCAGTTAGTTGGTTAGTTGTGCATAGTTAACAACAGAATCATTGAGAGTTAGTTAGTTAATACTTAGTTACTAGTGGTTGATGTTACAACTGTACAAGTTAGTTATCGATAGAGAGGGAATGGTATAAAAGAGAATGTGTAAACTAGATGTGAATCAATCAATGAGAATGTACTTGTTTGTTAATTCTTTTCCTATAACTGTTCCTCTCTTCCATATAGTTTCTAGAGGCCCAGCTGATCTTGAATACAACTACAATATAGTCCTAATCTAGGTTGCACAAACACGCCATTTTTGGCATTGTGTCGGTGTCAGACACATGTCGAACACCAGAACGGGTACGACTCGCCGGATTCCGGTGTCCAGCGAGTGTCTATTTTTTTTTTTTGCTTCTCTGACACTGCTTCAACATGCTAGCGGTGAAAAAAAAGAAAAAAGAAGAAGGAAATCACAGATTTTGACAGATGGACTTACCAATACCATTGATTTTGTGATATACCCTAAAACAACAAGCCTGAGAAGTCCCGAAACCCACATCTCAAGTTCTCACTTCTCAACCCACCCACTCTCCCTCTGACCTCTGCTCTGCCAGGCTGCTGCCGCTGGCGTTGCCCTCTGTCCCTCTTCGGAGCTAGATCGGGCCGATCGGCGAGCTCTATAGACGTTGACGCCGTGCTTGTCCCTTTCGATCTCTCTCTCTCTTTGCATCAGGTTCGACCCCTTTAAGCTTCTCTCTGTTTTTTTTTTTCTCCAAATATTTGGCCATTTGGTTTAGGTGAATGACTGAATGGGTTACTTAAATACTCACTTATTATAACGCGTTTTGTTTTTTTTTTGTTTTTTTTTTTAAAATCCTACTCTCACTGTCCCAGTGTCACTGTTACTGTGTTTCTTTACTTAGCCTTTTGTTTTGCCTCATAAATTATAATGTTTATTATGAACTTGGTGATTTTTATTTTTGTGTGTCCTGTTATAGTTTTATTTATTTATTAAAGTTAAATATTGTAGGTTATTTTACTAAAATGAATACTGAAAGTGAAAAATCAACTAAGTTATTTATTATTGTACTACTTTGGGTGTTAGTTTACTTATTTGTAGTTCTTACATACTTTAAATTCTAGACATAAACGTATTTTATGTCTAAAAATATTAAAAAATATGCCTAAATATATAATTTAATTAATTATTTAACCACCGTGTCCCCGCCGTGTCATGTCCTTATTTTCCAAAAATTGCCGTATCCCTGTGTTCGTGTCCGTGCAACATAGGTCCTAATCTCTATTGAAATCATAGCACTTTATAAGGCTAGTTTGGAACTTTTTAGATGTACTAAAAAAAAAGAAGGGGTTGCCATCACAATGCTCAAGGATAAAGCTAGTAAGTAATTCAACACATATATGAATTCCACATCATTGAGTGCCGAGTGGGTGAAAATGTCTAACATTCTACCACTTATAATTTATAATGTTGGAGAGGTCATATTTTTGACATTTATGATTTAAAATAAATCAAGCTCAACCTTATTTTAGTTATTAAAAAAAAACATTTTTTAGTTAGGGGTAGAGCTAGGTTATGGAGTTGGGGGGGGGGGGGGGACAACCCCTAAAAATTTCGAAAATTTCATCTAAGCCCTTTAGAAAGTAAATTAAATTTTGTTCTTTTAGGTTTGGTTATTTTTTTGTTTAGGGATATTTTGATAATTTGTTAGGTTTAGGGAAATTTTGAACATTTTGGATGTTTTATGGTATTTTGTTCATTTAAGAGGCTTTAGGAGATATTTACTTTTAATAGTTGGGTCAAATTGGATTGGATATGGGACTAATGGGAGTCATAAATAAATAAATGTGTGTTTTAATTTATTTATAAAGCAAAGTGGGTGTTTAAGTACCCAATTATTTATGACCCACCCAATTGCCACCTCTACACTTGACATGTTGTGGCAGATGGTGTATTCTACATTTGATTACCAAACATACATGTTGAAAATCTAAAATTTTTCTAACCTCGCAACATTTTCTACTGGTTCATTTTTCCATCCTCCCAACTACTTTTTTTTTTTGTTTTTTGTTGATACATGATAGAAATTCTACTCTAACCTAATCTAAGTATATACGTGTGTGAAGTTCCCTTTTATAAATTTGAACTCCAACTCTTGTCAACTGTTGATAAGTAGGACTAGATATTCAAATCCTTTAGATTTCATAGGGTATTCTACCAAATAGGTTTCCTTAAATTTTAATCATTCTTTATTGATTTAATGGTCTATATTTTGCCATGTCAGTATTCCATTAATAATAATTTTAATTGTTTTGTTTGCAATATTATTTTATTATTTTAAGAGTATTGTTAATGGAATGTTGACATAATATATGTGTGTGAAGTTCCCTTTTATAAATTTGAACTCCAACTCTTGTCAACTGTTGATAAGTAGGATTAGATATTCAAATCCTTTAGATTTCATAGGGTATTCTACCAAATAGGTTTCTTTAAATTTTAATCACTCTTTATTTATTTAATGGTCTATATTTTGCCATGTCAGTATTCCATTAATAATAATTTTAATTGTTTTGTTTGCAATATTATTTTATTATTTTAAGAGTATTATTAATGGAATGTTGACATGATAGAATCTAGACCTTTAAATCATAAAAAAGTGGTTAGGATTTAAATAAATCTATTTGGTAGAGTATCTTTAAGGGTATTGTTAATAGAATACTGACATGGCAGAATCTAAACCCTTAAATCATAAAAAAAAGTGGTTAAAATTTAAGAAAATCTATTTAAATGATCTAAATCCGTAGAACTAAATGATCACAGAAATTAACCCCAAGTCTCCAACTAGAGACACACGATTGAGTCACACAAACCCTACCACTTGCCATCTCAAGAAGAAATGGCGCCATTAGTTACTTACTTCTTAAAAAAGAAAAAAAAAACAAAAAACAAATAGCAACAACGCACAAACAATATTTCTTTTCCCCCAAGCAATTCGTACTGAATAACAGTAACACAGTTTCAAATTTCAAAATAATAATAATAATTAAAAAAAAAAAAAAGGCAAAAGGAAAATAGAAAATAGGTATTACTTTTTATAGTTATACAATATACTACCACTTCACTTTCAATAAACACTGAACTTCCAACAAAGAAAGAAGGCTGAGGTAGAAGCAGTGAAAGACAAACAACTGACGTTGGTTTTGAATCTCTGAACTTCATCAGTCATCACTAACCTTTTCACATGGCTGGGTACTCTCTCTCTCTTTCTCTCTCTATTCATCGCAGGAATCACATTGATTCAGTATAAATTGAATGTCAAAAACTCTTTTTTGTTTTGTTTTGTTGGGTTGCCTCAGAAATCATATTAGAAGAAAAAAGGTTTTGGTTGTTATGATATTTGTTTAGTTAGGTATTGCCCAACTTGACCCATTATTTTTGTACGGACGGACCAACTAGTTAATGGGTTATTTAGGTTTCATATCAGAATGACGGTTTTAATATCTGGGGGATTTTTGTTTGGTTATTTTAGTTATTATTTATAACTGAGATTTCGTTTGATATTCATTGGTGTTTTACGGAATGGAATGGAGACCATCTGGGCAGTTATTTTTGTGTTAGGAAAAAAAAAAGAAATGATTTTTGAATCAAATTTACTATTTGGGTTTTATGATTTTTGGTTAATCGCTGACTAATGTACTAGGAAAAGAGATTATACTTTGTAGCTCTGGAATGGAATCTCTATGCCTGAAAATGGTGTGGCGACAGTGGGAAACAATTTGTGAACTTAAGTGGTTAATTATTATTATTATTTTTTTTTTATGAATTGCAAATTTTTATTAAGAGAAAAAGACTGTACAACAAAGACTACACAATAGACAACGAACGTGTCTCCACCCTTAGAACATCATTGAGACAGGGGGGGCAGTTACTAACATAAAAAAAACCAATTATCCTATTACATATAGACCATTAGGGCGGCCCTATTGGCTACTCTTGGAATCTAACAAAAAGAAGGCCTATTTACATGGTTCGCAAGAGAGATGATTTCTGAGATTATATATTTTGGATCCTCCATGGGGTATTTACGTTCAGATTGGATATGGCTTGGATGCACACTTTGGAGTCCCCTTCAATGCATATGGATTCAAATGGAAGTTGTATTGAAAGGAAGGTTGCCCCCCTATGAGCTTTAGCCTCTGCTTGCAGGGGGAGGTTGGTGTTTGCCCATTTGGTGCAGGCAAATACCAACTCCCCTCTACAATCTCTAGCCACTGCAGAAATGATGGATCTTGACTTTCCAACCGCTCCATCAACATTATCTTTCAATGACCCTCTACAAGGCACTATCCACTGAGCATTAGTTCTTGGTGGAGATGATGTTGATGTGTTAGTTCTAACACCTTTGAACCCTGCAAATGTTCTGGAGAGCCGAGCTCTAATGTCTTCATGGCTCAGTTCAATTCCTTCAAACAATATTCCATTTCTTAGCTTCCACACTTGATCACATATAATTGCACCAAATTGTAGAAGATCATCTCCATTTATTCCCATATATGGATCTGATGGTGGATTCAACAAAAACTTAACAAAATCTGTAATGTTGTTGAAATTAAAATCATCAAGTCTGATTCCCAACTGACAACAAAACCATAGAGCTTTTGTCAGTGGACATTTGGTGAAAATGTGTAGTGCTGATTCCTTCTGAGAATTGCACAACCGACACACATCATCAGGGAGCTCAGAGAATTTCCCAATTTTTTCCTTTGTAGGGAGGCAATCTACAGCAATCCTCCAGAAAAGCATTTTATGCCTTCCATGTATTTTTGTTTTCCATACTTGACCCCTGAGAATCATAGTTGGAAGGAGGGTAGGAGCTTCTACTTAAGTGGTTAATTATTGTTATGTGTTTCTATGCTCAATTTATGTGTATGTTGTGTTGGGTATAGAATTATTAGAATATAGGAATAATGTTATGCCAAATGAGCATTGGCTCACATGGCATCTCCTCCACTTGGACGAGCAATGTGGAGGGTGCCACTAGGTTGTCCGTAATTACCAATCAAAAAGGGAAAACAAAGAAGTAGAAGATAGAATTTTTGTTATGTTAGGCACTATTGGGAAGTTCAATTTCAGATATTGGTACTCAATGTCATTTATATTCTTATATCTTTCTTATTGTGCTTCCTGTGTATTTATGTGTTATCTGTGATCTTTGAAGGTTAGTTTCAGGGTTTAAAGAAAAGAAATAAAAAGAAGATATGCCTTGGTTGGGCACAGATAGAGCTGCCTAATAAAATACTTCTTTTTGCTGATATTGTCACCATTCTTGCTGAAGTACCTTAATGTGACGCGTTGATGTATTTTGGAAGCATTAATGGTTTATTGTTGTTGCATCACCTATGTTCAGAATTACATTTTACAAATATAAAGTTTGTCTTTTGAGTCTTATGTGTCATTTACTTCTTACAAGGATCACGATCATATGTTTTCTTGTTGATATCATGATGTTGAGATCACTCAATTGATGACTACTTGGAAATTGTAGCCATCGATCCTTTCCATTTTGGGCAAATATTGGTTTTGTCTTTACATTGTGATAACAAAATGTAACAGGTCTCATTAATTTACTTAGACATGTTGGTGTCATTTTAAATGACCTGCAATTGATTATAGTGATGATAATGTGAAAGGAAACCTGTAATTGGCCCTCATCTGATGTTGTTCCTGGTTGCTATTATTTAACTGAAGCATAATAAGCTTCATGACATTGAGTCTGATTATGTATATGGGTCAAGCTGAAGAAATTGATTATTAGAGAAAACTAAATAAAACATAAAAAGATAAGAATCAATCTTCAACTGTCAAAGAATTTCTGGGTCCTGTCAACTTATAAAGGTTTATTGATGGATGAATCAAATATTTCCACGTGGTTACCACAACCGCATAGCAGTAAGTTAGGATTGGTTTTCTCCAATCCGCACCGCATATTTATCTATTTATTAATTAAAAATATTCCCTTTTCTATAAATCCAAATAGTCAGTATAGATTGTGTTAGACTGAAGCACATGATCATTGCATTTCTCTTGTTATCTCTAGTTTAGGCAGCATGCCATAGACCCAAGAAAATTTTAATGAGACTGTAGATAATTGAAACATTTCAATTTAGATTTAATAATATAATGGGCTTGTCTTTTATAACCTGTTTGAGATTCCTAATATTTTTTTTCTTGATCTTGTGATTCTCGTTTTCGCCATCAGTTATTTCTATACATTTATCTTTGTTGTACTAACAACTTAGAATCCTGAGTGCCAATGAGCTCTAGCTCAACTGGCACCTCTCTTTTTTTATTTTTTTATTTTATTTTTTAATCTTTGTTGTACTAACAACTTAGAATCCTGCATTTCAATGAGCTCTAGCTCAACTGGTACCTCTTTCCCTTGTAAGTGCTAGGTGGAGGGTGAGGTTGTGAGTTCAAGACCCATTGTGTGCGTGTGTAACTTACCAATTAGAAAGGAAAAAAGAAATTAGAATCCTGTGTAATTACAATATTTCTCTGTGTTATTAAAAGCATGCCTTGATTCTTATTATAAGTAATTTGTGTAATTTATGCAGACCATCATGGTTGGTGGACAGTAACAGAATTGCTACGAAAATAAAGAGTGCATCTGCAACATGTCATCCTGATAGAGTTACATGGAAAAGCAACCCCAGCAGAGCTTGCCCTAATTGCCAGTTTATGATTGACAACAGTGATGTACAGTCTCTAACTTTTCTTAAGCTTAAATATGATTTTGTTAAGAGGATAAAAATTTGTTTGAATGTTTTGCTTACTGCTGTTTCCAGGGCTTGTTAACATCGTTTCTGTTTAATTTTCCTATATTTCTTGAAGAAATTCCCTCCCCCCCCCCCCCCTTCTTGAACTTTCCTGTGTCTCATGAGTCATAAGTTTCTATTTGATTCTCAATTCTTTGCATGTGTACCCCCATACATTCCCCTTGTTTCTTATTTTGTTTATTTTATTTACTCAAGTGGTAGAAACTAGTTTGATTTTTAGTTATGAAGGCTGATTAGTATGAAAACTTGCACCATAAAGTTTTATTACCTGCTTTAGAATTTTTTTTTTTTTTTTGGTGGTAGAATTTGTGATAAAAGTATTGTATGATGATCCTGAAGTTTCTTAAGGTCTAGTAGGTGAAAAGTTACACATAATCAAAAGTCAAAACAAGATTAATTATATATAAATATACATCTAGAAAATGGCTCAGAATACTTTCTTTTCCTGGCCCATTATGAAAATAATTCAGCATCTTGAGTGATAAGAATGGTCCACAATTACTTGAACTTCAAACAAAAGATTGTACCACGAGTATGTGGTGGTTCTTGATAAGACTGAATTTAGCAGTTGTCACACATGAATTTGAAATTGCCTTTGTTGATTTGGTTTTAACATTTTTTCTTTGTACATGAAACTATGGAAATTGAACAATCAGCTGATAACTATTTATGAGTTAGGTTTGTACTGCTTAGCAATCAAATGGGGGACTAGGACGTTATATCTGAGCTTTTATGAAAGTACTTGCGATAAAAGTATTGTATGATGATCCTGAAGTTTCTTATGGTCTAGTAGGTGAAAAGTTACACATAATCAAAAGTTAAAACAAGATTAATTATATATAAATATACATTTAGAAAATGACACAGAATACTTTCTTTTCCTGGTCCATTATGAAAATAATTCAGCATCTTGAGTGATAAGAATGGTCCACAACTACCTGAACTTCAAACAAAAGATTGTACCCAGGTTTTTATTTTTATATATGAGTATGTGGTGGTTCTTGATAAGACTGAATTTAGTAGTTGTCACACATGAATTTGAAATTGCCTTTGTTGATTTGGTTTTTAACATTTTTTCTTTGTACATGAAACTATGGAAATTGAACAATCAGCTGATAACTATTTATGAGTTCGGTTTGTACTGCTTAGCAATCAAATGGGGGACTAGGACGTTATATCTGAGCTTTTATGAAAATGAAGTTGAAAGTCGAAACTAATACCCAATAGGGGAACTACTGTAGTTTTCTTTTGGTATTGGTTATTTCCATCAAAATGGTTACTGATGTGTAGAACCAATGTCACATGTGACATACACTTCACTTGTAATTACACAATAACTAATAGAGATGAGGAGTTGCTTTTATGCAACTGCTTGAATGTGGGAACTGCTATGAAGCTGAGGTGCTTAGTCTTGAAACATTGATACTTCACTTTTCCTTATCTTTCTACCATGCTTTAACATTTAGGATGAAAAATTGTTGTCCTTCATTTGGAATTAAATATGATCATATAAATTTTTTTCTAATTCACTGCATATTATCAGTTTTATAGTATCCCATCACAAATTTCAGATGGGCACCCCTGACATTTGCTTTTAAGATTTTTAGCGCAATCATCTATTGTTTCCTTGCAACTGAGATTCTAGCATTAACAATTACAAATTGCTGTTAACAAGGCAAAATAATTTATAACTTGTGATTAAAGAATATCAACCTGAAAACTTCTGTAACATATGTTGTATAACTTGTCAACATTGTATGTTATCATTATAGTTACCATAGATATGAAGATGATTTCGGGTAAGAAAATTTTGCATTCCATGCCCTAAATTTGTACTTTATGTTGGTCAAAATTTTTACTGATATATTCTTTAGTGACTGCATTGAGGCAATTAACTACTTGTTTGGCATTCAAAATGGTGAGTGGTGACCAATAGGGCTACAACAGCTCTACAAGTGCAGTAGTGTAATTATGTGAATCAACATTTAGTCCCCCACAATCTCAATGCATGGTACTTCCCATGCTTTATCAAGTTATCATGCTTGTGCTGATTTAGAGCTCACATAATGCACTTGCATTTGAAAAGAAAATGCTTGTATTTTTCATGGTTGTAAATGTCCTTAACCCACATGTACTCCGATAACATGTAATTGGTTTGAAGTTTTTATCAATTGCTATTAGCGACAACAGGTGCTTTTTCAGTTTTCATACTTTTTGGGCATATTAGAGAGATGATGCCTCATGTTATATGGCATATATGATAATGTATACTACCAGAACATTGTTTGAGTGGGCTTTTAGTCCATAGTGTTATGATCATAACTTACCATATTTGGGTTAACATCTATGTTGCCTATAGCTAGTTGATAGAAGTTGCAAAATTGGTCCTATTCTGTGTTAGTATGTGTTATTTTTTCCTTTCTTCCACAAGTCTGACTGAGTTGTATGGTGCCCATGGCCGCCTCCTGCTTTCATATGAGAAATATCAGGTTGTTGTATGGATGAATAGAACTAGTTAAATTTTTCTGTTTTGAATTTGAGTAGTCAGAATGGTTTAATGCAACTTGAGTGGCCCAACCTGAACTTTACTGAGTTAGGGTTTGGATATTCTCAACACTTGTTTCGGAACTGGCAGAGTATTAACCTCATGTTGATTTCATTCTATTTGATGCATTTATTAATTGACCTGAATTTGAATTACCACTTTTGCATGTGCGGATTGCATCTCTGAAATAAATAACCATGCACCAATTAGAAAACCTGCGATGTAATTAGCCACTCAATCTGTGCCAATGCAGGCTGGAAAAATTGAAAGATTGCATTCTATATGTTGTATCTCTTTGCTGGTTGTTGTACATTCATGGGTTGAGATTGGGATTGAACCACTTTCCCACTCTAATGAGTTTGATATCTATCATACAAAACTTGGACTACATTTGTCCCAACTGGGATATCAGCATCATATGGGATTACCATGATCACCTTTCAATGTAGTTTTAAATGGTTAATTTATTTTATTAGGTTTTTGAATTGTTACATATCCTGTTTGAAATATTATAGACTCATATCTCTTTGCATCTTATGACTAGTTTCTTAAGAACATACATGGTACATTTTGTGAATTGGGATTGCAAATGGTTCTGTATTTTGAGATCTTGATGATCTCAGCCCAAATTTCAGGGGTAGGCTTGAAGTGCACCAAAAAAAAAAAAAAAAAAAAAGAAAAAAAAAAAAAAAAAGAAGAAGAAAATAAACTTGTCCAGCAATTATTGTCAAAAGAATTTTTTTAAGTTGCTGAAATTTTCTGTTTGTAAGATAAACTGTACCACTTGTAAGTATTCGGAATAATATGAATCCTGTCTGTTTTTAGGTTGCTCAGGAGTGGCCAGGATTACCTAGAGGTGTGAAGTTTGATCCATCTGATCATGAGATTATCTGGCACTTACTTGCGAAAGTTGGAGAAGGGGATTTAAAGCCCCATCCTTTTATTGACGAGTTTATCCAAACCGTTGAAAAAGATGATGGAATCTGTTATGCCCATCCTCAAAATCTACCAGGTTGGCAGGAAGAGTTTTGCATGTTTTTCTTCTTTCTTTATTGTATATCATTATTTTAATTTTGAAATGTAAATAATTTTAGGTGTCAAGCAGGATGGAAGTGTATCCCACTTTTTTCATAGAGCAATCAAGGCTTACAATACAGGAACTCGAAAGCGTAGAAAGATACATGGTGATGATTTTGGTGATGTCCGTTGGCACAAAACTGGTAGGACCAAACCAGTGATCTTAGATGGGGTTCAAAGGGGGTGTAAGAAGATTATGGTTCTCTACATGAGCATGGAAAGAGGAGGCAAAGCTGAGAAAACTAACTGGGTTATGCATCAATATCACCTAGGAACTGCAGAGGAGGAACAGGATGGGGAGTATGTTATCTCTAAAATATTTTACCAGCAGCAGCAACAGCAAGTCAAGCAGGTTGAAAAGATTGATCAAGATTTCCCTGAAATCACTGATCCAGTGACTGTAAAAGCCGGTCCTGTCACTCCTGACCCACCTCCTCATACTGAAAGGCGTTGTTCAAAGAATGACCTTGGGCAAGATATTACTGTTACTAGTGAAGTTCCCTTGGCTCAGGTAGAGTCTTCTCTCTCTCTCTCTCTCTTCTGGCAGCATGAACATACTCTTCATCTTTTGTTATGAAAACATGCTGTTTCATATTTTCTGCCTTCGCTTCACAATTGTTTTAGTTACCAATCGGAGGCTACCATTTCTGATGTACTTTTGGACTCCTTTTGTCTGGAAGAACTGAGACGTGGCATGCTTGGATTGATAACAGAAAACTCTAAGATAAAAGCAAATTGCTGAAAATATATACCTTTTACATTTTAACACAAGTGCTAATGTGATACTGATATTTTATTACCCTTTTTTTGTTTTTCTACTGAAGCATCCTGCAAATGAGTGTATAGAAAAAGAGGTTGAACCTGAATACAAAATGCCTGATTTTGATGATCAACCCAAGGTAGAAAATCATACTGGTGAAGTGATGGATAACAATGATGTTCATGTTGAGGAAGATCCAAAATGGTGGGAGAGTGAGTCACAACATCTTTTGGATTCTCAACAACTTGTGGAAGCGCTGTCTCTATGTGATGATATTTTTCAGAGCCAGTCTCCCAGTAGGGATGGAAATGAGAATGGGAATGGCAAACTTCGTCTTTCTGATTATGCTCAATTAGGACCGGAGGATTTAAAGAAGGATCTAGAGGAGTGCCAATACCTTGCGTGTGATCCAGCAAACATAGAACTTGATACACCAACAGAATTCCGACTTAGTCAGCTTGTATGTTGTCTTCTCTACCATTTTGTTTGCATTATGCAAAAGTAATCAAATTCTGATATTTCCTCTGAACATCTTTGATTGTTGTCTTTTTTGTGCTTGGAATTAATTACAATATTTTCTGGAAAGGTGATTGACTGAATGATTGACTGAATGTGTAGGAATTTGGATCGCAGGACAGTTATATAGCTTGGGGTGGCGGCAAGGTGATTGACTGAATGTAGCCGGTTTGGGTATTTTAACTGTGGTAATTTTGTGCCCACTTTTTGTATAGACTTCACCTATTAGAATGTCTTTGGATTATATACAGTTTGCTTTTTTGGCAGTTTGAACTGTAATACTGTATATTTATATGGGCGAGGTATAATCTTTTGCTGGAAACTTGAATTGTAATTTGTGGCGGTGAAGTCACTGTTTATATAACTCATGCTGTAATTATATACCTTTGTTGAGAATGGATCGAAGATATGATCTATTTGTTCTCTTTAAAATGTTCTAGCAAAGTTTCTTTTTTAAGTCTCAAAATGAGCTTCAGGGTTTGATTTGAAAAAAATAAGTTTATCTAAAAGTTTTTTGAGCATTCGCATCCGGACTGTCATATGCCAAATGTAGGTATATTTTACCATCAAAACAAAAAAACGTCCCGGCACCCAGCGTGCCAATTGTAAAAAAATATACAATCCAGCTACAGTAGTATTCTACATTTAGAATCTACTGTAGCAACTTGTAAAACCAAAATAATAATTTTTTATTCATTTTCCTTAAAATATCTACTTCTTTCTGTCTCCACAGCCTCTCATCTCCTCTCTCTCCCTACTCTCTTCTTTTCTCTTTCCACTTCTCCGGATCTTGCACTCTCTCCTCCCTTTCTGTCTAATCAGCCTCTCTAGTGAAGGGTGAGTTCCGATGTGGGTTCCGATGGGGCAATCGCCCTCTCTAGTGATCATGTTTTTTTTTTTTTTTTGCTTGATTTTCTGCTTTGAATTCTGATTGGCTAGATCAAATGCAAGGTAGATGCTGATTTTGGATTGGATTTTTTTATGGGTTCATGGTGGTGGAAGTGGGGGTTGCCGTCGTGGTGATGGGTCTCTCATGGTGGTGATGGGTTTGTTGATGGGTCTCTCACGGTGGTTGGGCTTGTTGATGGGTTTCGGGTTTAATGGGTTTTGGGATTGGTGGTTATGGGTTCCGATGGGGTTCGTACAACGGTGGGGATTGGCATGGGTCGTGGTGAGGTCGTGCGTGGTGGTCGGCGTGGATCGTGGTGAGGTCGTTCATGGTGGTTCCAATGGTTCTGATGGGGTTCGTGCGTGGTGGTTCCAATGGGATTCTGATGGGGATCATTGCTGTGAGTTATGGCTGATTAGTGGGCTTGTTGAGTTGTGGTTGTAGTGAGAATATTTTTATATTATTTTTATTATACTTTATATTATTTTAATGTCTATGGTAAAATAAAAGTTGAGATGTTAGGTGTGTTGCAAAATGATATGATATAAATGATAAAGTAAATTTTAAGATGGTAAAATAGAATTTTTTGTAAATTCCGGATGCGAATGCTCTTAGAATCTAGAGCTGCAAAGTTCTTGTTTGTTGAGCACTAACATCCGGGATGCTAAAAAAAGTTCTATTTTACGCCCTAAAAACCTACTTTATCTATTTTACCATCTTATTTTACAATTCACTCAACATCTCAATTTCTATTTTTAAATATAACTTATTAAAATAATATAAACTACAACATTAAATAATACTAGCCTTTGAGCACGCGCTCATGTGCGTGCTTAGAGGCTCTTCTATTTTTTGGGTAAGGGTTAATTTAGATCATTTATTATAATTTGGGATTACTACATTTTCCAATCACAAAAAAAACCTAGGGGTGTGATGAGTATCATGTGTGGAGAAATAATTTTTCATCACACCCCTAGATTTTTTTGTGATTGGAAAATATTGTAATTCCAAATTATAATAAATACTCTAAATTAACTCTTACCCAAAAAATAGAAGAGTCTCTAAGCACGCGCGTGAGCGCGTGCTTAGAGGCTAGTCAATACTTATATTGTATTTTATAAGGTACATAACATTTTCTATGGAGTAGTAAATTAATAAGATTTTTGTTAAAGGAAATGCTCCTAAAAACATCCTAAAATTTAGTAACTACCCATTCACCTTTTTTTTGTTTGTTTGTTTGTTTGTTTGTTGTTGTGTTTTTTCCTTTTTGGTGTTGTTGATGTTGTTCTTTTTTTCAAATTTTATGTATGACAGTTGTCATTTTTTGTCTAATCCTAAAATGTAGTTTTTTTAATCCTAAAATTTAGCCATTTATTACACATCCATAACATAAGTAAATAAAAGCTTAAATTGAAAATTTTATGGCAAGAGATACACGTTAATTGTATAAAACCACAATTGTATTTTGAGATTTTTTTTTTTAATAAAGTATTAAATGGTGCTTTAACCTTAACAAAAGGCTAATACAATTGGGAATTAATGATTAGAAGTATGTAGAAAAAAAATTGTATAAAATCTTCATGATTGTTTGTTGAGAAGAAAAAAAAAAAGTATTACTAAAGGTGGTTTAACAAAAACTCAATAGGAATAATAATGAACTTTTATTTTAATTTGTCAATTTTGATCTTCTAAATTTTTTATTGAACAAAAGTACACTAAATGTAGTTTAAGTTCATAGTAGTAGAAACAGCATCCAAATTCACGTTTAAGTTCAAATTCACGTTTTTTTCTTCTTCTTTTAAATCTCTTCCATATTTTGGGAAAAAAAAAAGACTTCTACTATAAAACCACTACTATAACTTCTCTATCCATATCCTTATATTTAGGCACTAACATATCTGATTTTGAAAGAAAATAAAATGTTAAAATTTAGGAAAATTTAAAAGATTAAGGTGGGGAATTGGTGTGACCCTATCCTTATTTAAAAGTTTATTAAAAAAAAAAACTACACGTTTAAAAAAAATCCCATGTTCTATCCATGAACTATTTAAAAAAAAAATCCCACTTTCTATCCCACATTTAAAAACTACCCGACCACCATTTTTTTTACCCCAAACTCACGATTTTCCTCTCTCTCTCTCTCTCTCTCTCTCTCTTTTAAATCTCTTCCATATTTTGGAAAAAAAAAAAAAAAAAAAAAGACTCCTACTATACAACTACTACTATAACTTCTCCATCCATATCCTTATATTTAGACACTAACATATCTGATTTTGAAAGAAAATAAAAGGCTAAATTTTAGGGAAATTTAAAAGATAAAATTTAAATTGAATTTGACATAGAATTATACAAACGATAAATATAGTTTCTATTACAAAAGAAATTTTTTTACAACAATTTCTTAGATAACAACCACTTTATGTGAGGTTTAATACATATAATAATTCTTGTAAAATCTCTCACCCAAACTTATCTAATATTCCATTCCAATGACTTCTCAATGCAATCCAAAAAATTTGTGTGTATGTGAACCTGAGAGAGATAAAAGAATTAGGGTTAAACCAAGTATTTAAAAAAAAAAAAAATTAATTAACAAACCAAAGTTAGCATGCGTGTTATTAAAGATAATAGCATAAGTTTGTTAGAGTTTGTATTTGATTTAAATTTTGATGAGATCATTTTTCCTGAAAATCCTATTAAAATTGTTCAGAATAAAGATAAAGATTTTTTAGAATTTAACTCTATCATGGACTCTTTAAAATCTTATCACCACATCATCAACTATTTAAATAAATAACTGATGGAGATCTTAAAAAAAAAAAAAAAAAAAAGGGAGTTAACGTGTCAAAATTACATTTTTTTTTTTTTTTAAAAAGGGAGTTGTGGGGCCCAACAATATATGGGCCAGGCCCACTTGTTCACAGGAAGCTTTAAGGCCCAAGCCGAAGAAGATGGTAGTCCAAGCTCATTAGTGTAAAGCACACATGGGCCCAGAGAGGCAGCCGAGGACGGTGCAGCCCTCGGCTTGATCCAAAGCTCCACCAAGAAAAGGGGCAAAAGCGGCATTGGGACAATCTTAAAAGAAAATCTGAAATATCTAGGAAAGGCTGCCCTTACTGCATTTCCCAGACTGATCTTTGCACCTAACAGAGCCGTGTTCTTTAGCTTTATCAACTACTCCCAACGACTTAGGTCTGGGACAGATGGGACAAGTATCAGTCTTGGAAAGGTCGACCCTACACGTGGACGAAGGAAATTTAACGCATGCTAGTATAAAAGAAAAAATATGTAACCTAAAGGGGGGGGGGGGGGCCTCCAGTCCCACTGGGGAAGAGAGGGGTTCCAGAGGTCAATACACCTGAACCATGTATGAACAGCTTAACAAAACCACCGCCGGGTAAACATGACTTAGCCTTTCGATCCCACTCTCTACAAATGATATTGTATGGGCCCATTCATGTGCGAACCCAACTCTACTGCGGTTTGTCGCAAAACGTGTCCCTACAATTGGCGCCGTCTGTGGGGAGGCTTGCGCGCTAGCTCGAGCGGTGGTGAAGTTGAGCTTCTGTCGAACAAGGGTCTGTGGGGGTGCCTTTATGACCAGCGACACATTGTTGCTATTCCAATATAAGTTCCCATTAGGGGCTACGTCTCACAGTGTCGATGGCATGGGCAAGTCTAGGGGCTTCAAACATCAGACTAGCTTCCCCCACCTTGTTCGAAGAGCTAAACCTTCGGAAGATAAATGAATAAAAAGAGAATACAAGTTTTGGACAGAACCAAGGCCTTGTATGGTCCTCGGACCCAAGCCTCTGGGGAAACCAACTACTTAAAAAGAGAATACAAGTTTTGGACAGAACCAAGGCCTTGTATGGTCCTCGGACCCAAGCCTCTGGGGAAACCAACTACTTAAAAAGAGAATACAAGTTTTGGACAGAACCAAGGCCTTGTATGGTCCTCGGACCCAAGCCTCTGGGGAAACCAACTACTTAAAAAGAGAATCCAAGTTTTGGACAGAACCAAGGCCTTGTATGGTCCTCGGACCCAAACCTCTGGGGAAACCAACTACTTAAAAAGAGAATACAAGTTTTGGACAGAACCAAGGCCTTGTATGGTCCTCGGACCCAAGCCTCTGGGGAAACCAACTACTTAAAAAGAGAATACAAGTTTTGGACAGAACCAAGGCCTTGTATGGTCCTCGGACCCAAGCCTCTGGGGAAACCAACTACTTAAAAAGAGAATACAAGTTTTGGACAGAACCAAGGCCTTGTATGGTCCTCGGACCCAAGCCTCTGGGGAAACCAACTACTTAAAAAGAGAATCCAAGTTTTGGACAGAACCAAGGCCTTGTATGGTCCTCGGACCCAAGCCTCTAGGGAAACCAACTACTTAAAAAGAGAATACAAGTTTTGGACAGAACCAAGGCCTTGTATGGTCCTCGGACCCAAGCCTCTGGGGAAACCAACTACTTAAAAAGAGAATACAAGTTTTGGACAGAACCAAGACCTTGTATGGTCCTCGGGCCCAAGCCTCTGGGGAAACCAACTACTTAAAAAGAGAATCCAAGTTTTGGACAGAACCAAGGCCTTGTATGGTCCTCGGACCCAAGCCTCTGGGGAAACCAACTACTTAAAAAGAGAATACAAGTTTTGGACAGAACCAAGGCCTTGTATGGTCCTCGGACCCAAGCCTCTGGGGAAACCAACTACTTAAAAAGAGAATACAAGTTTTGGACAGAACCAAGGCCTTGTATGGTCCTCGGACCCAAGCCTCTGGGGAAACCAACTACTTAAAAAGAGAATCCAAGTTTTGGACAGAACCAAGGCCTTGTATGGTCCTCGGACCCAAGCCTCTGGGGAAACCAACTACTTAAAAAGAGAATCCAAGTTTTGGACAGAACCAAGGCCTTGTATGGTCCTCGGATCCAAGCCTCTGGGGAAACCAACTACTTAAAAAGAGAATACAAGTTTTGGACAGAACCAAGACCTTGTATGGTCCTCGGACCCAAGCCTCTGGGGAAACCAACTACTTAAAAAGAGAATACAAGTTTTGGACAGAACCAAGGCCTTGTATGGTCCTCGGACCCAAGCCTCTGGGGAAACCAACTACTTAAAAAGAGAATACAAGTTTTGGACAGAACCAAGACCTTGTATGGTCCTCGGACCCAAGCCTCTGGGGAAACCAACTACTTAAAGGAAAAAACTGCGTTACATGGATTCTCTAGTTTGCCCTCAGATCCTCAACACCAAAGGGACCAGTATGGAATGGAGTAACGTGTTCCCCAAAAGCATAATCGAAGTCATGCAATGCTCGGTCACTCCCTCGGATGAATTATTTAGAATTCGTCGTTCTCAGACAGTACTCTCGCGCTTATTACAGAACGTTCAACCGTTATCTCGGTTAGTTTTCTAAGTTTAGCTTATTATTAGTTATTATTATTATGCCTGATAGAGTCGGTAGATTAGAATTAGTTGGGTTGTGTTTCAAAAGTTCTTACTTTAAATACCGCCGAGGAGAAACACACACATGGAGCACACCCATTCACAAAGTAGTGTTGTCAAAGGAACAGCATTCAAAACAAGTAAAGTAATTTCCATTTTTTACTAAAGCAAAGAAATAGTACAGCGTACAATGAAAAGCTGGAATCAGTTTGTGTCAAAGCTCACTACATAACCAAAAAGAAGGAAAGATACAAGAGAATAAGGTAAAGCCGAGGAAGTAGATCAGAGGAGAGGTTGGCTACAGCGCCAAGACCTTGTTCTTCCTCAATGCTTTCGCATGCCTACAACTCAAACAGCAAAAGAGACCCAACTTGAGCTTGACACCGCTGAAGGAAAGGTGCAGGGAGTTGGAAGTTGAGGGGCTTTCTCTAAATATTTGCCCGCCACAAGGCAGAGGCGCTGATGGCGGAGAATCTTTCTTCTGACACACCAGAATTCTGGCATGAACAGAACCTGCTTCGGATTTTGACTAAAAGAGGGAGAAACGTCCTTTCCCCTCGATCGAAATGGAGTATTCTCTTGAACTTGTGCTTCCTGTGCCCATACCTCACTATTTTGAGTTTCATGAGGGCGCGGCGCTTCTGTGGCGGAGAGAGTTCCTTCTTCTCAACCCTCGCCTCAAACATGTTGTGCTAAGGGAGGACAGCACTGAGTATGGGAGCTGTGATTTGGGAGAAAACTAAAGAATTGGTGCGAGGGTGAAGTAACTTTCTCTCCTATTTATTTAAAGAGATAAGGTGGCGGCATTTAATTCACGCAGCGTCCCAAGGAACGCTACAGACAAGATGGCTTAGACTCAATCTCTAACGCCACCTGTAACCAGGGGATTAAAGGAGTCTCTGGAAGGTGCACCTCGAACATTGGGACGCCAGAAAGTACCACGTAACCAAAAACTACATAAATACCCTTTAAGTTGAGGGCCAAATGAATTCACGGCCCAGGCCTGTTCTGCATGGGGGCCCAAGGGCAATGGCCCACACCGAGGAATAACCGTTGCCGAGGACAACTTGCTGCTCGGCACCTCGTGAAATACCTGAGGAAAGGGAGAAATTGAACTCAAAAAGTCTTGGGCAGAACCTAGGGCTTGCATGGTCCTCGGACTCAAGCCTATGGGGAAACCAAGTAATGAGAAAAAACCTAAGTTTTGGACAGAACCTAGGGCTTGCATGGTCCTCGGACTCAAGCCTATGGGGAAACCAAGTAATGAGAACAAATCTAAGTCTTAGACAGAACCCAGGCGTTACGAGGTCCTCGGACTCAAGCTTTTTGGGAAATCGACTACTCGAATGGGGAAGTTTCTCGACTCAAATACTGTAAAAGGTTAAAGCCAATGTGTTAAAAGGATGGCGAAACGACCCAACTTTCATTAACCTAAGGAAACTGTCCATTTGGCGAGTGAAATGTCCTCGGATAGTTATTTCCTACACTATATCGAGCACTTAGTCCTCATCTTGGCTAATTCTAAGGTGAGTTTCGTTCCTCACTGGTCGGCTTTGCTATGTTAAATAATTTTATTAAAGTTATGGTGACACCATTTTATTAGCAAACATTTTAGCCTTAGTTATCATTGATTCAAATACTATATTACGGTGCCGAGCAGCATTGGTAAACTTGTAAAAACATAAAAACATAACACACGAAATAAGGTAACAACAACTTTTATTATTGTGAAAAGTTATTACAACGTACAAAGAAGGGCTTAAACAAGCCTATACAAAAAATGAACTGCCAAAGCAACACTAGCATCCGCAATACAAATAAGTAAATAGTCAGCTGCCTTTTAAACTCGCCTTCAAAGCTTCTCCAATCTCTGCCTCAGTGCTGCTCGTATCAGGAGAAGAACCTTTTTAGAAAAAGATAAAGGAGAAGGAAGAAGAATTGGAACACATGGAAGCACTTCAGCAAGCTCTTGTCACCAAAGAGCGCAAAGGAAGAAGAAGATGGAGGACATGAGCAGAAGATGGAGGAGATGAATGAGGAAGATGGAGGACATGAGCAAGAGAAGAAGGAGAAGAAGAGGGAAGAAATGAAAAGAAGGAGAAAGGAGCAAAAGAGGGAGAAGGAAAAACCCCAGGATGGAGCTGGTGGTGGAAAGAAGAAGAAAGAAAAGTAAGGGGTGGCACTAGTGAACAAAGAGAGGAAGAAGCAGGGGCATTTAGTCCCTGCCCCAGTCCTGACTCCTAGCACACCGGCACCACATTAGATATGCTCATGAGAGAGCGGGTGGTGATGATGCTGTGTGTCCTCGGCTCAGTCACGTCGAAGGTGCGACGTGACGAGTTCCTGCTTCGGATTTTGGCTGAAAGATAGGCGAGACAAATCTTGAGTCTCCGCCATCCTTGCCCCGATCGAGCCATCTCGAGCTTAGCCAGAACAAGGTATTTTTGGGAGGGAGAAGGTTTCTTCATCACCTATGACGGTGGCGAACGTATTACGAGTCGAGGTATAATCAGAGGGTAAATGTAAATTCTGGGAGGAATCTAAGGACTTCAGTTTTCTGGGGGATTAAGGGATTCACATATGGAAGAAACAACTCATGTCCACCCTCTTTATATAAGGGACGAAAAGGATGGCATTAAATGTGTTCAGATCTTCAAGGAAATCTACCAGCGAGAATGCGCCTGTTCCGCTCCCCCACGTCATCAGTAGCCATTGAATTTGAGAGGTCTCGTGAAGGGAAAACATTAAAGACCTACTTCGGGTAGCCAAACGGACAGAACGTATCAAGGCTAAATCAAGAAGGATATCTCGTAGGTCGGAGCGTTTCCTGGGTATTTGGAGAATTGCCAACGCCAGGGAAGGGTCGAATTAAATGAACAGTAATGAAGGCTCGGAGTTACCAAAACCCCCATTTCCAACCAAGAGGTCGGACATCAGGGTTTTGAGGGGCTATTGTGGGGCCCAACAATATATGGGCCAGGCCCACTTGTTCACAGGAAGCTTTAAGGCCCAAGCCGAAGAAGATGGTAGTCCAAGCTCATTAGTGTAAAGCACACATGGGCCCAGAGAGGCAGCCGAGGACGGTGCAGCCCTCGGCTTGATCCAAAGCTCCACCAAGAAAAGGGGCAAAAGCGGCATTGGGACAATCTTAAAAGAAAATCTGAAATATCTAGGAAAGGCTGCCCTTACTGCCTTTCCCAGACTGATCTTTGCACCTAACAGAGCCGTGTTCTTTAGCTTTATCAACTACTCCCAACGACTTAGGTCCGGGACAGATGGGACAAGTATCAGTCTTGGAAAGGTCGACCCTACACGTGGACGAAGGAAATTTAACGCATGCTAGTATAAAAGAAAAAATATGTAACCTAAAGGGAGGGGGGGCCTCCAGTCCCACTGGGGAAGAGAGGGGTTCCAAAGGTGAATACACCTGAACCATGTATGAACAGCTTAACAAAACCACCGCCGGGTAAACATGACTTAGCCTTTCGATCCCACTCTCTACAAATGATATTGTATGGGCCCATTCATGTGCGAACCCAACTCTACTGCGGTTTGTCGCAAAACGTGTCCCTACAGGAGTTAACATTTCAAAATTACATTAAAAAAAGAAGAAAAAGAAGGGAGTTAACATTTCAAAATTACATTTAAAAAAAGAAAAAGAAAAAAAAAGGGAGTTAACGTGATACATATAAAAAAAAAAAAAAAAAAAAAGTAGAACTCAAGGTTGCTACATACCTAAATAAATAAAAAATTTAATCAACAAACCATAGTTAGCGTGCGTGTTATTAAAGATAATTGCATAAGTTTGTTAGAGTTTGTGTTTGATTTAAATTTTGATGAGATCATTTTTCCTGAAAATCCTATTAAAATTGTTCAAAATAAAGATAAAGATTTTTTTAGAATTTAACTCTATCATGGATTCTTTAAAATCTTATCACCACATCATCAACTATTTAAATAAATAATTAATGGAGATCTTAAAAAAAAAAAAAAAAAGGGAGTTAACGTGTCAAAATTACATTAAAAAAAAAGAAAAAAAAAAGGGAGTTAACATTTCAAAATTACATTTAAAAAAAGAAAACGAAAAAAAAAAGGGAGTTAACATGATACATAAAAAAAAAGGAGTAGAACTCAAGGTTGCTACATACCTAAATAAAAAAAATAAAAATAAAATTAATCAACAAACCATAGTTAGCATGCGTGTTATTAAAGATAATTGCATAAGTTTGTTAGAGTTTGTGTTTGATTTAAATTTTGATGAGTTCATTTTTCTTGAAAATCCTATTAAAACTGTTCAGAATAAAGATAAAGATTTTTTAGAATTTAACTCTATCATGGACTTTTTAAAATCTTATCACCACATCATCAACTATTTAAATAAATAACTAATGGAGATCTAAAAAGAAAAAAAAGAAAAAAAGAAAAAAAAAAGGGAGTTAACGTGTCAAAATTACATTTAAAAAAAAAAAGAAAAAAAAAAGGAGTTAACATTTCAAAATTACATTTAAAAAAGAAAAAAAAGAAAAAAAAGGGAGTTAACGTGATACATATTGTAGGGTTAAGGGCCCAAATCATATGTTGGACTTTGGGCCTAGGCCTCGAGTATGAGCAGTCCGAGGAGGAGCAAATGGTAATTGGATGATTCAAGCTCAGAGTTTACTGAGCAAAATACGAATGGGAAGTTGGTCCTAGGAGGAATAACTCCTTGGATACGATAAGTACAATTCAGATATGTATTCCAACAATCGAGGTAACCTTCCAAGAAGCTCCATTGATAGGGACGTGCATCATTAACATACGAAAAGGAGGGGAACCTAAAAATATTTAAGGGAAAACTGCTACCACCGCATTAAATGCACTACAGCTACTTTTCTGGCCACATTTATGTGGAGAAGACCCTTGAACAGTGCTGCTTTGGCCACCACAACTCACAGAAAGCTAGAAAGAGTGTTTGATGAGACAAATATTCAAGTAAGGGCTCAGATGACCAACAAGTGTAGGATCAAGATGATCTGAACGGAATTATATAATGTAAGGGACCTACCATGAGGAAGGGATCGAAAAAATAGAGAGAGAATACTATAGCAATCTAAATTGTGCTTGTATCCAATTGTGATCAATTTATAAAATTGAGACCTCCTCGGACTGTAAGTCCATTGATATCAGAATCTCTTATTTGTGTTTGATTGTCATTTAATCCAGTACTAGCTATTGTCCAACTCATTAAGACCTAGCTCTTTGACCCACTCTCTACAAATTCATTGTACTGGGCTCACTGGGCCAGGATCATACATCTTGGGCTTGGGCAGTGAAACGGGTCCTTACAATTGGCGCTATCTGTGGGAAGAACTTGTGTGATAGTGAGTACGACATTTAGCTATGGTAGGATTAGGTCCCCATCAAGAAGAATCCATGGGTTCTAGGTGATAGGATGACTTCCTTAACCTTGAACGCAAGCTAGATCGAGAAGGTAGCACATACACCACACATACTAGTAAAAGTCATTCTCGAGTTGGGACTCACGTCTCTCAAAAGAAGAATAAAAGAGCCATGCAAAGGGAGATTGACAATTTAAAGTAGAAGTTACGCCATGCACAACGGAAACGAACCCCTTCTAGTTCTGATGTCTCCCCTAATGATGAAAGAGATGCTAGTTATAGGCAAAGGTCAAGAAATCCATAAAGCGAGTCTTTCTCGTACGATGAAGAGCACCACCACAAGTGAAGATACAAGAGCTCGCTTGGTAAAGGCCTGGGAAAAGACGCTATGAGTAAGGCGTTGAATCAAATCTCCAAATCACCTTTCACGTGTAAGATAAAGAGGGCAAAACTTCCTCGTCGATTCCATAAGCCCACGTTCACCATTTACAATGGTCAAACGGATCTTATAGAACGTGTGAGCCATTTCAACCAGAGGATGGATGTCCACTCTAAGGACGAGGCTTTGATGTGCAAAGTATTTCCCTTCAACTTGGGACCTGTGGCGATGAGATGGTTCGATGGTCTGAGGGCCAATTCCATAGATTCCTTTAAGGAGCTCACCCAGGCCTTTGGCTCTCATTTTATCACGTGTAGTAGGGTACCTCGGCCCTTGGACTCACTACTGTCCTTATCCATACAAGAGTGAGAGACCCTGAAAACGTACTTGGACAGATACTGGGAGATGTACAATGAGATAGATGGTGACTTTGATGACGTGACCATCAGTACTTTTAAGGTTGGCTTCCCTGCAGAGCATGGTTTAAGGAAGTCTCTGACTGACAAACCTATTACCAGTGTGATTCAATTAATGGACTGGATTGATAAGTATAAGAGGGTTGAGGAAGACCAATAGCAAGGGAAAGGTAAAGTGAAGGTTATCCTTTAAGAGAGGAGGGATTTCAAGTCGGACCGATTCAATAATAACCAACCTTAGAAAGATTTCCCTGGACAGTCAGGGTCTGCTAACACCCAGGCGGTTAATGCAGTGTTCGGAGAACTGGTGCATCAGGTTCTGGAGAAGATTAAGAATGAGCTGTTCTTCAAATGGCCGAACAAGATGGTTGGAAACCCCATGAGGCACAACCAGGGCCTTTATTGCCAATACCATCAGGACCAAGGACACACTACGGAGGATTGCAGGAATTTGTGAAACCATTTGGACCAGCTTATCCGAGAAGGAAAGTTGAAGCAGCTGTTGCACCATTCCAGTGGCCAGGCAAAGCAGACAGGTTCAGATCCCGAGAGAGATGCTTTTTCAAGACCTCCTCTGGGAACGATCAATGTCATCTTTGCTGCTCCAGGTAGGACCGGCTCTTATTCCTTCAGAGTGATGTCTGTGACTCGGGTGTCCACCAAGGACAACAATTCGGAGCCAAAAAGAGCTAGAATAGAAATCCAATCGGTTCTGGGCTTCTCAGACGAGGATAAGATTGGAACCATCCAACCTCATGACGATGCTTTGGTGGTCACACTCAGGATAGGGGGTATGATGTGAAGAAAGTGTTGGTAGACTACGGTAGTGCTATCGAGATTATGTACCCCGACCTGTACAAGGGGCTGAATTTGAAACCAGAGGACCTAATGGCCTACGACTCCCCTCTGGTAAGTTTTGAGGGGAAGACTGTTACTCCAAGAGGTTAGATTAGACTACCCATACAGACCGGTTTAGAACCCTACACAGCTATTGTGGCCAGACCTTAGCTTCATGCCTTACGAGCCGTCTCTTCTACCCTGCACCAGAAGGTGAAATATCTATCAGAGGGCTAGGTTAAAGAGATTGTGGGGAATCAATCCATGGATAGGCAGTGCATGGTGGCTGCCATCTTACATCGGCTCGGAGCTGAATCCTCGGCCTTTGCTAAAAGGGGCTTATAGCAATAAAAAACTCCGGTGTTTCCCGATAATGGATCAACCGAGGAAGCGAAATGCGAAGATCTAGAAAAGGTTGTTGTTGGCGATGATCCGGAGAAGTTCTTTCAGGTCGGTTCCTAGCTACCTCCCCAAGAGAGGGAAGAGCTAATTGAGTTCCTTAGAAAAAATGTTGATGTATTTGCGTGGAGTGCTTATGAAACTTCGGGGGTGGACCCAAACTTCATTTGCCACCATTTGAATGTCAATCCATCTATTATCCCAAAAAAACAACTTCCTCAGCGTTCATCTAGAGACCATTCTGATGCTGTCAAAGATGAAGTGACAAAACTTAAGTAGGCAGGGGCTATCAAGGAAGTTTTCTACCCTGAGTGGCTAGCCAATACTGTGTAGTGAAGAAAAAGAATGGGAAATGGAAAGTATGTGTGGATTTCACAGATTTAAATAAGGCTTGCCCAAAAGATCCCTTCCCTGTGCCTTGAATAGACTAGCTGGTAGATGCCACTGTAGGCCATCCTTGGATGAGCTTTTTAGATGCCTTCCAAGGATACCATCAAATACCACTAGCCCTAGATGATCAAGAGAAGACAACTTTTGTCACTCCCATTAGAAATTACCATTACAAGGTGATGCCCTTTGGCTTGAAAAATACGGGATCCACTTATCAAAAGATGATGACTAAGATGTTGAACCACAGTTGGGCAAGAATATTGAGGTCTATATAGACGACATAGTGGTGAAGAGCAAGGTGGTGTCTGAGCATATGGGAGACCTTGGAAACATTTTTGAAATTCTGAGAAAACACAAGCTACGCCTTAACACCTTGACCAGGTTAAGGCGATAAATAGTCTACAACCACCTTGGAATCCCAAAGAAGTTCAGAAGCTAACCGGAATGACTACTGCCTTGAACCAATTTATCTCTCGGTCAGCAGATAGATGTAGACCCTTCTTCCTGTTGATGAATAAATGGAAGGGATTTGAGTGGACCAAGAAGTGTGCTTTGGCTTTCCAGCAACTTAAGGAATATCTCTCTCATCCACCTATCATGTCCAGTCCTGAGATTGATGAAGTTCTATTTGCCTATATTGCTGTGGCCCCTCATGCTGTGAGTTTGGTGTTGATACGAGTTGGCAGTGGCATATAACAGCTAGTCTACTATATGAGCAAGTTACTAAATGAGGCCGAGATTCGCTATCTACCATTGGAGAAAGCCATCTTGGTGATAATGCATGGTACACGAAAGCTTCCCCATTACTTCCAAGCACATACGGTTGTCGTCCTGACTCAGCTTCCACTCAGGGTTGTACTTCGAAGTGCCGACTACACAAGAAGGATTGCTAAATGGGGCACAATTCTAGGGGCTTTTGACATCAAGTACATGCCTTGTACCTTTGTCAAGGGCCAGGTTCTGGCGGACTTGGTGGCCGAGTTCGCTGAACCCCTATTAGAAGAAGTGGCAGCAACACAGAACATGGATGGAAAATCAGTTGGCACAATCTCCCTACAAGAGCCTTTATTCTGGAAGGTATATGTTAATGGTGCAGTAAATCAAAGGGGCTCCGGAGTGGGGCTAGTTTTGGTTTCTCCTGAACAAATCACTATTGAATAGTCATTAAGACTAGACTTCTTGGCTACAAATAATAAGGCTGAATATGAAGTTTTGCTGAAAGGAATGTCCATGGTTCAAAGAATGGGAGGAAAGGCAGTAAAAATGTTCCTGGACTTAAGACTGGTCGTTGGCCAGGTGAAGGGCGAATTAGAAACAAGAGATGAGAGAATGCAGGAGTACTTAAGTCAAGTTAGGCATTTGCAATCAAGATTTGAATCATTCAGCCTACTGCACGTCCGTAGAAGTGGAAACACACATGCTGATTCCCTAGCCACGCTTGCAACCTCCTCGGTGCGGAGCTTACCTCAAGTTATCCTTATAGAAGACTTGTGCAAACCCACAGAGGTTAAGGGAAAGGTGGTCCATGTTCACCAAGTCAGAGTAGGGCCTAGCTAGATGGATCCCATAGTACTATTCCTAAGAGAGGACATCTTGCCAAAGGATAAATCAGAGGCTGACAAAGTACGGAGAAAGGCGCCTCGTTTCTGGCTATCTGAGGACTAAAAACTGTACAAGCGCTCTTTTTCTAGGCCATACCTACTCTGCATTCACCTTGAAGTATCGGAGCTACTCTTGAAGAGTTACATGAAGGGATTTATGGAAGCCATACAGAAGGAAGATCTTTGTCTTACAGAGTCATCACTCAAGGCTATTGGTGGCCAAATATGCAAAAAGAAGCGCAAGAATATGTGAAGAAGTGTGATCAGTGCCAAACATTTGCACCAAATATACATCAGCCAGGAGGAGTCCTTAACCCCCTATCCAGCCCTTGGCTATTTGCTCAATGGGACTTAGATATCATTAGCCCTTCCCTAAAGCAGCAGGAAACAAGAGATATTTGCTGGTCGACACAGACTACTTCACCAAGTGGGTTGAAGCTGAACCTTTGGCAAATATCAGGGACGTGGATGCTAAAAAATTTGTTTGGAAAAATATTGTCACACGGTTTGGGGTCCCTTGTACCCTTATTTCAGATAATGGCCTTCAATTCGACAGCAAATCTTTTAGGAGATACTGTTGTGATCTTGAAATCACAAACAGGTATTCCACTCCAGCCTATCCTCAAGGAAATGGACAGGCCGAGACTGTTAATAAGGTCATAGTGAATGAACTCAAGAAAAGGCTGGATGACGCGAAGGGAAGATGGGTAGAAGAGTTGTCCCATGTCCTCTGGACATATAGAACTACAACTCGTAGGTCAACAGGAGAAACCCTCTTTTCAATGACTTATGGAGCCGAGGCTGTCATTCCTTTAGAAACTGGCTTCCCAACATTAAGGACCACCTCGTTCAATCCAAGCAGTAACAATGAGTTATTGGAAAAGAGCCTAAACTTTATTGAAGAAAGAATAGAAAGTGCAAAGGTTCAATTGGCATACTACCAATACAAACTCAAGCAAGGTTATGATGCCAACGTAAAGCTGAGGCCATTAGTGCCTGGTGACTTGGTGTTGAGAAAAGTTCTAGGTCCGGCAAAGAATCCAGCATGGGGAAAGCTTGGACCTAACTGGGAAGGGCCATACCGCGTCTCCTCGGTAGTTGGTATAGGAGCATACTTTCTTGAAGACTTAGATAAAAATGTAATACCACGCTTGTGGAATGTAAACAACCTGAAAATGTATTATTATTAATGAAAGTCTCTTTTGTCAACATGTTCATTTATTAAAGGCATTATACTTCCCATTATTCAATCTTTATAAGTGTTAAACAGAATCTTAGTTATGTCAGATCTCTCGAACCACATACTTTGGCAAAATTAACACTCAATGGCATCTTTATAAGTGGTAAACAGAACCTTAGTTATGTCAGGTCTCTCGGACCACATACTTTGGCAAAATTAACACTCAACGGCATCTTTATAAGTGTTAAGCAGATCCTAAGTTATGTCAGGTCTCTCGGACCACATACTTGAGTGAAATTAACGCTCACTGGCATTTTTATAAGTGTTAAACAGATCCTAAGTTATGGCAGGTCTCTCAGACTATATACTTTGGCAAAATTAACACTAAGTTATGTCAGGTCTCTCGGACCACATACTTGGGTGAAATTAACGCTCAATGGTATCTTTATAAGTGTTAAACAGATCCTAAGTGATGGCAGGTCTCTCGGACCACATACTTTGGCAAAATTAACACTCAATGACATCTTTATAAGTGTTAAACAGATCCTAAGTTATAGCAGGTCTCTCGGACCACATACTTTGGCAAAATTAACACTCAATGGCATCTTTATAAGTGTTAAACAGATCATAAGTTATGTCAGGTCTCTCGGACCACATACTTGGGTGAAATTAATGCTCAATGACATCTTTATAAGTGTTAAACAGATCCTAAGTTATGTCAGGTCTCTCGGACCATATACTTGGGTGAAATTAATGCTCAATAGCATCTTTATAAGTGGTAAACAGAACCTTAGCTATGCCTGGTCCCTCGGACCACATACTTGGGTGAAATTAACACTCTGTGACATCTATTCATTTTTATTAGTGTTAAACAGAACCTAAGTTATGCTAGGCTCTTCAGACCACATACTTTAGTAAAAATTAACACACTATGATATCTTTTTTGTTTCTTACTAATTGTCAAGACGAACCCAGTATTATAACCAACTCCTCAGATTGGTAGCTCTGAGTAAGTTAATGTTCTTAATTATTTATCTAAGTATTGAACGGAGTGAAGAACATCTCTCCCTCTTATTCTTTACAAAGTATATTACTTATCTTCATTAGATCTAGCTTTCATTGCAAAAAGGTCAATTCACAATACAGGTATTAGTTAAACTCCTCAAATTGTTAACAGTGTATTGTTATCAGTTTCTACTAAAGGTAAAATAACAAAAAGTTCAATGCTATTTATAATAGTGGTACTTGGAGCACATAGAACAAAAATGCAAGAGATGAAGAGAAAAACATTCTCATTAAATGAAATAGAAAGTACATTACATACATTAACAGATTGTCATTTAAAAAAAAAAAAAAAACTACAAAAGAAATTACAAAGAAAATCCTAAGTGCTAGGCTTTGGCCTTAGGAGTAAGAGGATCCTCTTTCTAGCTCGGCTAGGAGGTAGGAGCGTCCTTGGCCTTAGGATCAACTTCTTGGGTTTTGGCCTCTGCTTCCTTTGCCTTCGCTGCAACTTCCTTGTCCTTGGCAGCATCCTTGGCTTCTGCAGAGGGCTTTTTCTCCTTGCCCTTACCTTTGTCTTTCTCCCCTTCAGCCCCCTGGCCTTGATCACCAGTTTGGCTGGATCCCTTCAAAGCCTCAGGGAGAGGGAGAGCAGCTTGGATAGCCGGGGGCTGCTTAGAGGTCTCTGGAGCAAGGGCAGAGGGAGAGGAGATGGCACTTGGGACTTCACGGATATTCAGATGATAGTACACACTCCCGGGTTGCCTTCAAACAAGGTTTGCAGGGACTCCTGCAACGCTAAGGGCCCTATCCCATGTCGCATTGCAGTAATCCCTGCATTCTGAAAGCTCCTCAACTACCCTTATCTGCGTCTCCTCCACGCCAAGCAGATAAGACGCCTGATTCTCAGCCTCAACTGCTTCCTTGGCCAGTTAAGCTGCCTCCTTGGCCTTCTGCAACTTAACCTTAAGATCAATGACCAACTGTCTTTGGGTGGCCTGATTTATCTCGGTCAAATGCAGTTTTTGGCGCTGGTCCTCAGCCTGCCTTTCTATGGTCTTTAAACCCCCCTCAGCACTCAGGCGAGCCTGGTCTGCCGCTTTCAGCTTCTCGGACATCTCATCCTACTTCTGTTTGAGGGCCCCTAATGATTTTTCAACATTAGCACGGGAGAAGGCCTCAGCCTCGGCCTCACTTCGGGCATCACGAACCCACTCCTCGGCCACGAAAACTTGCTGAGCAATCTGCCTAAAGACAACGGAAAAATCATGAGTTAAAAAGTAAAGAAAGAATGAAAATACAGCTTAGCATTCAAATTCATGGATATGATAGATTGCTTACCATAGCGAGGTCCCTCTTCAGGGGCAAGAAGAGGTCGTTTTCCTTGAAGCACCTGTAAGCTTCCATATCCTTTGGAAGGAGTAAAGGCTGCTCCAGGGCCTAAACAATGTATCCCGCATGACCCTTTTAGAACTCTCGGACTGAGGCATTCCAAGGGATGGGAGTCCCATCCACTTGCAGCCTAGAAGACTAGGTTCGTTGTGTCATGTGCACATCAGCCCTATTTTGCTCCTCTCGACTGTCCACAGAGTGGGACCTCTTCTCTCGAGCATCTTTGGCCACCTTCTATTGTTTTGTCCCCTTCTGAGGACCCACCTCACCTTCCTCAAGCACCTCAATTGGCCTTTTCTTCTTTAAATCAAGAATTGGCTTGAGGTCAGTGGGGATCTGAGGAGAAGGAGGGGGAAGATAAGTGGGAACTTAGGACTTGGTGGCTTCTTTCGAAGTTGACACCTTGCCCCTGGAAGCCATGAGCTCTCTTAAGCTCTTGTTCCCCCGGTTCAAGGCCATTTCATCCTTTTCTTCCTTTGATGAGTTGTTCGGACAGGCAACTACTAGAACCGAAGCTTGGACACTTGAATGCCTGTCAGGCTTGCCCGCAGCATCTGAGATAGGGATTACTTGTACTCTTTGGGTCTCCTCCTCTTCAAAACGAAACTTGTCAATTTCCTCTTCAAGCGAGGAGTTCGAGGAGGCGATTTCTTCCCTCGCTGTTACTGTTTCGGGCAGAACCTGATGGACTGGTTGTACAATCAGAGGAGGGTTCTGTTGGAGTGGCAGTGCAACCGGTGGAAAGGCGTCGCGAGCTAAGAAACTTGGCAGCGACACGTCAATACGGGCTAGCCGTGGGTCACCTTCCCTTATGGCGTTGTCGATATCTTGGTATACCTCTAAGATTGGCTCAAAGTCCAAAATCAGATGGATGGCTCGCAATTGTCTATCCTCACTTACAAAAATCTCGGATCTCAGCAGGTAATTGAGAGCGACAACGTTGGTAAAGCTGAGCCTAGGCACCACATGCCTCTTATCTGCAAAGGTAGTCGAGAAAAAAAACATGGTTAGAAAGCTAAAATCCATCATCAAAAGAAAGCAGGATGAAAGAGAAATAATGACATGGTCGGGGTCAAAGAATCTAGATCTCTTGCTATAGAACCTAACTCTAAGGTATCCCACTTGGCTCACCCTCTTGGACGGGGCAGGGAAGGCCATCATGCCACGCTCCCGAAGCTATTAGATGGTCGTCTTTCATACCGTTGTTAGATTTAGGTAGACATGATACTAATCTAACAATGTTTGATCGAGACTTGAGATAATATCCTGCGTTTTTAAGGGAGTGGCATTCGTACATGTGGACCACATCGTGCCAGGTGAGCCCCAAGCGCAAATGCTCGTTGAGAGCATCAACACTACCTAGGACCCTAAAAAGGTTGGGCGCACATTGGTGGGAGCATGTCCTATGGTTGAGGAGGTAATCTCGTCTTATCCTACCTATGGGGAGAGTCATCCCCCCTTCTATGAAAGCCATCATAAGGATGATGACTTCTCCCCTTTATTTATGCGTCACTATTTGTTTTGGGGAACAGTATTGCAGGGCGACTCCCTGGGGTATGTGATATTTATCCTTAAAGGCCTCAATTTTTTTTGGGGGGGGGGGGGGGAATCTACTAGGTGCTTAAATCTACCCATCTAGACAAGCTAAAGGGAAACGACTAAGATTGGTAAATGAAGAAATGAGAACGGGAAGGCCAAGGAGATTGGCCGAGGAGAAGAAAAAAAGTTTAAAGAAATAAAAACTTACAAGAACTAAGATGTGTATTAGTCCTTGAAACCTTTAGGAAGATTTTCAAGGATCTCTTAAGAAAAAGGTGTGGGAAGTTTAGTGATTTAAAGCGCTTTGTGAATTCGAATGCTTGGGATCTCTAGAGAACTTGAAGACTTGTGAAATGAAGGAAATCATTTCCATCGAGGCTTTATATAGAGGGCGGAAATGAGTGGGAGTTATCCCGCTCAAAATTCCAAGAGAAAAATCAACCGTTGGATCTGTGCCCCACCATTAGATCTGGGGAATAAAGCGTCGCCTGGAGCAATTAATGGCGCCTCGTGGGCTTTGAAGCGTTAGTGGCAATTATGGGGCGCATGGAACGACACTCCCGAACATGTGAATCAAGAAATTAGTTGGGGTTAACTCTCAAAAAATCAAAACCCCATTTTTCTCCTCGGATAAGAAGGAAAAAACCAGGGTTTTGAGGGGCTATTGTAGGGTTAAGGGCCTAAATCATATGTTGGACCTTGGGCCTAAGCCAAGAGCATGAGCAGTCCGACGATGAGCAAATGGTAATGAATGATTTAGGCTCAGGGTTTAGTGAGCAAGATAAGAATGGGAAGTTGGTCCAAGGAGAAATAACTCCACGGATACGATAAGTACAATTCAGATATGTCTTCCAACAATCGAGGTGACCTTTCAAGAAGCTCCATTGATAGGGACATACGAAAAGGAGGGGAACCCAAAAATATTTAAGAGAAAGCTGCTATCACCACATTGAATGCACTGCAGCTACTTTTTTGGCCGCATTTATGTGGAGAAGACCCCTGAACAGGGCTGCCTTGGCCACCACAACTCACAGAAAGCCAGAGAGGGTGTCTGGTGGGACAGATACTCAAGTAAGGGCTCAGATGCCCAACAAGTGTAGGATCAAGATGATTTGAAGGGAACTATATAATGTAAGGGACCTTCCATGATGAAGGGATCGGAAAAATAGAGAGAGAATACTGTAGCAATCTAAATTGTGCTTGTACCCAATTGTGATCAATTTATAAAAGTGAGACCTCCTCAGACTGTAAGTCCATTGATATCAGAATCTCTTATTTGTGTTTGATTGTCATTTAATCCAGTACTAGCCGTTGTCCAACTCACTAAGGCCTAGTTCTTTGACCCACTCTCTACAAATTCATTGTACTAGGCTCATTGGGCCAGGATCATACATCTTGGGCTTAGGCTGTGAAACGGGTCCTTACACATATATATTTTAAAAAGATAAAAATAAAAAAAAAGAAGTAGAACTTAAGGTTGCTACATACCTAAATAAAAAAAATTTAACACCGAAAACATATACAATGATGGTAAAAAAAAAAAAAAAAAAGAAGTAAGTTAGGAGAAGGAAATAGTAATTGATCATTTATATTTTGATCATTAATTAGGGAGAATTATGGTAACTATTTTTTTTTCAATTCCAAATTTTTAAATAAAATATATACAAAGGCTACTAAAGGAGGTAAGGGAAGCCATATTGTTTAATTGTTCACGAATGATTTTGAATGCTTCTTTTGTAGCATAAAGTAGCCCTGTCTTTGGATCACAATACCTACAACATGAAATGACAATTCATTAAGAAGTACAGTGGTAGAGTATATGAAGGAACCATTCATTTCAAAATTACATTTAAAAAAGAAAAAGAAAAAAAAAAAGAAGAAGAGCTAACGTGATACACATAAAATAACAATAATAAAAAAAAAAGTAGAACTCAAGGTTGCTACATACCTAAATAAAAAAATTTAACGCCAAAAACATATACAATGATGGTAAAAAAAAAAAACTTCCTTAAAAAGAAAAAAAAATACAAAGAAGGAAAAGAAAAAAAAAGTGAGTTAGGAGAAGGAAATAGTAATTGATCATTTATATTTTGATAATTAATCAAGGAGAATTGTGATAACTATTTTTATTTCAATTCCAAAATTTTAAATAAAATGTAAATAAAGGCTACTAAAGGAGGTAAGGGAAGCCATTTGTTTAACTGTTCACAAATGATTTTGAATGCTTCTTTTGTAGCATAAAGCAGCCCTGTCTTTGGATCACAATACCTATAACATGAAATGACTATTCATTAATAAGTACAATGGTAGAGTATATGAAGAAACCATTCATTTCAAAATTACATTTAAAAAAGAAAAAGAAAAAGAAAAAAAAAAGAGTTAACGTGATACACATAAAAAAAAAAGAAGTAGAACTCAAAGAAAGTCAATCATAAAGAAAAGAAAAGAAAACAAAGAGAAACTTGCAAAAGATAGAACCTGAAAATTTGTTGGAGCCTCTAACAGTAAATGTCTTTAATCTAAAGAAAAAGAAATGAGGATGTAGAGCTAAACTAAATGTCTTCAATCTGAAGAAGAATGAGAGATAGAAAGTGAGATAGAAACTACAAAGCGTATGTGAGTTTGTGGGTCTTAAAGTGTAAGACTTTTAATTTACATATTTATCCCCATTAGTTGAAAACTTATAAGTGAGTATGATGATGGTATTTTAGGCATAAAAAATGAGGAATCCAAATAGGGGAAGCTCCTTAAATAGTAGTATAGATTATTTGTATTTTCATCCAAGTGAATAGTTGGTTCTATATTTAAGAACCAACTGTTTACAAGTTGTAAAAAACTTATGGAAACCCATCTCCAGATAGAGCTTGTCTTTTGAAGTTTTGGTTGCAAAATAGCAATCGGGGGTGTTTACTTTACACCCTCCCATGCAAGCAACTACAACATCAGCTTGTTGAAAGTTTTGCAAAATAGAAAAATTACTTTTTTTTACACATTTTGGCCCAAAAAACACCCACATAGGTGTAAAATTGTGCATTTACGCTACATTACTACAGTAATCGTGCATATATGCACGGTTACTGTAGCTCTTTTATTTATTATTTTATATTTTTTTTCTCTTTCCTCTATCATCTCTCATCTGATTATCTCTCCTCTCTCATTCGATCTCTCTCTTCCTCGGCCCTCTTAATCCTTTTATCTTCTCTTAAATCCAAAAACAAATCATAAAATTCTTCAAACTTGATCTAAATCAAGATCCCAAATTCATCAAACCATCTCCTAAAAAAAAATCATCAAACCCATATAAATAATCAAACCGAAATTGCAAAAGAATAAGAAGAAAATGCAGAAATAGTAGAAGAACAAGCGTCACTAATGGTGGCTTCGGTGTTCCTCAGCAGCAACTCAAAGTCTCCGAGTACTTCATCACAGCCTCTGTAATGTACCCAGACCGAAACATTAAATTTATGTTCTTTTTAAGCTTACCACCATCTTCTCAAAAAAAAAAAAAAAAAAAAAGCTTACCCACCAAGAGTTTTCTCTCTTTAGCTTCTTGTTTTAGCATTAGCAAAAGAAGAAGAAAGGCGAAGACGCTGAAGATAGGGACGGAACCAGGATTCATACTTGGGGGGGGGGGGGGGGGCAAAGCTTAAAACAAAAAAAAAATTATGAAAATAAAAACTAACATCTATTTTATATTCAACAAAATACTACCTACAAAATAAGTATTTCTTAAACATTTTATATTATAAAACACATTAACAATGTATAACATACTAAATAAGTGTTTCTTATTTTGTGCGTGATTTTTGTTTAGTCCATATTTATTTTTTTTATTTTGGTTTTGTAGTTAAAGGGGCATGAATTTTTTTTATTACTCTGGTGTGTGTGTTAACGTTGGTGGGCCATGGGTAGTTGTGAATAATAAAAAAATGTGAGAAAAATATTATTTAAATAAAAGAAGGTATAAAATAGACAAATTGACGTGAGTGTTTTATAAAAATTAGTGTGTAAAATAGAAAAATAACTTCTTCTTTTTTGCAAAATCGAAAGAAAATCTCATTATGCATTTAAAGATTGTGTATTTGCTGAAAGTAGCATAGAAAAGAGGAAACTCTTGTTTTGGGTGTGGTGCACTGGTGCTTGCCAAAATAAGCTTAAAAAGCTCAAAAAATTGGCCTCTTTTGAGCTTGCCAAACGAATGGTGTGCTGTAATAAGATGTAATGTTTCAGTGTAGTAGATCACAGCCAAAAAAAAAAAAAAAAAAAGTCTCGGACCATATCTTTTGCAATGTTGGTAACTACGCTTCTTGCAGAAGACTTTATATGGTTGTTTTTATTTTTATTTAAATAAATCTTCTCCTCCAAGGAATTGGGAGAAAGATTTAGGTCATAGGTATAGGCGTACAACCCACTAGAATTTGAACCCTTTTTTGGATTAAGACTCGAGGGAGTTTTAACTTGGACCAAAAGAGAATGTGTCTGGATTAGGATGTAGCTTTTTGTTAAAAAGTTGATTAAAGTATAATTGTACTTAATAAAAGTGAGAATTAAAAATGATGTGCTGTACATAAATAAATAATTTAAAGTTAAAAAAAAGTAAAAAGAAAAAATGGTTGCCGAGCAGACAAAACTCCTATGTCATCAAAAAGAAAAAAAAAGGGGGGGCTGGCTATTTCCTCTTTTTATTTTTTAGTGCTTATTGCTTAATAGATTAAATAATGAAAGTGAAACACAGTATTTTAGGTTTAGAGTGGATGAAGCCAAGATGGGCCATAATAAAAAGCTCATTGCCGTGTGGACCATCTTTGTTATTGGAAGAATATGATGCTCATGGTCAAGAAAACATTAATAGAGATTGATTGCATGCGTCATTGGGAGCAGCACAGCTTAGATTTTTTTTTTTTTTTTTTTTTTTGTTGAATAACTGGAACAGTAGTATGAACATACATACATACATACGAGGAGGCCTTGCAGACCACACAATTCATGGGCCAAAAGAACATTGTACCTAGCCTTGAATTTGGCCAATCAGAGGCTAGAAATCTGTTGATAAGCAGCATATATTAATTGCTTGTGGGGGAACCAAGATGAAGAAGACCTGTCCTTGGTAACCAGCGAAGCTTGGACCTGGTTGGCAGCCTGGCAGCATGTTGCATGAGAGTGCCTTAATTTGCTGGGTGAGAATAGGACACCCTCTTGGTGTGCATGCCAGACCAGCCCAAAGTTTTTTGTTCCATGGCAATGGCATCATCAAAGGGCCATGGTGTGTTCTTAATGAGTTATGTTAAGAATATAATAAATTGTCACAACAGTCGAGGTATTAGTCTCTTATAGGTCAAAATAAATAGTAAAATATTAGATTGAGACTTGCCACAATTAAAACAAGTGAGTTGTGAAGAATATTGTGGAATTTTGTTGCCGTGTCCATAAAATTTATAGTTCTAAAAGTGTCTGATACAGTGATACTAAGGCCATGGTCCCTTTTCTGTACTTCATGGATGCATCTAAAGATCAGATAGATGAGACCTCAAAACTCTGGCCAGTTTGGTTCTAATCTAACCAACTTTTCGTATTTCCATTAGGATGAATTATGATGCATGCTCTTATATTTGAGTGTGGTTTTGTTCTTCTCCTCTTTTTTTTTTTCATCTTCTTCTCTCTTTTTTTTATTTTTTTATTTTTATTTTTTATAAATAAATTTAAATAATTTTTCAAAACGTGGGTGTCTGAGGTTTTTGAGAATTTAACTATTCCTATGGTGGATGTAGTTTCTAATCTCACATTAAAGTAATTACAAAAATAATTTCTTGAAGTGGTCTTTAGATGGGCAATTAAGAGTTTGGAACACACGACTCATAGATCTTATGATACCTTAAAAGTCACTAAATCAATCCTTTGACTTTGAGTGTGGTTTTGTTCCAACCAAACTATCATATTTGCATGGATATATAGCTAGAAATTGGTGCTATAGTCTCCAAAAATGTCATTTAATTTCCACAGAGACAATGATTTAAGCATTACAAAATTAGTTAATACAATAATCAACTAAATTATACAAAAGCTCCTAGGTGTAGTGCCGTCACATTCTAGCTAGCTGCTTTTCATGGCTCAACTTGGAAAAATCCTTATAACAAAAGGCTGCCAACATAATCTTTAGCAAACTCTGACATTGAGTCTTGACCTATTTCTATTTTGGAAAGTTTAATTATGCCTTATAATCCAAATAATCGGTCTATAATAATAAGATTGACCATAATGACAATGCTTATAACTACCTAGCTAACCCTAAAATATAACTATTTTAAATATCCAATGGACCAATTGTCCATGTCTCGTAAGAACAAATGTTGTGTAGGTGGGGGTGGGGGTGGGGGTGGGGGTTTGAAACATCATCAATCTTGTAAGCATCCTATTAACTGCCTTAATCAATATTTATAATTATTAATTAATCTTACCTCATAACCCACTTCGCCATTCATCACAAGACTCGTACCCCAATTCTTCTTTCTCTTTTCAAACGAGTTCTAAGAGATGAACACTATGAAAAGGATAGCAACATTGAATCTAACCTTAACACTACTCTTCCTCTCCATCGTTCTAAATAACTACTTGCCAAACCAACCACATGGTGTTCAAGTATTGTTTGAAGAAAAAAATGTTAGGATTAGGACTAGTCATTGTTGATACTTGTTACATCTATGTTGCCGCCATGTGTCACAAGTGAAATTCTATTACTATTTCATAGACATAAAAGAACCAAAACTATGACGATTCTACTTAATTTTTAGTTTATTGCATAAGTACATATTATTTACAATAATACTAAGATCACAATTAAATTCACAATTGATAGAGTTGTGGTGGATACACGAGGACCATTAGTTTTTATTCCACTACTTATAAATCATTACATGGACAAATTGTGGATTTAGTTTTGATCTTAGTATTTTTTAATCTTCATCTTCCCAATTCACTGTGATGTGAAATTTGAAGTATTGAGCAGCTAATGCGTTCAAGTTGTACATTATTTGGAGGGGAATAGTAATAGTAATAGAAGAATAGATGAGGCATGTGGGACCTATGTTTGGATTGAAAAAAAGGAGAAGTTTTGGTGCCACACAAACGAGTCCAAATTTTTTGTTTTATTTTTCTTGTTTCACTCTATATTCTATATAAAAGCTTGTCACGTGTTAACATAATTAATTAAATATTATCATTAATTAATAATGATAGTATTTAATTAATTATATTAACATATGATAAATTTTTATTGATAAAATATAAAATGAAGCAAGAAAAATAAGATAAAAAATTTGGATTGGACACAAACTAATGAACAACTTTATGTATAACTTGTTCATAAAGTTGTGCACTTTACACTAGAATTTTTCTGAAAAAAGAATCAGACATTGGGTATATGGTGGGGTTGAGGATTAGGAGTTGCACGTGGGGACGATAAGGCTGCCACTTTGACCATTCACGTTGTGTCTCGTCTTCACTCTCTACAGCTTTATATGGAGTGGAGAGATAGGTGGCACTCGCTCATGTGGCCGACAACAGATTACCTAGATTGCATATTCAAACTTCTCTATTAAGTACCTGACATTCTGGCCCACATAATATTATAATTTTAAGCTGTCCTCTCAACGTAATTACAAGAGCATCCATGGCAGGAAGAGAAAGAGGAAGACAATATTTTAATGGTAAGAGAGAAGTTAAATAATATATATATATATATATATATATATATATATATATATATTTTATAGCTTTGGAGCTACCATGCACAATTATAAATAGCTATGTACGGTAGCTGAAGAGGTAAAAATTTTTCCTATAACTCCATCGTTGCAAAATGGTTTTTAATTTACCTTAAAGATACGTGTTAGTAAATATACTCTTATATAAGTATATAACTAGTAATTGAATTTTTGCTCCTTAAAGTTTTAGAATTATTTTCATTTTAGTTATTTATGTTAAATTTTATTATGACCTTTCATATTTATGATTTGATTTTTGATTCTATGTTTATATTGATCATACCGTTCATTTCTATTAATAATGAAATTTGATAGTCTGTAATATGAGGGTTTTTTTTTTTTTTTTTGGTTTGTTGTTGCTTACAACAATGAAATTATGTATTCCACAACATTTTAGATTTAGTATTGTGGGGACGTAGGCCCAAGGATGCTTAGTGGTCCAAGAATAGGTCAATTAGTAAGGAAGACGTAAGACTTTGAACTTCATAAGTAAAGTTATGACTGTAAAGGCTGGGAGAGGTGGGTCGAGAAGGAATATCCCCTTGGCTAGGCAAGACGAAGATCGAAATGTGTGTCCTATCATCTAGGGTGACGTTCTAGGAGGTTCTATTGATAAGGACATGCATTATGAACGTACAAAAGGGGTGGGAGCTAGGAAATATCTTAGGGAAAGCTGCTGCCACCGCATTGAATGTTCTACAGCTAACTCTATGGTCGCATTAATGAGGAAGTGATGCCTGAACAGTAGTTTTTAACCTTACAACTACTCTCCAGAGACTTCAGGAAGGTGCTGATGTGATAGGGATCAATACCAACAATTAACCTACACGTGGAGGGCGGAGATGAAGGCAAAGGGATAGTATAAAATAGGAAGAAGGTAATGAGAGAAAGAAATCGAGAAATTAAGAGAAAAACATTGTAGCAATCAAGAATTAAACTTGTAATATAATTTGAAAGAAATATATAAGAACTGGTCTCCTCAAACTGTGTCAAGGACAATTTTATTTAGAAAAAACCAGTCTATCTTCATTTTCTTGTCATCTGAATCCACTCTACTTGTCGTATGATTCATTAAAATCTAGTTTTCCAACCCACTCTCTACAAATTCATTATATTGGGCTTTTTGGGCGTAAGTTCATTTATCCTTTGGGCTAGGGACTCAAATTTTATACTTACAATTGGCGCCGTCTGTGGGAAGACTGGTGTTGTAGTGAGTCTAACATCCAACTATGGTAGGTTCAGGTTCAAATCAGGCAGAATCTATGGGGTCTCAGCATCAAGATCACTTCCGTAATCTTGAACAAAGAAGGGACTGGGAAGGAAGTGTGCATACTACCCAGACTAGTAGGAGCCAATCTCGGGGTGGGAGCCACCTCTCTCATGAGGAAGATGCCAAGAACATGCAGCGGGAGATTGATCATTTAAAGAGGAAGCTGCACCACAAACGACAAAGGTGAACTCCCTCCAATTCTGACTTCTCTTCTGACGGTGAAGAGGATGGTAGTTATAGACGCAGATCAAGGACTCCTCCTAGTGAGTCTTTCTCGTATGATAAAGACTACCATCATGAGTGTAGAAATAGAAATTCATCTTCCAAAGGCTTGAGAAATGATGCGATGAGTAGAGCACTCAACCAAATTTCCAGGTCACCTTTCACGTGTAGAATTGAGGAAGGGAGACTTCCTTAACGGTTCACTCAGTCAACGTTCACCATGTACTATGGTCGAATAGACCCTGTGGAGCATATGAGCCACTTCAACCAGAGAATGGTTGTGCACTCCAAGAATGAGGTCTTGATGTGCAAGGTGTTTTCCTCCAGTTTAGGGCCCGTGGCCATGAGGTGGTTTGATAGCTTAGGAGCAAGTTCCATTGATTCCTTTAATGAACCCACTCAGGCATTTGGATCTTGCTTTATTACGTACAGTAGGGTTCCTCGACCCTTAGATTCCTTGTTGTCTCTATCCATGAGAGAAGGGGAGACCTTGAAAACGTATTCGGACAGATATTGGGAGATGTTCAAGGTGACTTTAACGATGTAGCCATCAGGACTTTCAAGGTCGGCCTACCTGCCGAGTATGACTTGAGGAAGTCTTTGACTAGGAAACCTGCTGCCAGTCTATGCTAGCTTATGGACTGGATTAATAAGTATAAGAGAGTTGAGGAGGACTAACAACAAGGCAAGGGGAAGGGTAAGGTTATCCCTCAGGAGAGAAGGGATTTCAGGTCGGACCGCTACAACAATAATAGACCCCGAAGGGATTTTGCTGGGCAATCTGGGTCTACGGCTCCTTAGGTGGTTAACACGGTGTTCCAAGAGCTAGTATATCAAATGTTGGAGAAAATCAAGAATGAGCCATACTTCGAATGGCCAAACAAGATGGGAGGAGACCCCATGAGGCGTAACCAAAGTCTTCATTACCAGTACCATCAAGAACGAGGACACACCACCGATGATTGTAGAACTCTATGGAATCACATGGAACAACTAGTCAGAGATGGAAGGTTGAAATAGTTTTTGTATTGGCCCAATAGGCACAAAGACCAAGCAGGGTCAAGGGTTCACGGGAACGCTTCTTCAAGGCTCCCTTTGGGTACAATTAATGTCATCTTTACAGCTCCTGGGAGAACTGGCTCGCAGCCCTCCAGGGTGATGTCTGTAGCTCGGCCACCTATCGAGCACTCTAATCCTTAGCCAAAGAGGGTAGAGTGGAGGTTCGACCGGCGTTGAGTTTTTCGGATGAGGACAAGGTCGGAACCATACAGCCACATGATGATGCTTTAGTGGTCACGCTCAGGATAGGAGGATGTGATGTGAAGAGAGTATTGGTAGATTAGGGCAGTGGTGCAAAGTTATGTATCCTGACTTTGGTAGATTAGGGCAGTGGTGCAAAGATTATGTATCCTGACTTATACAAGGGGCTGAACCTGAAGCCTGAGGATTTGACAACCTATGATTCACCTTTGGTAAGCTTTAATGGGAAAGTTGTTATTCCAAAGGATCAGATTAGACTACCCATGCAAGCAGGTTCAGAGGTAGTGAAGGTGGACTTCATTATGGTGGATGCTTATTCTTCCTACACAACCATTGTGGCAAGACCCTAGCTTCATGCCTTGGGGGCTGTTTCTTCCACCTTGCATTTGAAGATAAAATATCCGTTCGGGGACCAGGTTGAGGAGCTTGTTAGGAGTCAATCCATGGCTAGGCAGTGCTTGGTGGCTGCAATTATGCACCAGCCTGAAGCATAGTCCTCGGCCTCTGCTGAGGTGGGCTCATTGCAATCAAGGATTCCGATCTTATCTACGGATGCGGTGCCGAGGGGGGGGGGGAGTGTGAGAAGTTGGAAGAAATTATTATAGATGGTGATCTAGAGAAATTTTTTCAAGTCGGAGCTCAATTGCCTCCTCGGGAGAAGGAAAATTTGATAGCATTTCTTGAAGAGAACGTTGATGTGTTTGCATGGAATGCTTATAAAGCTCTTGGGGTGGATCCAGACTTCATTTGCCATTATTTGAATGTCAACCCAATTATCCTCCCTAGGAAGCAACCACCTTGGCGCTCATCTAAAGAACATTCTGATGCTATCAAGGAAGAGATGAATAAGCTTAAGTAGGCTGGGGCTATTAAGGAAGTGTTCTACCCAGAATGGTTGGCCAATATAGTGGTAGTAAAGAAGAAAAGTGGAAAGTGATGAGTATGTGTGGATTTCACAAACTTGAACAAGGCATGTCCAAAGGATCCCTTCCCCATGCCTCGGATTGATCAGCTAGTGGACGTAACTATAGGCCATCCTCGGATAAGCTTTTTGGATGCCTTTCAGGGGTACCACCAAATACCACTAGTTTTGAGTGATCAAGAGAAGACAGCTTTTGTCACCCTTACTGGAAATTACCACTATAAAGTGATGTCTTTTGGTTTAAAGAATGTCGGGGCTACCTACCAGAGGATGATGACTAGGATGTTCGAGCCATAGTTAGGAAAAAACATCGAGATTTATATAGATGATATGGTGGTCAAGAGTAAGTTAGAGTTCGAACATGTTAAGGACCTCATAAATACCTTTGAGATCTTGAGGAGGCACAAGCTATGGCTTAATGCTTCTAAATGCTCTTTTAGTGTCAGATTAGGGAAGTTCTTGGGATACATGGTTACACATCGTGGAATTGAAGTCAATCCTGACCAAATTAGAGTAATTAACAATTTACAGCCACCTCGGAACCCCAAAGAGGTCCAGAAGTTGACAGGAATGATTACTGCTTTAAACTGATTCATCTCTCAGTTAGCAGACATGTGTAGGCCTTTCTTTCATTTGTTGAATAAGTGGAAGGGATTTGAATGGACCGAGGAGTGTGCCTTGGCCTTCTAGCAGTTGAAGGAATCTCTTTCTCGACCACCCATTATGTCTAGACCTGAGGTAGATGAGGTTTTGTTTGCTTATATTGTAGTGGCCTCCCACGCGGTGAGTTTGGTGTTGGTAAGGGTTGATAGTGGTGTGCAAAGGCCAATTTACTACGTGAGCAAGTCACTACATGAGGTCGAAGTTCATTATTTACCACTAGAGAATGCCATTTTCGCATTGGTGCATGCTACGCGTAAGCTTCCCGATTACTTCCAATCACACACAATTGTTGTCCTAACCCAACTTCCACTCAGATATCTACTCTGAAGTGCTAATTATATAGGGAGGGTTGCCAAGTAGGGTACGATCCTAAGGGCTTTTGATATCAAGTACATGCCTCGCACCTCTGTCAAGGGACAAGTCCTTGCTGATTTGGTGGCCAAATTTGTTGAATCCCCATTAGAAGAGAGAATGGAGAAGCAGGACAGGATGGAAAATTGGTTGGGTTAGTCTCCTTACAAGAACCTTTGTCTTGAAGGGTATACGTTGATGGTGAAGCGAATCACAGAGGATCTAGAGTGAGGCTAGTTCTGATATCTCCCAAGAGGACCATAACTGAGAAATCCTTGAGATTAGGCTTCTCGGCCATAAACAATGAAGCTGAGTATGAAACTCTGTTGATGGGAATGACCATGGTCCAGAAAATTGGTGGAAAGGCAGTAGAGATATTCTTAGATTCAAGGTTAGTTGTGGGCCAAGTTCAAGGGGAGTTAGAGGCCAGGGATGCGAGAATGCAAAAGTACTTAAGTCGGATTAGGCATTTATAGTCTGAGTTTGAGTCTTTCAATTTACAGCACATTTCTAGAAGTGGAAACACCCATGCTGATTCTCTGGCCACGCTCGCGACCTCCTCGGCACAGAGCCTACCTCGAGTTATCCTTGTTGAAGATTTGTGTAAGCCTACTGAGATGAAGAATGAGGTGGTCCATATCCATCAAATTAGGGTGGGACCTAACTGGATGGACTCCATAGTATTGTTCCATAAGAAGGATATCTTACCCGAAGAGAAGTCAGAGACTAACAAGGTGTGAAGAAAGGCTTCTTGGTTTTGGCTGTCTAAGGACCAAAAGTTGTATAAGCGCTCTTTTTCTGGGTTATACTTGCTGTGCATACATCTTGAGGCATCAGAGCTACTTCTGGAGAAGTTACATGAAGGGATTTGTGGAAGCCACACAAGAGGCAGATCCTTGTCTCACAGAGCCCTTACAGAGGGATATTGGTGGCCGAACATACAAAACGAAGCACAAGAATATGTGAAGAAGTGTGACCAGTGCCAAAGATTTGCCATAAACATTCATCAACTAGGGGGAGTCCTAAATCCTCTGTCCAGCCTTTGGCCTTTTGCTCAATGGGGCTTGGCTATTGTTAGACCTTTCCCTAAGGCAGCAGGGAATAAGAGATATTTACTAGTTGGCAAGGATTACTTCACCAAGTGGGTGGAAGCTGAACCATTGGCAAATATCAAGGACGTGGATGCCAAGAGATTTGTTTGGAAAAACATTATTACTCGGTTTGGGATCTCTTATACACTCATCTCAGACAATGGACTTCAGTTTGATAGTAAAGTCTTCAGGAGGTACTATTGCGACTTGGGAATTACGAATAGGTATTCCACCCCCGCTTATCCACATTCCACCCCCGCTTATCCACAGGGGAATGGACAAGTCAAGGCTGTCAACAAGGTCATAGTGAATGGACTCAAGAACAGTTTGGACGATGCAAAGGGGAAATGGGTGGAAGAGTTATCACACGTCCTTTGGACATATCGGACCACATCTCGTAGGTCAACAGGGGAGACACCCTTTTCAATGACTTATGGTGTTGAGGTTGTTATCCCTTTGGAGACTGGGTTCCCAATGTTGAGAATGAGTTCTTTCACTCCGAGAACAATGATGAGTTGTTAAGGAAGAGCTTAGACTTAGTTGAAGAGTGAAGAGAAAATGCCATGGTCCAGTTGGCATATTATCAACACAAGCTCAAGCAAGGGTATGATGCCAACGTGAAACTAAAGCCGTTAGTTCCTGGAGACTTGGTGTTAAAAAAGGTTTTGGATACTGCAAAGAACCCAGCACGGGGAAAGTTAGGGCTTAACTGGGAAGGGTCATATCGCATTACATCAGTGGCAGGAATGGGTGCATATTATCTTGAAGATTTAGATGAAAATGTTGTACCACGCCCCTGGAATGTAAACAACCTCAGAAAGTATTATCATTAATGAAGATGTTCCTTGTCATATTCTCATTTATTATGTTATGCGTTGTAGTCCCTATTATTTATTTGGATATCAAACAAAACCTTGGTCATATCTAGCTCCTCAGACCATATACCTTACCATATACCTTGGGTAAATTGATATTTTAATAACATCTTTCTAAGTGTTAAATAGAACCTTAGTCATGTCTGGCTCCTCGGACCATATACTTTGGGTAAATTAACATTTTGTGACATCCTTCTAAGTATTAAACAGAACCTTAGTCATGCCTGACTCCCCGGACCATATGCTTTGGGTAAATTAATACTTAATAACATTTTTCTAAATGTTAAACAAAACCTTAGTCATTCCTGGCTCCTCGGACAACATACTTTGGGTAAATTAACACTCTGTGACATCCTTCTAAGTATTAAGCAGAATCTTAGTCATGCCTGACTCCTTGGACCACATGTTTTGGGTAAATTAATACTTAATAACATCTTTCTAAGTGTTAAACAGAACCTTAGTTATGCCTGATCCCTCGGACCACATACTTTGGATAAATTAATACTTCTTGACATCTTTCTAAGTGTTAAACAGAAACTTGGTTATGCCTAGCTCCTCGTACCACGTGCCTTGGGTAAATTAACACTCTCTATTTTTTTTTCTAAGTGTTAAATATAATCGTGGTTATGCTTGGCTCCTCGGACCACGTGCCTTGGGTAAATTAACACTCTCTATTTATTTTTCTAAGTGTTAAAACAGATCACAAGTTATACCTGACTCCTCGGATCACTTGCCTTGGGTAAGTTAATGTTCTTGGTTATTTGCCTAGGTATTAGGTAGAACAAGGGCTATGTCTGGTTCCTCAGATCACACCCCTCAAACAAGTCAATATCTATTTATTTTTTACTAAGTGTTTTGTTCATCTCCATAAATTTTTATCCTTCTCTGTTGGTTGCACAGTTCTCAGTACAAGCACATGGTCATTTTCCTTATTATTTATACAAGTTTAAATCATTTGAGTTAGCAGCAGTGCACTACTGTTGGCTTTGGTAAAGTCAGGGTGGCAATAATTCACTACTGTCAACAACAACATCAATTTTAAGTCCCATTGAAGGGAAAAATGACAACTACACCAATCATAAAATAAATATTACAGAGAAAGGAAAGATTCATAAAGTGAAAAGTGCAGCCCTTTTTATCAAATAAAGGAAAGGTACATTATATACAATGGCAAACTGCCACCATAAAAGAAAAGATACAATGGAAAACTACATAAAGAGAAAAAAAAATGATGACAAAAAGGAAATGATAGGCTAAAAACGTATTGACCTCTTGTGATGAATTACTTGATTAATTAGTTAAGTTTATTAATTAATCAAATTAACATGCAATTGTATGTGATAGCACAAACAAATCACCAATTAACTAAAGTATGCAGCAGAAAATAAATTGACACAGTAATTTGTTTACAAATGGGGAAAACCTATACTACAAAAATCCCACCGGGTGATTTTAAAGTCACCACTCTCGAGAATCCACTATTATCAAAACAAACGGTTACAAATAAAAGAATTTTAGTACCTTATACCAACCTACAGTTGAACCCTTACCCCAATACCCAATTGGACTTGTTCTATAGTGACAATCTCTCATTTTCAATACACGACTCCCAATATGTGACTAACCAATTGCGCAGATCCCAATACGCGACTTGATCACCAACTTGAGAAGGATGTTGGCTGCAAAGTTCTTCAATTCATCACACGATGAAGATCATGAAGTTGTTTTGTCACAAAAACCTATGGTGCACAAACACAACAACGTTTTCAAGAACTAGGGCAAACTAGGTTTTCGGTCACACTTTTCTTCACACTTATGGAATTGTGCTCTTGTGCAAGTTGTGTCTCCTTTTACGGCTCTTAAAATAATCCTTATATATGTTTAGGGTTGTGAGAAAAGAAAGCCCAAACATACATTCACGGATTGGATGAAAATCAGCTTAAAAAACTGAATTTCATAAATCTCAATAGATAGCCATCTATTGAGCTAGCTGTCGAGCCATGGACTTCAGCAGCTTTTAAACCTCGATAGATGCTAGCTGTTGAGATTTAATGAATAGAACTTTCTCACTTGATTCTTGGACAGACTTGCATGGCTTTAACACTTGAACTTGAAACCTTATTTCTTGAAGTATTAAACACATCCTAGATCTACCCAATTACAAGTAAAGTGCGTTTTGTCAAAGGGTTAGCCAATTTCATAAAATATTGACATATGTTCCTAACATCAAATCACATATGTCCTAACAACCTCCCCCTTTGGCAATCCGTGACAAAATCACAACAAACAAATGAACATATGAGAGAAGTCATAAAACTCATACTCACTTGTTGAATACAATAAAATCTATCCTAACACAAACTTTTGAAAAACTTTGCAAGAAGAGAGTTTATGGCAAGTAGACTTTGACAACCTGTATTTCTGAAACACTTTACACAAAACTCATCATGGCATCTTAGTGTGAAACAGAAATATAAGATTTCATACAAGATATAAGAAGCATGTGCATAAATAAAGAAAAGAAACAACACATGTAAAGATAGGTAAAAGAAATTAATAACAAATTCAAATATATATATATATATATATATCAACAAGTACAAGGTTTGCTATCACAAAGGGATCACAAGATCTAAAGTACATGAACAATATATCTAAAATATAGAGAAAAGAAAGAGATACATGAAATCCTCACTACATCCCTCAAAATATGAACACTCCCCCTAACAAAAATCTTATATGCTAACCCTCCCCCTATGTGTATGAGTACTTTCATATCCAAAACTACTCCCTCTTTTTGTCATGAGTGACAAAGGGTAAGAGTATCAAGTAGACATCTCATCATCATTGGGTGAGCTAGCATTTCCATCCTCATCATCATCATCGTCATCGTCATCATCCTCGGATGCCTCGGGAGAAAAAGAGGGAGACTCTACGAAGCCACCAAGAAGAGCTGTCGTCTGGCAATACAGCTGACACAGGTGTTCACCTGACACAACTTATCATTGAGAGTGTCAAGGTAAGCATTCATGCGTTGAAGCTACGCCATAATCGCATCAAGAGTCACACCACCCACTGAGGAAGAAGGAGCAGAGGTGGATTGAGCTGAAGAAGTGGGAGGAGCTAGCTTCTGTATTTGGGGTCACTGCAGTCTGAGTTGCGCCTCGCTCCATCGAACGGTAGTAATGTCTATGGCACCTATCATGGAAAAATGAGGTAAAAAGGGAAAAGGAATGGAAAAATGGCGAAGAATTCGCGTGATAGTTGAATGGAAAATGAGCTTATTACGGGTCGCCGTATCCTTGTAGACATCTATGAGGGATAGGTTGAAGTGCGAAGGAAAGTCAATAGAGATATCCTCTAAGAGGGATAACAAAAATCGAGCACGAGACTCTGTAATAGAGTATAGTGAGACAAAGGATGAAGAACGAATGTCATCACTATGTTAGGAACCTCAGACCTTTTGCAAAGCCCGAGCAAGGGGTGTTTTAACGGTCACCCCAAGATGAGGGTGTCTCATAAAAGCGAGACGAGAGTTCGCCTTTGGACACTGTCCTCAGACGCTCACAGTTAGGGTAGTCAGGATGCGCTACCCTAGGGACATGTAGTACCTCGGATACAATATCTGAAGTAACTACAATGCGTGTACCTCGATCGCGAGTGGAAAAATGAGGTACAAAAGTATCAATTCCGTGCATATTGGAGTAAACTTCTATATGATCATAGAGGGACAAGTGACCAGGATGTCACAAAGTAACTCTCAACCCCTACTGTGAATGATAGTAGGTAGGTCAGTGTCAGAAAAATCTGACAGAATGATGTGGCATTCCGAATGAATGCCTCGTCTACAAAAGTTCTCCGAGAAGTCCTTTCGGGCGTTCTCATCATGGAATCAAACAAAAGAAGGTGTGGGGTCAGAGGAAGAAGATGCCCCAGAACGTAAAGAGTTCTGGGACGGAGTAGATTTGCATTTAGGTACCATAGAAGCAGACTAATGCAAGAATGGAGAGACAGAGAGAGAGAGAGAGAGAGAGAGAGAGAATCAGAAAAGTACCAACACAGTAAAATATAAGAATATAAGAAACTAAAGGTACGTATGTATGAAAATGCATGAGCATATGATGTGCAAATTTAAAAACATCATTGGCTCAACCAATTACATAGCTTTAACACTAGAACTTGAAACCATGTTTCTTGAAGTATTAAACACATTCTAGATCTACCCAATTACAAGTTAAGTGTGTTTTGTCAAAGGATTAGCCAATTACATAAAATGTTGACATATGTTCCTAACATCAAATCACATATGTCAGCCTCTTTGGATTTGGCCTCGGCCTCCTTCGCTTTGATTGTAGCATCCTTGGCCTTGGTGGCATCCTTAGCCTTAGTAGCATCCTTAGCCTTTGAGGGGGGCTTGGCTTCCTTGCCCTTGCCTTTATCCTTGGCCATCTTGGCTCCTTGGCCTTGATCACCAACTTGGCTAGATCCTTTGGAAGCCTCGGAGGGGGGAAGAATGGCCTAAGTGGTCAAGGGCTGCTTAGAGGATTCTGGGGCAAGGGGAGAGGGAGGTGGGAGGGCAGCTGGGACCTCATGGATGTCGGGAGGATAGTAAACACTCTCAGCCTACCTCCACTCTGAGGTAGAAGGGACCCCTGCAAGGTTGAGGGCCTCCGTCTAGGTCTCCTTGTAGTAGTCCCTGCATATCTCGGCCAGTTCCTCAGCCAGCCAGATCTCAGTTTCTTCTACCCCGATGTTGTAGGACGCTTGCCTCAAGGCCTCATCAACTTCCTCGGCCGTCCAAGCGGCAGCTTTGGCTTTCTCCAATTCAGCTTTAAGGTCCAGGATCAATTGCTTCTGCGTGGCTAGCTTTATCAGTAAGATAGAGCTTTTTACGCTGATCTTCAGCCTGGTCCTGGACATTCTTTAGTCCAGTCTCAGCGCTCCTCTACGCCCGCTCCTCGGCAGTCAACTTAGAGGTTAGTTCTTGGTTTTCATGCTTCATGGCTCCCATGGCTTTGTTGGTCTTGGCACAGAGGTTAGCCTTAGCCCCAGCCTCATTCCGAGCGTCCTTGACCCATTCCTTAGCTACGTAAACCTCTTGGATAGCCTGCACAAGAATGACAAGGGAATCCCATGTAAAAAAATAAAAATAAAAATAAAAATAAAATAATGGAAAAAGCACCTTGGCATTTAGCTAAAAGATATGATGGTAAATTTACCATGGCAAGATCCCTTTTCAGGGACATGAACAGGTTTGGCTGCCTCATGTGCCTTAGAGCTTCCATGTCATTTGGCAAGAGAAGGGACTGCTCTAAAGTTTTAGCAACATAAGAGGAGTGCCTTCTTTGGAACTCCCTAATGGAGGAGTTCCATGGGATGGTAGCCCTATCCAGCTCCAGCCGAGGAACCCAAGTACGCTGTTGTTGGCACACCTCGGATATACTTGGGTCCTCCCTACTATCTACAGAGGAGGCCTGTTTGTCCTTGGCCATTTTCTACTGTTTGGCTTCCTTCTAATGGGCTATCTCACCCTCCTTCAATTCCTACTCCTTCCTTTTCTTCTTCAGGTTAGGGTTGGGGAGTCGACCAACTGTGGTTGTAGGAGGAGGAGGGGGAGGGGGGAAAGTAAGGGGAAGTTATGACTTTGGGGCCTCCTTGGATGACGACCCTTTATTTCGCCCAACCATAAGCTCCTTCAAGCCCTTCCTTGGATTCAAAGCCATTGAGTCTTCCTCCTCGAAAGTGCTATTTACCTCGGTGATTATCAATTGGGGGGAGCGAGTTGCTGAGGATCTGTTAAACTCACCCTCAGAATCTAGGATCTACATGGGATCTGCTCGCACCTCTTCTTCTTCCTCGAGTCGGAATTAATCTATATCCTCCTCGAGTGATAAGCATGAGGAAGCAGTCTCTTCCCTTGGAACCGTTGCTTTAGGGATGGCACGTTGAGATGGCAGCTCAACTGGCACAATGTCCTTGCAGGCTAGGAACCTAGGAATAAAGACATCTATTTGGCGTAACCGGGGGTTGCCTGACCTGATTGCGTGGCCCACTTCTTGGAAGTTGTTCGAGATTGGTTTGAAGTCCAAGATGAGGTGGACCGCTCTCAGCTGCCTATCCTCACTCACAAACACCTCGGATTTGAGGACTTTGTTGAGGTCCACAACGTTGACCAAGCTGAGGTGAGGCGAGGCACTATGTGTCTTTTATTTGCAAACACAACCAAGGAACAAATCATGGTTAGACCAACAGAATCCATCATTAAAGAAAGATGAAATATTAAAGGGAAGGATGGCAAAGCTAAAAGAACTAAATCCCGTGCTAAGGGACCCAACCCTAGGGTATCCCACCTAGCTCTCCCTCCCAAGTTGGGCAGTGAAGACCGTCATGTCACCCTAAAGGCGATTAGGTAGTCGTCCTTCATGCCCTTGTTGGACTTGGGAAGACACGATACAAGCTTGTTAGGGACATATTTTTATGTAATTGAAATATCCTTTGACAAAACGTACTTTACTTGTATTTAGGTAAATCTAAATAGGTTTAAGATGATCATTACAAATGGTTAAATTGAAGACATGAAGATTACTCAAGAACTGTTCAAGAAAAGTGCAATCTATAGGTCTCAATACTTCCTCGACAAAAGCTCGATCTGTCGAGATTCATTAAAGCTCGACACATGTCTCGATCTATCGATCTTACGGGATTCAGACTATAGCTAACAACGTTTTTATTCTAAAAAACTATTTGTTTATGAGTTTTGTATAATCTTTATTAGACTAGGAAAGCCCAAAGTTTGTGTAAACCTATTTGGAATAGGAGAGCCCATTAAGCTCCTATTTAAAGGAGGTGGAAAAAGAAAAAACCTAACCCTAGAGAGCTTCATAAGGTTTTCTTTTTGAACCCCTAACCTCCTCCTACAGAAGAAAGAGTTCTTACTGCGTTTCTTGTATGCCTTTGGGTTCTGTAACCAAGCAAAGTCTCTTGCACCAACATTGAAGATCTTATTGGTGTTTCTATGTGAAGTTGCTGCAAATCAACTACAACAATCAAAGGGTTGCTGTGGAGTTAGTCATGTAGTAGGATCCGTGCATTGATTGGTTAATCACGTACTTGGAGCCGTGCATTAAAAATGAGAGATTGTCACTACAAAACAGGTCCAATTGAGTATTGGGGTAAGGGTTCAATTGTAGGTTGGTATAAGGTACTGGAATTCCTTTACTTGTAACCGCTTGTTTTGATAATAGTGGATTCTCGGGAGTGGTGACCTTAAATTCACTTGATGGAGTTTTGCCTCGGTGGTTTTCCTCATTCCTAAAAAAATCACCTTTGTCAAATTTATTTTCCATTGCATTTAACTTAGTTGGTGATTTGTTTGTGCTACCTTGCTTATTGCATGCAAATTGAATTCTCGCTTGTTTTGATAATAGTGGATTCTCGGGAGTGGTGACCTTAAATTCACCTGATGGAGTTTTGCCTCGGTGGTTTTCCTCATTCCTAAAAAAATCACCTTTGTCAAATTTATTTTCCATTGCATTTAACTTAGTTGGTGATTTGTTTGTGCTACCTTGCTTATTGCATGCAAATTGAATTAATTAATTAACTTAGCTAATTAATTTGTTAATTCATTATAAGGGGTCAATACATTCTTGGCCTATCAAGTGCTATCAGAGCAGGCACACTCTGATTAAGTTTTAATCTTTGCTGTGTGATCTATTGACCCCTGTTGTCATGGAAACTCTTGATTGTTTGATTTGCATGATCTTGTGTTGAATGATGATGATGATATTCAAGATGCCTATTGTAAGCTTTATAATTTTTGTATGAGATCTCTTAAAAGTTCTACAAAATTAAAGGCTAAATTTAAAAAGGTCAAGCTTGAAAAAGATGATTTGATTGCAAAATTGGATGAAGCCAATAATTTGAATGAGAATTTTAAAAATCAAATTTCATCTCAGGTGGACAAAATTAAGAATTTGGAAGAGCAACTAGTTGAATTTAAAACTGAAATTGAAAAATTAAGTAGTGCCAAACTTCTTGTTAAGCCTAACTCAAAAGAAAAGGATTTTTATATTCCTCCATTTAAAAGGAATAATGAAGAGTTGAAGGGTAATATTGCTAGGATAGACAAAGGTAAAAATTCTGATGTTAACATTGAAGTTTCTAAACCTATGTCTAAAACTCCTCCTAGGAAGAATAAAAATTTTGAATTTGTCCCCACTTGTCATCATTTTCATATTGTCGGTCATATTAGGCCAAATTGTCCTAAATTAAGGTCTTTGTCAACCTTTAAGGTTAGACCTCCTTCTAGGAATCACAGTAGTTCGAAAACTACTCATGTTTGTCACCATTGTGGTGCTTTAGGTCACACTCGTCCTAATTGTTTCAAGTTGTTTCCTCATAAACGAGTGTCCACTAGGTCTCATCCTTTGTCTAAAGGCTCTGTACCTATTCTTGGTAAGTTATTAAAATCTTTGAGCTTTTTGACTCAATTTCAGGGGAATTCTAATTCCTCTATGTCCTTTAGTAGTCATACTAGGACATGTGCCTTTTCATCTTCGCGGCCAAGGACTCGTGCTGTGTGGGTGATAAAGGATCCTAAGACTTAATTGTCTTTCTGTTTGTCATTTTCTTTAATTCTTTCTATCTAAAGTTGGACTTTCTTTCTTGATTTCTTATTTGTTTTTGGAATCATACTTTCATGCATTTGCATCTAGTTTTATGCATTGCTTTGTTTTGTTTAACATGTTTTTGTTTGTTTATTTTTCAGTTTTCCTTTATTTTGTTTTTCATTAAAAAAAATTGAAAAATAAAAAAAAAAATACAAAAACAGTGTGTGTTTGTGTACATTAGTACTTGTGTACCTTGGATGGCCATTGAAACAAAGTTTTCTAAACTTTGTATCTTTTGTAGCTTAAATGAGCATCTCTATGCACAACTAATCAAGTGAGCTTTGTGGCTCGTGTTTGTGATGAGTAAGATTAAGTTATCTCTTGTACTTAACACTCGTATCACTCTTTTTGACGGGAATGTCTAAAAAATCCTAAGAGAAAGGCATAAATAACCATCTCACCACTGTTGCCCACCAATCATGAAATGATATCTGTATGCTTTGACATAGCAAAAGTGCAATGTCCAAAGCTTAACATCATTGGGTATTTCTTTTCTCTCTCTTATATGCCCATACATGATTTGCTTAAAAGAAAAATATACAAAGAAAAATAAAAAGCAAAAAGAATCAAAATACTTTATATATGATTGCAAACGTGTATTCTAGGAGATGTAGGAGTTATAGGATGTACCTCGAAGGCGATAGTCCCCATCAAACAGTTATGATTATGTGTGAGTTAAAGTGATTTTCTCATATCTCAAATCGTCATAACATGTAAACACTTATGCAATCTTGTGATATTTTTCACACACAACATGCAATATTCTTGCTACTTTTGATACATGTGCAAGTACAATGTAATTTAGCCATCACAAGGGATACTTTTGTTTATGTATGCTCACTAAACTGTTTTAATTTGTTTTTGAAATATAAAATTGGTTAGACTCGTTTAGTGTGTGTGTGTGTGTGTGTTTTGAGATCTATAAGCTTAACATTTTTCATGTTGAGAGATGCTTTTGAGAGCTTAAAATGTTGTTTGGATCTTAGTTTGAGTAGCATGCTTGATTGCATTCATATTTGTGTTTTTCTCTTCTTTGAAAATTTATTTTTAAGCAATCTCGATAGCTCTACAGATAAGCTATCTATCGAGACTTTTCAGCTTCTTTTTATCGCAATCTCAATAGCTTCTCGATAGATTCTCGATCTATCGAGAAACTTTCTATCTGGCCGATAGATCCTTGGCAGATTCTCAATCCATCGAGGTTGGCTTCTTCTCGATAGATTCTCAACACCTCTCGATTGATAGAGATGCCCTTGCATGCATTTCATTTTTCTTTGTTTTACATTTTTTTTCCTTTGTGTCCATAGCATCTTGTTTTTCTTTTTCTTGTAGGTCTATGGTTCCTTGTTCTCCTCGTTCCTTCTATATCAATTTCTGTCTATCTTTGGTCAAGTCTTTTGGCTTTTTATGCCCTTTGACAATCGTGTCAAAAAGGGGGAGAAATTTGAGAATTGAATGTCTTTCCTCAGGGGGAGTAATAGACTTAGGGGGAGAACTTCATGTTAAAGGGAAAAAAGTTTTTGTTGTAACTAACTTAAGGGGAGAGTTAGTTTGATACACATTAATATTGATATATATTTTTTATGTTGTGTAGCTTTTGGTTTTGTAACCATTTACATACATCATGTGTTGTTTCTATATTTGATGATGATGTATGTGTTTCACTTTTTATCTCACATGTGTTGTTTCTTTTCTCTCTTTATACACATGTTTCTTGTTTATTTAACTTGTCATTATTTTCCACATGGTACCTTGATGTGTTTTGTTTAGTGCCTTTTAGGAAAGACAAGTTAAAGCCAAGTCAAGATTCCAAACCTTCTTCTTGTAGCAACTTCCAAGGTTCAGATCTTTTAGACTAGGCTTATTTATTTTGTAATCTTAAGTAGAATGTATTCTAGGACATTCAATGTACTCTTATGGTTTTGTCATGGAGTGCCAAAGGGGAAGATTGTTGGGGACATATTTTTATGTAATTGGCATATCCTTTAAAACGCATTTTACTTGTATTTGAGTAAATCTAAATAGGTTCAAGATGATCATTACAAATGGTTAAATTGAAGACATGAAGATTACTTAAGAACTGTTCAAGAAAATTGCAATCTGCAGGTCTCGATACTTCCTCGACAGAAGCTCGATTTGTCGAGATTCATTAAAGCTTAACACATGTCACGATCTATCGAGCTTATGGGATTCAGACTATAGCCAACAACGTTTTTATTCTAAAAGGCTATTTGTTTATGGGTTTTGTATAATCCTTATTAGACTAAGAAAGCCAAAGTCTGTGTAAACCTATTTGGAATAGGAGAGCCCATTAAGCTCCTATTTAAAGGATGTAAGTTCAAAAACGTGTACAAAAACACTTTTGAACGTTTAGACCCCCAAAAACCAATTTAATCAACACACGCAATATGTTAAACAATAGTGTGCGGAAACTTAACATATGCTATAACATGGTATTGATTAAACAACTATCTAAGCCACAACAAAATAAACCACAGCAGATAATGTAAAGGCAGAGATAGAGAGGAAGGAAGATGCAAACACAGCGATAACACCAGATATGTTATCGAAGAGGAAACCGAAGACCTCGGCGAAAAACCTCTCCGCCGCCCTCCAAGCGGTAATCAATCCACTAGAAAATACAGTTGGGATACAAGGACAGCAATAGACCCTCCAAGCCTAATCTACCCAATGCACCTAAGCCCTCCAAGCTTCTTGCTCCAACGAGGTTGCGCCGAACCTTTTTCTTTTCTAGCTTTCCGGATTCCGCTACTTCACCGTAGCATCAACCAATAAAGATTGGCTCCTTCCTAACTGCTTCCCAGAACTCCAAACGACTGTCTCACAGAGATGATAATGGTGAGAACCAGGTTTGGTATAAAGGCCTCTCAAGGATTTGACAATGGAGAGGAAGAGAGTGAGGGATTTTGATGAGACTCTAAGGTAGAGATTGTGGGTAAAACAATCTGGTTTTTCTTTAGGGTTTCTCTCTCAAAATTCTCTCTGGAAGCTCTCTTTCAATCGTGGGTTAAAAGGGTATTTATACTGAAGAGGAGTGGAATGCGAAACGTCAGGTTTTTCCAAAACAGGGGTGGCTCGCGGCTTGACCTCGCGGCTTGACTAAGTCGCGAGTTCCAGTCGCGAGTTAACCGTATGGCCAGTTGTCCTGTTTTGTCCTGTAGTGCTCCAGCTAGCATGACTGTTCATCTTCCAGCATGCTTGGCACGTGTGCAGATTCTGGCGGGTTGAAGCCGCGAGTCCAGTCGCGAGTCCCAGCCGCGACTCTCTGTTTTCTTGCACACTCTTGAGCAATCTTCACACTATCTCACTCACTACCCTTACAACAATCCCACCTAAATACAGGGTTACTAAATGCTGAATTACAAGCAAATTTGGCACGGAATAAAGCCAATTAGATGGTTGAATAAATTCAACCTTACAATCTCCCCCTTTGGCTATTCCGTGACAAAACCCTAAAACAGACTCTAGACTTAACATGTGAGTTGGGAACAGTTGATCAAAACTCACTCACACCTAACTCTAGAAGCTGTGAAGCACTTGAATCATATGAACATAAACTCCTGAAACACAACAATACACCATGATCATTGTAAGCAGAAAATTATTAATGCATAAGAAACAGGCAAAAAGAGATCAAGCATAAGATGGAGTTAATGAACAAACCATGGCTTGATCAACCAAGTGAACACCACAAGGTAGTGATCACAGTGTTCATTCACACTTGGAATGAATCACAAGGACATACAAGTTAACAAGCACAAGGCAAGACACTTGTATGTACAACACTCAACCAATGCATAGCACACAAGGCATATGCATCTAGGAACAATCCTACAAGGGCACAAGAGTGACAGTACATAAACCACAATGCTGAACATTTAGATTTAAAATACTGATTTCACATAGCATAAAGGCTGCACTTAAGCATGGTACATACCACAAGGCCTACAAACTATGCATAAAACATAAACCCTCAAAGCTTACAAAAGCATATGGGTACAAACTAACAAATACCTGAATAACATCATCAAACATATATAAAAGTTTATCCAAGAGTATATGAGGAAAGTTAGAAACAGTTATACACCAAAACACAGTGTATCAAAACCAAAATAACCATTAGTTTAGAAGATGAGACGAAAGCAAAAATATGTGTGTGTGTGTGCTCCCCCTATCACTATGCACACTTCCCTTTGAACTTTTTTCTCCCCCTTACTGAATGCTCTCCCCCTTTTTGTCACGAATAGCTAAAGACTCTCATCCAACTTCCGTTGAATCTCATCTAGCTGAGTCTCCATAGTCTCGAGGCGCATTTGGACATGGTTGTTTGTGGAATAGAGAAGTGCCACAAGCTCATCAACTCGTTTCTGAATATGCTCAAGAACACTGCCAACTCTGTCAGAATGAGAAGCAGTTTGTGCTTGCGGAATACCAGCCTGTGAAGCTTCAGGAACATCACGAGATGTAGAGGTGGTATGTGCAGGTGTCTCTGAGTCAGGGGCAAATGAAGGACCCGGAGAGATGTGAGCATGTCTTGGTGATTTGGAGGAGTGACTTCTGCTTGCTTGAAGAGTGAACAAAGAAATGGGACGTTGACGAGTCAACATTTTACCATCTGCAGGAGGAGTAATGCCTGCATTAAGGATGAGCTTCATGACGAGACTGCAAAATGGAATGATTCCTCGAGCTGTAGATCGACAAGCGGTCTTCCTCAGGTTGTAGTAGATGTGAGCACATATATCAATGGGGGCTCCGGTAATGAGATCACACAGAAATATAGCTCTCCCAAGATTGATGAATGTAGTGTTGGACAGTGGGTAGAGGTTGGTGAACATGATCAACTTCAGTGTGGTCAACTCAGGTGCAAACTTTGCGGTGCTGATGGAAGTTCCTGCACTAGACACCTCATGATCGTGTCCTAGGATTTGTAGAATTTCCCCAACCTCTGGATTTCGTTCATCATAGGGAGTTAAGTTCACATTCTGAGGTCTGGTGATGCCGAGAAGATCTGCGATGGAGTCTGGGGTAACACTAAACTCTGTTCCTCTGACCCAGAAGATGAGGATAGGTCCAAGATCAGATGCATTGGAGAAGCATTCCTTGACCAGCTCATCCATTGGATCATCAAAGTTTCCGAACAAGTTTGCCCAGTCTCGTTTCTCAAAGATTCGAGGGATGAAAGTAGTCCCTAAGGTGTTGAACTCTACGACCCGCTCCACTATAGTTGTTGACTTGTCAAACACATTTGAGTAGGCGTGTGAGTTTAGGGGAACTCTGAATCTATCCTCATTGGGATCTTGAGATGCTTGAGATGAAAGACGAGTCCTTTTAGCAACTGGGGTTGCTGGTTCGTCAGAAACAATGTCTTTACCCCTGGAAGATCGACGAGACATCTGCAAGAGAGCAGACCAACAGAAAAGAACCAAGCAACAATACCCCACAAAAGATTGTCAACAAGATTCAGTATAAACAATATTTCAATATAAAAACCCAGACTGAATATAGTGCAGACCCAAACAATCCTTCCAATAAACCACAGAAGCACAAATCAATACGTGCATCAAACTTGGTGAAAGAGCACCAAGACAAAGAGAGACGCAACAACGGTCATTGAGACAGGTTAACATGACCATGATAAGTAATAACAAACAGCATATGAATATTTAGAACAGATAACATGAATCACTCCATCAGAGACATGAACATGGGGAAAATATTGCAATCATGAAGAAACCAATCATTCACACATCAATATTCATGTAAGAGTAATGAGTAAGTCACATGGACACCAAACCCATTCCAGAAAAGATTCTCAGATTCAATAATCAGCAAAATTTCAGAACAAAGAAAAAACACATTGACTGCTTAGCATGAAAACGGGTGAGAATAATATCAAAAACAGGATACTCCAAACCCATTACACATAGAGATAAGAATAACGAACACAATACCAGTCCAAACAGTAACAGAAATATGCAGGAAAAAGAAACTGAGATTGAAAAATCAAAACCCATACCTTTTCTTGATGATTTGGAGAAGAAATGAAGTACCAAAAGGGTTTGAGAAATGGATTCACGAAGAGGTTTGGGAGAAAACAGCAGTTTTTAAGAGAAGGTGAACAGTTACAAAAGTTCGAGGGAAAACTGAAAGAGGTTTAAAAACTGCTCCTGTTTCTGCAAAACACGCGATTTTCGCGACTGGTTCAAGTCGCCACACAGTCGCCAGCTCAAGCCGCCAAAGCACACAAAAGGAAAATTTTGAAAAATTTTTCTAAGTATTTTTCGCGACTGGAAGGTCTACCCGCGAGTGAGTCGCGAGCTGAGCCGCGAAAATCTCTGAGTGAATCTCGCGACTGGACCTTCCACTCGCGAACAAGTCGCCAAAAATGACCAGCGAAGAGGCGACTGAAGCTCGCGACTTAACATACCCGCGACTGAGCCGCCAAAACAGGGCAAAACTGTATTTTTGAAATTTTCAGATTTTTCAGCAAAAACACTTTCCAAAAACACCTAAAACACTCAAAAATCTTTTTGTGCTTGAATTAACAAAGATTGAGTATGTGAAAACACATTTTATCAAGTACAATCACACAAATGAATAGGGCATTTATCAAACATAAACTTGTGTGTTGTGTGTGGATATCAGCATTGAAATAGTCCTTTGTCTAATGTGAAGCTTCAATGATCAATTCAACCAAGGCATACACAATTAGCACTAGATCATGTGACCAATCTCAATTACAGAAATATGAATATATGACTTCCCACACAACTTGATAACATAACTAGGAGCCTTTCATTTGACTCCACTTTCAGCCATAACATTTGATCTTTTGAGGCAATCATCTCTCATTGTGAGAGGTATAGACAACATTTTTCTTTGAAGAACAGCCCTTTGGCCTTTTTGAAAGTAATTTCACTTTTGATATAAGGTCGCTTACCCTTTTTCCTAGTCAAATACTAGAATGTGCGACAGGCTTTTGCAGCTCAATATCTCTTTTCATTTGGAGATTTACATTTAGTGAGCTCTTTTTAGCAAAAAAAATAAAAAATGGGAAGAGATATAGACACAAGTCTATGCATGTTTCAAGATCAACATAACCATTCACCAATCATTCATGACAAGTTTGAAGATCTATTTACAACAATCACATAGATTTCAAGATTTTTCCCATAGTGATATGAGTGCATGAAAACAAGTAATGTTCGAAAATGCACAAAGCCATTAGCACAAAGGTACACGGCAAAACGAGTTTTAAGACAAAAACTCAACACAGTCAATCAAGCTTTTTGATTTTCAAAGTTTTATGTAATTTTTTGGATTTTTGACTCAAGAAACAAAAAGACTGATAAAACACAATAAAGAAATATTCACAAACAAACAACCAAAAACAAACACAACAAGCATACCAAACAAAAATATTCACAAAGCATAGGAAGTATTAATGCATGGACATGTTGTAATGCTTATGCATGAGTACCCCTTTTCACCCACACGTCACTTGCGTTTGGGGTGATTTCCTTAAAGGATTGGGTACGGGAGTTAGGGCTTTCAAACCTTCGTGAGAAGCTTTCCAAGCAGTTGGTGAATGCACCAATCATCTTCATCACGTCCATCATTCCGGGATCTCCATGTTGCTCTCTAGGTTGATCACTTGCCCAAGTTCTCCTATCAACTCTTGGTCCTCCTGACCTTTGAGGAGTAGCACTGTTCATTGCCCTCAGCTTTTGGCAATTTGGTCGAGTGTGCCCTTGAAGTCCGCAATAATGGCACACATACATTCCTCTAGGACCTCTTTGTGGTCGTGGACGTGACTTGGCACGAGACTCGGACCTGCCCATAGACTGACTTCGATGATTCAGCATCCGTTGTTCTACCACATTCTTCTTTTTCTCCACCTCGAGGTTCACACTCGTAGAGTCAGCTACAACTGGATCTTTGGACTTCACAAACTTCACTTCTTTGGTGACATTTCCAGTTGAGCTACTTCCTCCGGTATATCCCAGTCCGGATTTGTCTGAGAAGCTCTTTTGAGATGATATAACATCATCAAGCTTCTTGGTGGTGACCCTCTCTATTTTTGCATTTGTTTGAACAACCTCATTCTCAAGGAATCTCACTTTAGTGTAGGCTTCGGACAGCTCACCATTAAGAGTTTCAATCTCGCATTTGGCCTCCCTATACCGGATTAGGAGACTTTTGTAGTCCTCCTCAGCCTTCTTCATCTTTCTCACAGCAGCCTTGGCTACCCTTGTGTATTCACCAGATTTCTCCAAAAGTGAGTTGTAATTTTCTTGAAGAGTAGCTGTGCTTTCTTCTTCTTCAGCTTCCGATTCTTCAACAATTCCTAGTGAGTCATCCTCACTATGTTCTCCAAGTTCTTGAACAAGCAAATTTAATTCATCCGAAGACTCAACATGAGCAATAGTCATGAAAGCTGAATAGTTCCCTTCTCCATCACAGCTCTCTTCAGATTCTGAGTCGGATGAGTCTGAATCACTCAAGGTCGTGGCATACACCTTGCCTTTTGATTTCAAATAATTAGGGCATTCCCTCTTGAAGTGTCCATGCCCGTTGCATTCAAAACAAGTAACACCTTGTGTGGATTGGGATTCTTTTCCATCTTTCCTCTTGAAATCCCTCTTCTCCCTTCCAGAATTTTGGAAATTTCTCTTATCATCAAATTTTCCATTGTTTTTGAATTTCAAAAACTTCTTGAAATTTTTAACAAGATAGGCTACATCCTTGTCCACCATATCTTCTCCCGAAGAGCCTTGATCTTCCACCTTTTCATTAACAGTCTTTAGAGCAATGGATTTACCCTTCCGTTGATTTGGCAGCGACATTTCATAGGTTTGTAGAGAACCAACCAGCTCTTGAACCTTGATGTCGTCAAGATCCTTGCTCTCTTCAATGGCTGTTACTTTGGCACGGAAGCTTTCCGGCAATGATCGAAGGATCTTCCTTACAATCTTGGAATCCTCCATCTTCTCCCCCAAGTTAAACTTGCTGACAACTACTTCATTTAACTTCCCATAGAACGAGTCGAAAGACTCATCCTCACTCATCTTGAGCTCCTCAAACCGAGTGGTCAGCATTTGTAACTTGGTATCTTTCACCTTCTTCGTGCCTTCATAAGTTGTTTCCAGAATCTCCCATGCATCTTTGGCAATAATAATGTGAGAAATCCTGTGAAATTCATCTGGAGACACACCACAGAAAATAGCATTTAGTGCTTTACTGTTAGCATTAGATGCAGTAAGTGCTGCCTTATCCCATGTGGATTTGGCTGCTTCAGGTTTGGTCCAACCTATCTCAACAGCATCCCACACGGATTCATCAATAGAGCATAAAAAGGCTCTCATACGAACCTTCCAAAATGCATAGTTACTTCCATCAAAATATGGAGGTGCATTAAGGGATTGAGACCTATCCATCTCAAAAAGAAAGGGAGTCAAGGATCACACAATGGTAATAAAACCAAACAGATGTGTACCCGCTCTGATACCAATTGTAAGTTCAAAAACGTGTACAAAAACACTTTTGAACGTTTAGACCCCCAAAAACCAATTTAATCAACACACGCAATATGTTAAACAATAGTGTGCGGAAACTTAACATATGCTATAACATGGTATTGATTAAACAACTATCTAAGCCACAACAAAATAAACCACAGCAGATAATGTAAAGGCAGAGATAGAGAGGAAGGAAGATGCAAACACAGCGATAACACCAGATATGTTATCGAAGAGGAAACCGAAGACCTCGGCTAAAAACCTCTCCGCCGCCCTCCAAGCGGTAATCAATCCACTAGAAAATACAGTTGGGATACAAGGACAGCAATAGACCCTCCAAGCCTAATCTACCCAATGCACCTAAGCCCTCCAAGCTTCTTGCTCCAACGAGGTTGCGCCGAACCTTTTTCTTTTCTAGCTTTCCGGATTCCGCTACTTCACCGTAGCATCAACCAATAAAGATTGGCTCCTTCCTAACTGCTTCCCAGAACTCCAAACGACTGTCTCACAGAGATGATAATGGTGAGAACCAGGTTTGGTATAAAGGCCTCTCAAGGATTTGACAATGGAGAGGAAGAGAGTGAGGGATTTTGATGAGACTCTAAGGTAGAGATTGTGGGTAAAACAATCTGGTTTTTCTTTAGGGTTTCTCTCTCAAAATTCTCTCTGGAAGCTCTCTTTCAATCGTGGGTTAAAAGGGTATTTATACTGAAGAGGAGTGGAATGCGAAACGTCAGGTTTTTCCAAAACAGGGGTGGCTCGCGGCTTGACCTCGCGGCTTGACTAAGTCGCGAGTTCCAGTCGCGAGTTAACCGTATGGCCAGTTGTCCTGTTTTGTCCTGTAGTGCTCCAGCTAGCATGACTGTTCATCTTCCAGCATGCTTGGCACGTGTGCAGATTCTGGCGGGTTGAAGCCGCGAGTCCAGTCGCGAGTCCCAGCCGCGACTCTCTGTTTTCTTGCACACTCTTGAGCAATCTTCACACTATCTCACTCACTACCCTTACAACAATCCCACCTAAATACAGGGTTACTAAATGCTGAATTACAAGCAAATTTGGCACGGAATAAAGCCAATTAGATGGTTGAATAAATTCAACCTTACAAAGGAGGTGGAAAAAGAAAAAACCTAACCCTAAAGAGCTTCATAAGGTTTTCTTTTTGAAACCCTAGCCTCTTTCTACAGAAGAAAGAGTTCTTGCTGAGTTTCTTGTATGCTTTTGAGTTCTATAACCAAGCAAAGTCTCTTGCACCAACATTAAAGATCTTATTGGTGTTTCTATGTGAAGCTGTAGCAAATCAACTACAACAATCAAAGGGTTGCTGTGGAGTTAGTCACATACTAGGATTTGTGCATTGATTGGTTAATCACATACTTGGAGCTGTGCATTGAAAATGAGAGATTGTCATTACAGAACAAGTCCAATTGGGTATTGGGGTAAGGGTTCAGTTGTAGGTTGGTATAAGGTACTGGGATTCCTTTACTTGTAACCGCTTGTTTTGATAATAGTGAATTCTCGGGAGTGGTTACCTTAAATTCACCCGGTAGGGTTTTGCCTCGGTGGTTTTTCCCATTCGTAAAAAAATCACCTTTGTCAAATTTATTTTCCATTGCATTTAACTTAGTTGGTGATTTGTTTGTACTACCACGCTTATTGCATGCAAATTGAATAATTAATTAACTTGGCTAATTAATTTGTTAATTCATCGCAAGGGGTTAACACATTCTTGGCCTATTAGAGCCTAACAATGTTGGACCTAGACTTGAGGTAATACCCCGAGTTAGCAAGTGAGTGGCACTTATACATATGGACAATGTCATGCCAGGTTAGTCTCAAACCCATCTGCTCGTTGAGAGCATCAACGCTACCCAAGACCCTAAAAAGGTTGGGCGCACACTGGTGAGGGCACAGCCCATGGTTGATTAGGTAGTCTCGGGTTACCCTACCCATGGGAAGTGTCATTCCTCCTTCTTTGAAAGTGATCATAGGAATGACAACCTCCACTTCATTTCTATCTGTAACTATCCAATCTACAGCACAATACTGCAGGGCTACTCCCTGCGGAATGTGGTACTTGGCCCTAAAGTCCTCCGTATCGGTGGGAGAGTCTACAAGGTGCTTAAATCTACCCATCTAGGTGAGCTAAAGGGATGCGAAAGAAGTTTTCAAAGAAAGGAAACAAAGAATAGAAGGCCGAGGAGATTGACCGAGGAGAATAGAACCTAAAGAAGAAGAAACTTACAAAAATAAGCACGTGTGTTGATCCCTGAACCTTAAAGATTTAATTTTTTTTTTTTTTTCAAGAAAAGGACTTGGAAGGTCTAGAAACTTGGAAAGCCTTGAAGTTTTGAGAGTTAGGAACTTTTGGAGAGCTTGAAAATTTGTAAAATGAGGAGAAGTAACTCCCCCCAGGCACCTTATATAGGAGGCAAAATTGAGTGGGAATTATCCTGCTCAAAATTCAAGGAGAAATGTCAGCCGTATGATCTACATCTCATCGTAGGATATGGGGAACATAGCTCTGCCTGGAGTATTTAATGAGACATCGTGGGCTCCGAAGCGTCAGGAATAGTTATGGGACACACGAAACGACATTCTCACGTATGGAAATCAAAGGAAAATGTGGGATTTATTATTCAAACGTCAAAATCCCATTTTTCTCCTCAGATAGGAAGGCAAAACTGGAGTTTCGAGAGGCTATTGTGGGGACGTAGGCCCAAATATATATTGGGCCTTGGGCCTTGTCCGAGGAAGCTTAGTGGTCCGAGAATAAGTCAATAGTAAGAAAGACGTAAGACTTGGAAATTCACGAGCAAAATTATGACTGTAAAGGCTAGGAGAGGTGGGCCAAGGAGGAATATCCCCTCGGCTAGGCGAAACGGAGATCGAAATGTGTGTCCTATCATCCAGGTGACATTCCAGGAGGTTCTATTGATAAGGACATGCATTATAAACGTACAGAAGGGTGGGAACTAGGAAATATCTTAGGAAATGCTGCTGCCACCGCATTGAATGTTCTGTAGCTAACTCTCTGGCCGCATTAATGAGGAAGTGATGCTTGAACAGTAGTTTTTAACTTTACAGCAACTCTCTAGAGATTTCAAGAAGGTGTTGATGTGACAGGGATCAATACCAACAATCTAACCTACACGTGGAGACAGAGATGAAGGCAAAGGGATAATATAAAATAGGAAGAAGGCAATGAGAGAAAGAGATCGAGAAATTAAGAGAAAAACATTGTAGCAATCAAGAATTGAACTTGTAATCTAACTTGAGAGAAATATATTAGAATTGATCTCCTCAGACTGTACTGAGGACAATTTTATTTAGAATAAACCAGTCTATCTTCATTTTCTTGTCATCTGAATCTACTCTACTTGTCGTATGATTTATTAAAGCCCAGTTTTCCAACTCACTTTTTACAAATTCATTGTATTGGGCTTTTTGAGCCTAAGTTCATTTATCCTTTGGGCTAGGGACTCAAATTACATCCTTACAAGTATGTCATGAAATAGTTAATTATGACAAGCATTCAAGGGTGGTGGTACACTTTATTCAGGGGGTTCAAAGGAACTCCTAACTTCCAAAAAAAAAAAAAATATATATATATATATATATATATATAATTTTTTTTTGAAGTTTAATACTTTAATTTACTCTTGAAAATATTTTTGCATGCCCTAACTTAAATCTTATACACTCTTATTACAAGTATTTCCAACTCTAATAGTAAGAGTAAGTGTTTGTGAATTGCAAGTGTCACTCTTTATTATAAATTTATATTATATGTGTGTGAGTGTGTCTAATATTGATTGTGTATTTTACTTTTTTTTATAATGTTGTTTTTGTGAATAATGATGTGTGTGAATGTTTGCGTATATAATATAAATATAATATAATTTTATATAAATTAATAATTAGGAAATAGAGAGGGTTTGTTACGTGTGTGTGTGTGTGTGTGTGTGTGTGTGTGTGTGTGTGTGTGTATTTATTATGTTATAATAACTTTTTGTTATAAAGTTAGAAAAATTCAAGAAAAAAATTTGTAAAGTTAATGATTGTTCAAACATTTGATTGGTTAAATTGTATGAATAAGTGTGATTGTGTGTGTCAATAATCTATATATATATATATATATATATATATATATATATATATATATATAACTGAAACCTTTGAAACTCTCACAATTTTTCACATCAATACAATATTTAAATAAAATTATTTTTGTTTAGTCCAAACTTAACAAGGAGTGAAACTCTATCTCTCTAACAAATCCAGCTTAAACTCAAACTCAAACATTGATAATTTATCTCCAAATTTGTGAGGTTAATCATGAACACTATAAAAGTAAAGCAAACCCCAATAAATTTTTTTTTTTAAAGCCTAGTAGAGGTATGAGCTCTTCTTATGTTAGTTTCTTCTACTCTACTTTGTTTAATATATATATATATATATATATATATATATATATATATGTTTATTTATATATATTTTATGGTTTTTCATGTATTTTTTAAAAAGTAATTTTCATACATAAACCACCAAATTCTCTTTAGCCGTTTTTTACAAGATAAAAAAGCATGCAATAATTGAAATTATTCTTTCGAATGTAACACATTTTTCTCTTATATTTCTCTATTGTTTAGTCATATATATTTTGTTTTGTTTTAATAATTTCTAAGCAGTTAATAATTTAATTCTATAATATTTTTTGGTCCTTTAGAAGTTTTAATATCTAAAATTTTAAGTTATTTTTTTGTAATATGTGAAACTCTCTGAAAACTTTGTTAAAATATATATATATATATATATATATATATATATATATATATATATATATATATGTAGGGACACGTTTTGCGACAAACCGCAGTAGAGTTGGGTTCGCACATGAATGGGCCCATACAATATCATTTGTAGAGAGTGGGATCGAAAGGCTAAGTCATGTTTACCCGGCGGTGGTTTTGTTAAGCTGTTCATACATGGTTCAGGTGTATTCACCTCTGGAACCCCTCTCTTCCCCAGTGGGACTGGAGGCCCCCCCTCCCTTTAGGTTACATATTTTTTCTTTTATACTAGCATGCGTTAAATTTCCTTCGTCCACGTGTAGGGTCGACCTTTCCAAGACTGATACTTGTCCCATCTGTCCCGGACCTAAGTCGTTGGGAGTAGTTGATAAAGCTAAAGAACACGGCTCTGTTAGGTGCAAAGATCAGTCTGGGAAAGGCAGTAAGGGCAGCCTTTCCTAGATATTTCAGATTTTCTTTTAAGATTGTCCCTATGCCGCTTTTGCCCCTTTTCTTGGTGGAGCTTTGGATCAAGCCGAGGGCTGCACCGTCCTCGGCTGCCTCTCTGGGCCCATGTGTGCTTTACACTAATGAGCTTGGACTACCATCTTCTTCGGCTTGGGCCTTAAAGCTTCCTGTGAACAAGTGGGCCTGGCCCATATATTGTTGGGCCCCACAATAGCCCCTCAAAACCCTGCTGTCCGACCTCTTGGTTGGAAAGGGGGGTTTTGGTAACTCCGAGCCTTCATTACTGTTCATTTAATTCGACCCTTCCCTGGCGTTGGCAATTCTCCAAATACCCAGGAAACGCTCCGACCTACGAGATATCCTTCTTGATTTAGCCTTGATACGTTCTGTCCATTTGGCTACTCGAAGTAGGTCTTTAATGTTTTCCCTTCACGAGACCTCTCAAATTCAATGGCTACTGATGACGTGGGGGAGCGGAACAGGCGCATTCTCGCTGGTAGATTTCCTTGAAGATCTGAACACATTTAATGCCATCCTTTTCGTCCCTTATATAAAGAGGGTGGACATGAGTTGTTTCTTCCATATGTGAATCCCTTAATCCCCCAGAAAACTGAAGTCCTTAGATTCCTCCCAGAATTTACATTTACCCTCTGATTATACCTCGACTCGTAATACGTTCGCCACCGTCATAGGTGATGAAGAAACCTTCTCCCTCCCAAAAATACCTTGTTCTGGCTAAGCTCGAGATGGCTCGATCGGGGCAAGGATGGCGGAGACTCAAGATTTGTCTCGCCTATCTTTCAGCCAAAATCCGAAGCAGGAACTCGTCACGTCGCACCTTCGACGTGACTGAGCCGAGGACACACAGCATCATCACCACCCGCTCTCTCATGAGCATATCTAATGTGGTGCCGGTGTGCTAGGAGTCAGGACTGGGGCAGGGACTAAATGCCCCTGCTTCTTCCTCTCTTTGTTCACTGGTGCCACCCTTTACTTTTCTTTCTTCTTCTTTCCACCACCAGCTCCATCCTGGGGCTTTTCCTTCTCCCTCTTTTGCTCCTTTCTCCTTCTTTTCATTTCTTCCCTCTTCTTCTCCTCCTTCTCTTGCTCATGTCCTCCATCTTCCTCATTCATCTCCTCCATCTTCTGCTCATGTCCTCCATCTTCTTCTTCCTTTGCACTCTTTGGTGACAAGAGCTTGCTGAAGTGCTTCCATGTGTTCCAATTCTTCTTCCTTCTCCTTTATCTTTTTCTAAAAAGGTTCTTCTCCTGATACGAGCAGCACTGAGGCAGAGATTGGAGAAGCTTTGAAGGCGAGTTTAAAAGGCAGCTGACTATTTACTTATTTGTATTGCGGATGCTAGTGTTGCTTTGGCAGTTCATTTTTTGTATAGGCTTGTTTAAGCCCTTCTTTGTACGTTGTAATAACTTTTCACAATAATAAAAGTTGTTGTTACCTTATTTCGTGTGTTATGTTTTTATGTTTTTACAAGTTTACCAATGCTGCTCGGCACCGTAATATAGTATTTGAATCAATGATAACTAAGGCTAAAATGTTTGCTAATAAAATGGTGTCACCATAACTTTAATAAAATTATTTAACATAGCAAAGCCGACCAGTGAGGAACGAAACTCACCTTAGAATTAGCCAAGATGAGGACTAAGTGCTCGATATAGTGTAGGAAATAACTATCCGAGGACATTTCACTCGCCAAATGGACAGTTTCCTTAGGTTAATGAAAGTTGGGTCGTTTCGCCATCCTTTTAACACACTGGCTTTAACCTTTTACAGTATTTGAGTCGAGAAACTTCCCCATTCGAGTAGTCAATTTCCCAAAAAGCTTGAGTCCGAGGACCTCGTAACGCCTGGGTTCTGTCTAAGACTTAGATTTGTTCTCATTACTTGGTTTCCCCATAGGCTTGAGTCCGAGGACCATGCAAGCCCTAGGTTCTGTCCAAAACTTAGGTTTTTTCTCATTACTTGGTTTCCCCATAGGCTTGAGTCCGAGGACCATGCAAGCCCTAGGTTCTGCCCAAGACTTTTTGAGTTCAATTTCTCCCTTTCCTCAGGTATTTCACGAGGTGCCGAGCAGCAAGTTGTCCTCGGCAACGGTTATTCCTCGGTGTGGGCCATTGCCCTTGGGCCCCCATGCAGAACAGGCCTGGGCCGTGAATTCATCTGGCCCTCAACTTAAAGGGTATTTATGTAGTTTTTGGTTACGTGGTACTTTCTGGCGTCCCAATGTTCGAGGTGCACCTTCCAGAGACTCCTTTAATCCCCTGGTTACAGGTGGCGTTAGAGATTGAGTCTAAGCCATCTTGTCTGTAGCGTTCCTTGGGACGCTGCGTGAATTAAATGCCGCCACCTTATCTCTTTAAATAAATAGGAGAGAAAGTTATTTCACCCTCGCACCAATTCTTTAGTTTTCTCCCAAATCACAGCTCCCATACTCAGTGCTGTCCTCCCTTAGCACAACATGTTTGAGGCGAGGGTTGGGAAGAAGGAACTCTCTCCGCCACAGAAGCGCCGCGCCCTCATGAAACTCAAAATAGTGAGGTATGGGCACAGGAAGCACAAGTTCAAGAGAATACTCCATTTCGATCGAGGGGAAAGGACGTTTCTCCCTCTTTTAGTCAAAATCCGAAGCAGGTTCTGTTCATGCCAGAATTCTGGTGTGTTAGAAGAAAGATTCTCCGCCATCAGCGCCTCTGCCTTGTGGCGGGCAAATATTTAGAGAAAGCCCCTCAACTTCCAACTCCCTGCACCTTTCCTTCAGCGGTGTCAGGCTCAAGTTGGGTCTCTTTTGCTGTTTGAGTTGTAGGCATGCGAAAGCATTGAGGAAGAACAAGGTCTTGGCGCTGTAGCCAACCTCTCCTCTGATCTACTTCCTCGGCTTTACCTTATTCTCTTGTATCTTTCCTTCTTTTTGGTTATGTAGTGAGCTTTGACACAAACTGATTCCAGCTTTTCATTGTACGCTGTACTATTTCTTTGCTTTAGTAAAAAATGGAAATTACTTTACTTGTTTTGAATGCTGTTCCTTTGACAACACTACTTTGTGAATGGGTGTGCTCCATGTGTGTGTTTCTCCTCGGCGGTATTTAAAGCAAGAACTTTTGAAACACAACCCAACTAATTCTAATCTACCGACCCTATCAGGCATAATAATAATAACTAATAATAAGCTAAACTTAGGAAACTAACCGAGATAACGGTTGAACGTTCTGTAATAAGCGCGAGAGTACTGTCTGAGAACGACGAATTCTAAATAATTCATCCGAGGGAGTGACCGAGCATTGCATGACTTCGATTATGCTTTTGGAGATCACGTTACTCCATTCCATACTGGTCCCTTTGGTGTTGAGGATCTGAGGGCAAACTAGAGAATCCATGTAACGCAATTTTTTCCTTTAAGTAGTTGGTTTCCCCAGAGGCTTGGGTCCGAGGACCATACAAGGCCTTGGTTCTGTCCAAAACTTGTATTCTCTTTTTAAGTAGTTGGTTTGCCCAGAGGCTTGGGTCCGAGGACCATACAAGGCCTTGGTTCTGTCCAAAACTTGGATTCTCTTTTTAAGTAGTTGGTTTCCCCAGAGGCTTGGGTCCGAGGACCATACAAGGCCTTGGTTCTGTCCAAAACTTGTATTCTCTTTTTAAGTAGTTGGTTTCCCCAGAGGCTTGGGTCCGAGGACCATACAAGGCCTTGGTTCTGTCCAAAACTTGTATTCTCTTTTTAAGTAGTTGGTTTCCCCAGAGGCTTGGGTCCGAGGACCATACAAGGCCTTGGTTCTGTCCAAAACTTGTATTCTCTTTTTAAGTAGTTGGTTTCCCCAGAGGCTTGGGTCCGAGGACCATACAAGGCCTTGGTTCTGTCCAAAACTTGGATTCTCTTTTTAAGTAGTTGGTTTCCCCAGAGGCTTGGGTCCGAGGACCATACAAGGCCTTGGTTCTATCCAAAACTTGTATTCTCTTTTTAAGTAGTTGGTTTCCCCAGAGGCTTGGGTCCGAGGACCATACAAGGCCTTGGTTCTGTCCAAAACTTGTATTCTCTTTTTAAGTAGTTGGTTTCCCCAGATGCTTGGGTCCGAGGACCATACAAGGCCTTGGTTCTGTCCAAAACTTGGATTCTCTTTTTAAGTAGTTGGTTTCCCCAGAGGCTTGGGTCCGAGGACCATACAAGGCCTTGGTTCTGTCCAAAACTTGTATTCTCTTTTTAAGTAGTTGGTTTCCCCAGAGGCTTGGGTCCAAGGACCATACAAGGCCTTGGTTCTGTCCAAAACTTGTATTCTCTTTTTAAGTAGTTGGTTTCCCCAGAGGCTTGGGTCCGAGGACCATACAAGGCCTTGGTTCTGTCCAAAACTTGTATTCTCTTTTTAAGTAGTTGGTTTCCCCAGAGGCTTGGGTCCGAGGACCATACAAGGCCTTGGTTCTGTCCAAAACTTGTATTCTCTTTTTAAGTAGTTGGTTTCCCCAGAGGCTTGGGTCCGAGGACCATACAAGGCCTTGGTTCTGTCCAAAACTTGTATTCTCTTTGTAAGTAGTTGGTTTCCCCAGAGGCTTGGGTCCGAGGACCATACAAGGCCTTGGTTCTGTCCAAAACTTGGATTCTCTTTTTAAGTAGTTGGTTTCCCCAGAGGCTTGGGTCCGAGGACCATACAAGGCCTTGGTTCTGTCCAAAACTTGTATTCTCTTTTTAAGTAGTTGGTTTCCCCAGAGGCTTGGGTTCGAGGACCATACAAGGCCTTGGTTCTGTCCAAAACTTGTATTCTCTTTTTAAGTAGTTGGTTTCCCCAGAGGCTTGGGTCCGAGGACCATACAAGGCCTTGGTTCTGTCCAAAACTTGTATTCTCTTTTTATTCATTTATCTTCCGAAGGTTTAGCTCTTCGAACAAGGTGGGGGAAGCTAGTCTGATGTTTGAAGCCCCTAGACTTGCCCATGCCATCGACACTGTGAGACGTAGCCCTTAATGGGAACTTATATTGGAATAGCAACAATGTGTCGCTGGTCATAAAGGCACCCCCACAGACCCTTGTTCGACAGAAGCTCAACTTCACCACCGCTCGAGCTAGCGCGCAAGCCTTCCCACAGACGGCGCCAATTGTAGGGACACGTTTTGCGACAAACCGCAGTAGAGTTGGGTTCGCACATGAATGGGCCCATACAATATCATTTGTAGAGAGTGGGATCGAAAGGCTAAGTCATGTTTACCCGGCGGTGGTTTTGTTAAGCTGTTCATACATGGTTCAGGTGTATTCACCTCTGGAACCCCTCTCTTCCCCAGTGGGACTGGAGGCCCCCCCTCCCTTTAGGTTACATATTTTTTCTTTTATACTAGCATGCGTTAAATTTCCTTCGTCCACGTGTAGGGTCGACCTTTCCAAGACTGATACTTGTCCCATCTGTCCCAGACCTAAGTCGTTGGGAGTAGTTGATAAAGCTAAAGAACACGGCTCTGTTAGGTGCAAAGATCAGTCTGGGAAAGGCAGTAAGGGCAGCCTTTCCTAGATATTTCAGATTTTCTTTTAAGATTGTCCCTATGCCGCTTTTGCCCCTTTTCTTGGTGGAGCTTTGGATCAAGCCGAGGGCTGCACCGTCCTCGGCTGCCTCTCTGGGCCCATGTGTGCTTTACACTAATGAGCTTGGACTACCATCTTCTTCGGCTTGGGCCTTAAAGCTTCCTGTGAACAAGTGGGCCTGGCCCATATATTGTTGGGCCCCACAATATATATATATATATATATATATATATATATATTTTATGGTATTTCATGTATTTTTTGAAAAGTAATTTTCATACATGAACCACCAAACTCTCTTTAGCCCTTTTTTACAAAATAAAAAAGCTTGCAAGAATTGAAATTATTCTTTTGAATGTAACCCATCTTTCTCTTATGTTTCTCTATTGTTTAGTCGTATATATTTTGTTTTGATTCAATAATTTCTAAGCAATGAATCATTTAATTCTTTAATATTTTTTGGTCTTTTAGAAGTTTTAAGATCTAAATTTTTGAGTTATTTTTTTGTAATATCTGAAAGTGTTTGACAATTTTTTTGTAAGCCATTGCACGTTCAAGCAATGACTTTTTCATCAAATTGTAACACAAATTGAAGTCATACAAGAGCAAATCATGCAATGGTGTAGTTTCTTAAATTTTTTATAAAATTATTTTAGTCTACCTCACAAATAGGTAAGTTCCCGTGCATAGCACGGGTTAACGACTAGTTAATACAAAGCCAATGAACTGAGTTTAGTCATTTAGTTTAAAATATTTTTATAAAAATAATGACAAATAGATAATAAGAAGTGTATAAAAATAAAAATGTTAGACAAACTTAACAAAATAAATGGTCATAACTACCCACATTGGCAATAAATACTGAAAGTTCAAATAGTGTAAAAACACCCTTGAACGTTTAGACCCCCAATTTACAAATTAACCAATTCAAGCTTTATGTCAAACAATTAGTGTGCGGAAAATGAACAAAAGTTATAAAACAGAATTGGAAAACTATTTAAGCCAAATAAAATCACAACCCACAGCAGATAATAAAAGGCAAAGATAAAAGAGAAGGAAGATGCAAACACAAGGACAACACGCGATGTGTTATCAAAGAGGAAACCGAAGCCCTAGGCGTAGAACCTCTCCACCGCCCTCCAAGCGGTAAACAATCCACTAGAAAATGTAGTTGGGATACATGGACAGTAATAGACCCTCCAAGCCTAATCTACCCAGTGCACCTAAGCCCTCCAAGCTTCTTGCTCCAACGAGGTTGCGCCGAACCTTTTTCTTTTCTAGCTTCTCGGATTCTGCTACTTGACCATAGCATCAACCAATGTAAATTGATTCCTTCCTAACTGCTTCCTAGAACACCAAACAGCCCTCTCACAGTAAGGTGAGAACAAGGTTTTGGTAAAATGCCTCTCAAGGGTTTGACAATGGAGAGGAAGAGAGCTGAGGAATTTGAAGAGACTTTTATGTAAAGATTGTGGATGAATCAATCTTGTTTTACTCTAAGGTTTCTCTCTCAAAATTCTCTCTGGAAGCTCTCTTTCATTTGTGGGTATGAGGGGTATTTATACTGGGGTGAGAAGAGAATGTGAAACGTCAGGTTTTTCAAAACAGGGGTGGCTCGCGGCTTGGACTCACGGCTTGACTGAGTCGCGAGTTCCAGCCGCGCGATAACAGAACGGCCAGTTGTCCTATTTTGTCCAGTAGTGCTCTAGTTAGCATGATTGTTCACCTTCTGGCATACTTGGCACGTGTGCTGCATCTAGCGGCTTGCAGCCGCGAGTCACCCGCGAGACTCTGTTTTCTTGCACACTTTTGAGCATTCAACACTCTATCTCACTCACTATCCTTACAACTAACCCACCTAAATACAAGGTTACTAAATGCTGAAATACAAGCAAATTTGGCATGGAATAAAGCCAACAAAATGGTTGATTAAATTCAACCTTACAATCTCTCCCTTTGGCTATTTCGTGACAAAACCCTAAAACAGACTCTAAACTTAACATGTGAGTTGGGAACAGTTGAGCAAAACTCACTCACACCTAAGTCTAGAAGCTGTGAAACACTTGAATCATATGAACATGAAACTCCTGAAACACAACAATACGTCATGATCATTGTATGCAGAAAAGCATGAAATGCATATGAAACAGGCATAAAGTGATCAAGCAAAGATGAAGTTAAGAACCAAATAATGGCTTGATCAAACAAGTAATCACTTACAAGGTAGTGATCACAGTGCTCATTCATACTTGGAATGAACACTTGAACATACAAGCTAACAAGAGCAATGCAAGTTACTTGTATGCCTAACACTCAACCAATACATAATACACTAAGTATATGCATCTAGGAACAATCCTACGAGGGCACAATAGTGATAGTACTTAAAAGAAAATGCATGACAATTAGATAGAAGTACTGATTTAAACAAAGTATAAAAGGCTGCATAAAGCATGGTACAAACCATAAAGCCTACAGATATGCATAAAACATAACCCTAAAAGCTTACATAAGCAACATGGGTACAAACCACAAAATACTGAATATAAACTTAAACAATATAAACTAAAAGTGCTTAAATTTTCTCCCCTTCAAAGTGATGAGAAGCTGTGATGCACTTGGAACATATATACTTGTAACTTGAAACACTTGCACAAAACACATTAGACCTTCAAGGTAAAGCAAGTAATAAAAGGACAAGTATAATGTAACAAGTAAATTGCGATCAAGTAAACATGATGTGAAACATGTGAGCAACTTGGTCAAACACCAAAACAGTCATATAGAAATTACTACAATGATCACATAGCAAAGCAAATGATCATCCGAACATGCATTCAGTGGAGCACAATAGTATAGGGATATATGCATGTCCAAAACACAAACATGATGCAATACAAGAAAACAAACATAAAGAGAAACAAACAAAACAAATTTTTCTTATTATCTCAATGTCTTCTCCCCCCTGGTATATGCATCTCTCCTATGGAATATCTCTCCCCCTACAAATGTGCATGAGAAATAGAATTTCTCCCCCTAAGGATGTGCACAAGAGTCATATAGAAATGACAAAACACTCCGGTATACTCTCTAGAGTATACACCCTCCCTTTTTGTCAGGAATAGACAAAGGGTCAAGAAGAAACATGGGCAAAAGATGAAGATACGAACAATGCTAATGATACATGAGGGGTGCGAGAAGAATGAGAAAATGAAGCTCAAACCTAAGACAATGTAAAAATGCTATAGAGCATAAGGTAGACATGACATGCTAGGATGAACAAGTAAGGTCTAGACCAATGCATGACAAGGGTAGCAAAGGTGTGTGCAAGAGGTGGCTAAGTGCAATGCATGACCAATGCATGAAAAATGCACATGTGGGGCAAGGTGTGTTAAATACACAACCAATGAACCAAACATATTCCTAATGAGGAAACATGAGAAACTCCAAAGTTTGGTACTTATCGGAGTCCAAACAAGCGAGAAAATGTCTAAGAGGCATTTTATCAAACACCTAGCATGCACACTATGAACAATAATGTAAAACAATGCATGAACATCATGAAAACCACCCTTAATACATGTTCTTTCTGCCACAAGGGGCCAACATCTAATGCAAATCAACAAAAGAAACCAATCCCATGAAAAAAAATTTGACAAAAAATAAGTTTTCCCAACCCCTATGATGAAAATCCCAACCAAGAGCACAAAACTCTCCAAAACATAATCTAAGGATCAAAATTAATGAAAAGAGTTTATAATTACCTTAGAGATGTTAAAGGAATGAAAAACCATTCAATTTGATTGAATTTTGATGTAAAAATATTGAAAGAGGGGTTTAAAAGAGGATGGGAGAGGTTTAAAACAAGTTTCCCACGAAAAAGCTCTATAAAAAGCTGATTTTAGGCGTTTCGCGACTGGACGAGTCGCCAGGTTCAGTCGCGAAAATTTTCGCGTGTCGCAATTGAGTCACGAGTGAGTCTCCAAAGCGTCTAGATGAACTCGTGACTGGGGGTTTCGCGACTGGCGAGTCGCCAGCTGAGTCGCGAAAAACTCTAACACCTGTTTTTCAAAACAAAACATGTTTAAACAATGAAAAACAAAGTAAGCACTAAACATGAACACCAAGAGTGATAAAAATCACTTCCAAAAACATATAAAATGATCAAAAATCTTTTTGGATTGAACCATATATAGTTGAGCACACACACATCACATTTAAACAAGTACAATCAAACAAATGAGTAAGGCATTCATTGAACATTAGGCATATGTGTTGTGTGTGCATATCAAATGTGAAATAATCCTTAGTCTAGAGTAAAGTTTCAATGATCAATTCAATCAAGTCATACACATCTAGTATTAAGTCAAGTGATCTATCTCAATTATAGAAATGAACATATATGACCTCCCACAAGAAAATGATTACATAAGATTGAAGTTTTTCATTTGGCTTCTTACAATTCATATCATTTGATCATTTTGAATCAATACAACTCATTTTGAGCAATACATCTCATTTTTGAGATTGATACCTGAAATTTTTGATATTTCAATTTGATGAACAAGCCTTTGACTTTTGGGCATCATACATTTTCATATAAGTCGCTTTCCCTTTTTCCTAGTCAAATACTAGTATGTGCAACGGCTTTTGCAGCTCATTATCTCTTTTCATTTTGAGATTTACATTTATTGAGCTCTTTAAGCAATAAAAATAAAAGAGTGGGAAGAGATATAAGCACAAGTCTACGCATGTATCAAAACCAACATGACTATTGACTTATCATTCATGACAAGTTTGAAGATCGATTTACAACAATCACACAAAGATGTCAAGATTTTTCCCACAAAGATATAAGTGCAAAAATAACAAGTTAAGCTCGTAAATGCACAAAGCCATTAGTACAAAGGTACAAGGCCAAACTCACATGTGATATGTGCTCAAACATATACGATCAAACTTTTTGAATTTTTCACTTTTTATGTGGTTTTGGATTTTTTTTACTCACACAAAGCAGAAACATAAAAGTAAGATCAAGAACAAACCAAAGCATACAAATAAATGCAAGATGCACAAAATGCATGATGATATGACATTTAATGCATAAAGGGTCCTACAAAGATCTAAAGAATTAGATCAATGACTAAAAAGAGCAAAAGCTCAACCATATGAACCCTTCCTCATCCAAACGAAATGATTGTTTGGAATGAGTGTCTCAAGAGAAGCGAGACGAGGGTTGGAAGAATGAGAACCGGAGATGCACATAGTCAAGGAGTTAAGAGCATTAAACATTTTCTTTAACAACATACTATTTTCACTCAAAACCGGTTTACTCATTTTAGCACAACTTCCAAAAAGCTCAAGTTTTTCTTTTCTTTTGATTCTTTTAAAAGCATGAAACTTAGAGCATTGAGGTCTTAGATAACCAAAGGCACCACAATGGTGACACACAATGTGTTTAGGTCTACTAGGCTTTTTGGGAAGAAATCTAGCAACATTGTTTTGTTCCCTTTTCAACTTGGAGCATTGAGGTCTTATATGACCGATCACACCACAATGGTGGCAAGTTGGAACAAACTTAGATCCATTCAAAACCTTAGGTTGAGACCTAAACGGAGGCTTTGACTTAACAACCTTTCTCTCCACCTTTTGATTTCTTTTATGTGGAGAAATGTACACCGATTTGTCCTTTAAGGTAGAACACACACTAGGCACAAAATCAGGTACCACAACATGATTGTAACAAATATTTTCATCTTTTTTAACAATAGGTTCAGCAATCAAACACTTGGCATGCATCTTAAGAGATTCATTTTCACATTTAAGATCATCAACAAGTTTGTTAACAAAACAAGTTTAGCATTCAAGTCCATATTCAAACATTCAAACTCTTTCAGCTTTTCAAGAGAAATTTCAGCAAGTTTTTTATATTTCTCAACCAATTTGTTGGATTCATTGAGCTTAGCAATCAAATCATCCTTTTCACAAAATAACTTGCTCAAATTCTTTTGAAATTTCTTAGCATTTTTCTTCAAGAGTTTGTCAACAACACCCATAGATTCAAATAACATGTCATCACACTTATGAGGATTAACACTCATAGAGGCATTTTCACAAACACATGGCATGTTACATTCATCACCAACCAAATCATACAAAGAGGCATACAAAGCACAATCCATGGCAAATAAACACAAGGGGTCAAGGATCACACTTAGGTATTTAAACCACAACAAGTGTACCCGCTCTGATACCAATTGAAAGTTCAAATATGTGTATAAGCACCCTTGAACGTTTAGACCCCCAATTTACAAATTAACCAATTCAAACTTTATGTCAAACAACTAGTGTGCGGAAAATGAACAAAAGCTATAAAACAGAATTGGAAAACTATCTAAGCCAAATTAAAATCACAACCCACAGCAGATAATAAAAGGCAAAGATAAAAGGGAAGGAAGATGCAAATACAAGGACAACACGTGATGTGTTATTGAAGAGGAAACCGAAGCCCTGGGCGTAAAACCTCTCCACCGCCCTCCAAGCAGTAAACAATCCACTAGAAAATGTAGTTGGGATACATGGACAGCAATAGACCCTCCAAACCTAATCTACC